>NC_052612.1:37763879-38106915 GCF_016545825.1 Eucalyptus grandis
TATTTGGCCGACATAAGGTATACCGATTATGATGCTCCATACCCACTTTCCATGCCATACTCACAATTCTTATATTCTCGGAGTTTATGAGCGACAAATTGCACTATAGAGGAGAAAGATAATAACTTCGTACCCTGAATATGGTGAATGGAGAGACGGGAAGCGAGCAGCTATAGGCTCAAGCTGACATATGGAACCACATATTCATCTTCATCAATTCCACGTGCTTAAAATGCGCCATTCAATTAGGCATTCCCGACACCATCCACCACCATGGTCAACCCATGACCCTCAACGCCTTAGTCTCTACACTTCAAATTCACCCCTCAAGAGCTCACCGTGTCGAACACCTCATGTGCATTCTTGTCCAGTCCGGATTTTTCGAACAAAAGAAGCTCGCTCTGGATGGTCAAGACACGTACTCAACCGCGTGTCTGAGCTCCTCCTTAAGGACAATCCCTCAAGCGTTGCCCCGTTTGCACTAACCATGCTTGACCCTATTTTGATGAACCCTTGGCACAGCTTGAGCACGTGGTTCCACAACCTTGTCGACCAGATGCCATTCGAAATGGCGCAAGGGATGTCACTTTGGAGATGTGCGAATAATGAGCCGAGGCTCAACTGCTTTTTCAATAAGGGCACGACTAGCGACGCTCAACTGGTGGGCAGAATGTTGGTTAACCAGTGCAGAGGGTTGTTCGATGGAATAACTTCGTTGGTCGCTTTGGAGGGGGGGTACCGGAACAATGGCCCATGCCATAGCGAGCACCTTTCCGCATATTGAATGCACAAATTTTGATCTTCCACATGTGGTAGTCAATTCGGAACGGAGTAACCACGTGAAATGTGTTGACGGGGACATGTTTGAGGCGATACCACCTGGGGATGCAATGCTATTGAAGGCAAGTGTGTCTTTCATCGTAGTTATCTTTATAATGAGGAAGATACTACATTGATTGCAATACTAGCATTCAACTTTAGCAAAGAAAATCTATAGCATACAACATATTAACTCATTGTATCTACATATTGAGAGACTAATATAACATTTATGATAGAGACTTGCAGTGGATACTCCATGACTGGAGCGATGAAGACACTGTGAAGATACAAAAGCGATGCAAGGAGGCCATAAGCAAGGGCAAGGGCCTAAATAAAAGGGTGATTATAATTGAGATGGTGATGGACAACACGAAAGGTGACAAAAAGATGATCGAAACCCAACTCTTCTTCGACATGTTGGTGATGACCCTTTGTTCAGGAAGAGAGAGGAATGAGACAGAATGGGAGAAGCTCTTTGCCGATGCTGGCTTTCGGGGATTAGAAAATCACTCCTATACTAGGCTTGCGATCCCTCATCCCGGTTTACCCCTTATGATCGAATATCAATTGCCACTCCATGTGGGTAGTGGTAGATTAGGATGGATTGTAAATAAGGCTTCTTTAGCCATATCCTAGGGTAATGCACGTATGAATCATTATGTAATTGATATGTACTATGGGTCCTTTTATAATGATGTTTCTGTCTATTCGCTGACTGTAATTAATTACTCTTATAAATAGATACCATGCAACCCTAATTACAATCATGTTCTCATAAACATTAAATCGCTATTATCTCTCTATCTCTAAAGTTCAACATGGTACTAGAGTAGAATGCATCAAATTCATTAACATCTCTACTCAAATCAACACTTTCTTTATTCCTATTTCTATTTCAAAAATGGTTGATGCGTCTTTGGCCTTTTGTTCTTCTCCATGATCTCTTTACCCATCGTCTTCTATTTTCTTGAATCCCAATTTCCTATCACCTCTCCTCAATGTTGTGCCCACTTCCACCTCTTTTTCTTTATTCCCAGCTGCTTGGATTCCTTTAGCTAAAATTGCGGCTATGCACTCAACCTCGCCGTCTCTTGTTTTCCCAACATCACAAGTCTCATCTCCATCAAGCATGATGCGGACAACTAGATACCATGGAAAGTTCAATTTGAGCCTATTTTAATATGCAACAATCTGCTAGGCTACGGTTTCTCCTTGTCCGCAGAAGGTCAAGACGGATTTGTACCTTTGTGGTTTGATCAATTCAACCATCATGGTCTAGAAATTCAGTCAAACCATTTATCATTTTTTAATATAGTAGTAGGAAATGAAGAAATGTCAAGATGTCACATGTAGGATCTTAAGAACAAAAAATACAACCTTCATTTACTTCATCTTGTTCTGGATCAGTTAGTATCTCTGGTAGGGATGTCAGGATTAAACCGAAATCAAAACCAAAACAGAACCGAAAATTCGTGCATTTTTAGTTTAGTTCAGATAATGGAAAAATAACAATTCTTTTGGTTTAGTTAACCAAACCAAAATTATCAACAAAAAATGAATGCTCAACTTAAAAGCTCTCTTCTTTCTCACCCCCTTATTTAGTTCAGCTCCAGTGGGCAAAAGTAGGAAAACTAAAAAATTGAACTAAACCGAACTGGGTCGCGATTCAATTCGGTGTAGCTGCCTACCCTATCAATTCGGTTCAGTTTGGATTTTCTAAAAATCCGAACCCAATCAAACCATTGACACCCCTAATCATTGGTTGGTGAAAGGTTTGAATGGCAAAGATGCTTCTATGAGAAGCTTCATCTTCTAGAGAAAAGACTGATCCAAGTTCATCTTCTTGGAGGAACAAACCCATCTTCTTGTCAACTTTCTGCAGCATGTGTGCCTTCGATTTTTGCCCAAGGTTAGTTTTTGACAATGTGTCCATTCTGTCCACATGTGACACTTCTCATTTTTGGTCGTGCCTGGGGATCTTCTTTTACTAGGGAATTTCCATTTTCCTTTCCTCCGTTTAGAAATTAAATTGAATCTTCTTAAAATGTCGTTTCTTCTTGCTAGAGCAAGAACAAGAACAAGAAGAATCTCTATTTGACCAATTTATTTCTGGGCCGGGCTTCTTGCGAGCTTTATCAAATTTTCTATTATCATGCAAATAATCCTTAATTGCTTTCTTCGTACACACGTTTCATCTTTGGCAATACGGATTGCTTGCTAGATTTCTCGCATTGTCGCTGAAGTACTCTCTTGTTTGTAATCTGGAGATACCTCCTGGCCACTGTAGCTAGCTGATTTGTCGATGGACAGTAGGAAGACTGGCTTGAGACTCACATATGCGCCTATGGCATAAAATAGCTTCAACATTTTCTTAAAGCACTTATCAAGATCCTGTCTTCTGTAGGAACAACGCTTTCTTTCAAAGAACCCGTCTTTTGAGTTCCTTGATGTCTCTTGGATTACCAAAAAATTTGGAGTAGAATTCGAATCACTTGGCTGAAGTCTTGCATGACCAAGAAGGACATCTGGTCCTGTTCAAAAAGAGACGTCCGCCAGTCTTGGAGGTTTTTTTTATCTTTTCTTTAATGACAGTATCGCAATGGCCAAGTTTGCTTGGGTTTAGTATTAACTAGGACTAGGCATGAAACTCTTGCAATCTTTCTGGTCACTTATGATATGGAAAATCATCAAATGCGAAAGACAGTCTTGACGATGTAGAATTATGGGTTTGCCTATGATTTTTCTCTGTTGCTCGAGGTTTAAGGGTTGTGGATCCATATCTTCTTCATCTGCATGTGATTGTCCCGTGAAAATTGCATGAAGTGGTTCCTCGTAAGGAATAGGAACTTTTAATTTTGAGGAGGCGTCAGAATTATCTTCTGATGGTTTTGAGATGATCTGTTCTCTTTGCTCAAAACCTTTCTCAAACGTTGTTAGGTTTACAATAGCAATGACTGGTAAAGTTTGACAATAACGATCCCTCAAACATGATTCGCTGGGACTTAGGATCACCATTTATGAGCTTGGCCCTTCAATTTTTTTTCCCTTAAGCGATCTCTTTTTCCCTTGAGCGATCTCTTCTTATTTCTTCATATCTCGGATTCTATTGTGTACAGTCACGTATGGGAGCGCTGGGGCTCTGAGACTTGTGCTTCAAAGGCGGAGAAGATAGACAATGTCATTGGAGGAGAGCTGCTGATTCTTGGCTACTTCTGTGAAGGGAAGGGTGTTGCTTCAAAAGAGAAGGATGGGAACAAATTGCTTCTCCAAAAGAGACCAGATTTTTTCTTTTTGACTTTTCGATTTCAAGGAAATGGATCGTCGAGATAGTGTTTTGCATGTTCTGGTACATAGGTTGATCTAATAAATTCCTGTAGAGCAGGAAAATTGGAAGGTAACCAAATGTGCTGATATCTAGTTGATCCATAGTTTGAAGACACTTTGTGAAGCTCGTACTCCGCCATCCATAGTCCTTTCTCATTTTTTTTTAATTTTTTTTTTTACTTTTCTTTCTTAATCCCTCACTAGCAACTCCTCTACCACTATCCCTGTTGCGGTGCCGGCCGCGCCCTGCCTGGCCCTCTATCCCTCTCTCTTTGCCGTATCTCCTCCGTGATTTGGGTGGCATCCCTAGCTCACAGGTCGTGGACCTCGAATCAAGTTTTAGTGGGTCATGGGCCTCAAGTCAAGTATGTGCTAGAGAAACTAGGTTAGTGTCTTCAAACTTGTGGGGAGATTGCCTCCTAAATCTGGTTGCTGATTTGGTAAGCACCTTTTTAAGCAAAGGACGACTTCACAATTCTGCATTGATCGTCCCTGTGATAGGCCCAATCAACACTCTGAGAATTGAATGTTTCCTCGTCACGCATCTCTTGCGAGTGCTAGGAAAGGCTGGTTAACAAGTTCCAAATAATTGTTTAGCAGTAGAACCTAGCAAATGAAAGTCGACTTCTTTTGGGGAGTAGCATGGATACACCCTCTTCTAATTTCTTGTTCTCCAACTTTTACGCTTTATATGTATTTCATCCTCAATGCATCTTTTAGTACGAATATACAAATACTATTGCAATCTATGAAGAAGGCATACCGTGAGCACCTCCTTGGATATACCATTTTCCTAAAAACATTGCAAGGCATCTTATGGTAGGGACCCTCATGTGAGAGCTCGTTGTAATAAGGATTGAAAAGTTCTATCTCAAATTATCAGGATACAACCGACCCTTTTTTTTGTCAAGCATTTTAACTCTGCTTTAGGTATTTTGGAAAACTGGATAGAGTATCTAGGTTTACTCTCTTTCACTGTTTATCGGAATTACAAATAACATGCGGATGTTCATCGCTAAGAAGACGAGCATAGGGCTGTTGGTTTTCCAGACTACCGCACAGAATCACCAGGAACAGAACATTAAATAAGCAAAAAGAGCCCCGTAAATCGAACGGGGCCAAAGTTGAAACCAGATGACACCGGAAATTGTGACAGAAGGAGATTGATATACTATAAGAAGAAGAAGAGGAGGGCAAAAACGCCCAAAATCCTTCGGGTCTTGAAGTCCAATCTGATTGGCGAGGCGAAATTCCTCACACGAGAAGGAGAAGATGACCAGAGGTGCTTTTCAATTACAATAGGGAAATTAAATCCATCACAATCATGTCAATTTAATTATAAATATTTCTTAAATTTTTCACATTTTGTTAATTGAGTTCATCTAGTCAATTGATTGAAAATTGATGATGTGGACCTTGAAATCTTATGTGACACGACCAATGCTAATTTAGACATTTTAATAATATATAAATGATTTTTTTGAATTCTTAAATATTTTTTTAATACTTTTTCTAGTTTATGGATTGAAGGCTAGCAAGGCTAGCAAGGTTAGGCGGCAACTTTTGCCTCCTTTGGGCAAGAGCCACGATACCCTCATCGTGGCTAAGTGAGGGCTTCTCGGTCCTAGTTGGCCTAGATTTGGTGAGGGTGTTGTGGGCCTTGCCAAATCTAGGCAAGGGCTCGTGCGCCCACATTGTAGCTGGCGAAGATGGTGGTTGGTGAGGGCCGCAATGCTCTTGTTCAATGTCGGTGAGGTTTGTTAGCCCTCAATCTAGGAAAAAGTAAAAGAAAAGAGAAAAAAAAACCAAAAAAATTAAAAAAAGATTATTGAAAAGCATAATATACTTGATGGATTTCCTTGGTTAAGAATTATTGCCTCACAAGAGCATTGGTGACAAAGACTCACTCGAACATTCTCTACATTTGTAAATTTGTTCTACTCCATGGACATCCTGATTTGGCATCTTTGTTGGCTGGATTTGGTGTTGGAGAGACTCGATTAGAAGATTTGTGGAAGTAGAAGAACTTGATTAGACAAATTAAAAGTATACATACTCAATCAGAAAAAATAAAATAAAAACTTTACCGTAAAAACGTAGATGTCATTAAGTTCTGGAGTGGAGGGTAGTGAGGAAAATCATGAAGGGCGGAAGACTTACAGGATGGGGATCGAATGGAGGAAAAGTGTGGGGATAAGGCTTCTCAATGTACGCCTATTTTGAAAAGTTGGTGCAAATTGGAGGTTTTCCAAAGTGAGAGTGCTTAGAGTTAAACCCCACGGTCCTATAGATACCCCTATCTCCTGGTGTTCATAACGAACCATTAGATTGAATCGTAGAGGCGAGGGAAGTTCGTTCTTGCAGTTCACGAACGAGAAATTGCACTGTAGAGGTGAGAGATAGTACCTCTGGCTCATGGATTTGGCGAATGGACAGGTGGGCAGCGAGCAACTACAAGCTCAAGCTCACATATGGAACCACATCTTTAACTCCATCAATTCCATGTGCTTGAAATGTGCCATTCAATTAGGTATTCCCGACACCATCCACCGGCATGGCCAACCCATGGCCCTCGATACCTTAGTCTCTACACTTCAAATTCATCCATCAAGAGCTCACTCTGTCGACCACCTCATGCGCATTCTTGTCCCCTCGGGCTTTTTTTCGGACAAAAGAAGCTCCCGCCGGACGGTTGAAATGCCTACGTACTCAACCACTTGTTAGAGCTCCTCGTTAAGGACAATCCCTCCAATGTCGCGCCGTTTGCATTAGCTACACTCGACCCTATTTTTGTGAAGCTGTGGCACTGTGTGAGCACGCGGTTCCACAACAGTGTTGACGGGACGCCGTTCTAAATGGTGCAAGGGATGTCATTTTGGAGGTATGTTGGTCAAGAGCCGAGGCTTAATCGCTTATTCAATGATGGCATGGCTAGCGATGCTCGATTGGTGGCGAGCATGGTGGTTAACGACCACAAAGGGGTGTTGGAGGGAATAACCTCGTTGGTCGATGTAGGAGGAGGAACCGGAACGATGGCCAAGGCCATCGCAAGGGCCTTTCCGCATATGGAATGCACAATATTTGATCTTCCGTATGTGGTGGCTAATTTAGAAGTTAGCGAGAACATGAGACGTGTTCTGGGGACATCTTTGAAGCCATACCACCTGCAGATGCAATTTTATTGATGGTTTGAACATTAACTTCCCTTTGAATGAAGTTGGTGAAGGAAAGTAAACAACACAATGAGCACTCTTACCATCAACGGGATAAATAATTTATATTTTCGTTTTGATAGGACTCGGTCTATATTCAATGTATATGATACATCACTAGTTATTTAAAAGATTAAGATTCAACTTTTTCACCTTCTTTAATATAATCTTATCTAGAATAGCCGCACGTTTTTTAAGAACCTACACAAACACCAACCAATGACCAATACCTAAATCCTCTATCTAATCTTATCGAGAATAGCCGCACGTTTTTTACAAATTTACACAAACACCAACCAATTACCAATACCTAAATCCTCTCTCGCACGTTTTTTATGAACCTACACAAACACCAACCAATTACCAATACCTAAATCCTCTATCTAATCTTATCGAGAATAGCCGCACGTTTTTTACGAATTTACACAAACACCAACCAATTACCAATACCTAAATCCTCTCTCGCACGTTTTTTATGAAAACAAACACCAAATTACCAATACCTAAAATCAATCTTATCGAGAATCAATTTACACAAACACCAACCAATTACCAATACCTAAATCCTCTCTCTCTCTCTCTCTCTCTCTCTCTCTCTCTCTCTGTTGCAAAGTTATGCAACGGCAGGCAGCAACTGTTAGCGGCGAGCAGCCATGCGACGAGAGAAAATCATTAATCATAACACTTTTGTTAATTCAGTTTAATTTTTTTTAATTGTGCAAATTGAGTCTTATATCCTTTTACTTTTTTTCCAATTAAATCCATTCAACTAATTTTGACCGAAAATAACTAATGTGGACACTAGTCGTCCTACATAGTGTGGCCAATGCAAATGGAGACAATTTTTTAATATTTTAATATTTTTCAAACTAATTATTATTTTTTTATTTTTCCATTTTCTTCTCTATTCATTCTTTTTCTTTTTTTTTTCTTTTCATAAGGCTGCAAACCTCATCAGCCCCTTTGGACAAGGGCTGCAATACCCTCACCTAGACCATTGTGGTTGCAAGCGAGGTAGGCCTCACCTACGGTCACGCGATGGCCTCATCCCAGATCATTGTGAGGGCTTGAACTCTCAAAAAAAATAAAGAAGGAAAAGAGAAAGAAAAGCCACATGAAAAAGATAAAAATTGACATCCACATCAATGGTTTCAATGGTTTCGACCAAAATTCGTCGGATGGACTTCATTGATAAAACGTGAATATTTATGACTTAATTGTCGCAATTAAAAGATTTATAACTTTTTTTTTTTATAAAAGAGTAATAGATTTAGAATTTTTTTGGACAATTTTCTCTAATGAGGAAGGAGCTACATGGGGAAGAAGGGAAAAAACACAAAAGGAAAAAAAAAATATTTTAGTTATTCAAAATTCAATATGCCGATGTGTCCTTTCAAGAAACGAGTTTAATATGTGAATTAATCTCCTTAAATTTGAAGGATCCCAATCTCTAGTCTTAGGAGCTCCTGGTATTGAAAAATTCGCATGTGGATAACTCGTCAAAAATCTTAAAATTGAATCTTCATGTAAAGGATAGTTTACATTTTGCAAAAAAAATCCCTCATAGCGTTCAACTTGCATAGGAAATTTACAAAATCACAAGTGAACAACATATGGAAGAAATGACAGACTGATGGATCAATTAAGTTATATGCAGTGGATACTCCATGATTGGAGCGACGAAGACAGAGTGAAGATACTGAAGCGATGCAAGGAGACCATAAGCAAGGGCAAGGGCAAGAGTAAAAACGTGATTATAATTGAGATGGTGATGGAAAACTAGAAAAGTGACAGAGATTATCAAAACCCCGCTCTTCTTTGACGTGTTGATGATGACCCTCGCGTCGGGGAGGGAAAGGAATGAAACAGAATGGGCTAAGCTCTTCGTCACTGCTGGCTTCGGGGACTACCAAGATCACCCCTGTACTTGGCTTGCGATCTATTGTTGAGGTCTACCCTTCATGATGGATTATTAATATTTGACAATTCGTGCTATAGTTCTTATGGCTGGTGGTAAGTTAAAGATCAATTGTAAATAAGGCTTCTCCACCCAAAAAAAAAAAAAAAAAAAAATCTCAGTAAGAGTTTATTCATTGTTGACACATGATTTTTAATCGACACATTAAAAAATGTAAAAAAAAAAAAAAATCGAGATTTGAGTTTTTGATTGCGGTAGAACCCATTTCTCTGCCAAAAATTGTCATTCTTTGTTTCTTTATTTTGTATGGTTGCTTTTAAGCGATTTCTAATTTCTTTTCAAGAAAAACTCAAAAAGTCAAATGGCTGATTGTCGAGTAGACATTTTAATCAACCATTTGACCAAAAATTAACTCCGAGTCAAAAATTAGTTTTTCACCCAAATAATATGCAATTTATCTTCAATTTCACTTTTATCAAATCAATTTCTTAAAAACTCAAAAATTTGACCAAGAAATTAACCTTTTAGAAAAAAACAACTAAAAGGTTGAAAAATTGGAAAAATTTAAAATTTTGTGTCAATTTGATTTGTGTGTCAAAAATTTCACAAAATTCGATTGAGAACCTTATTTTCCGAATTTTTCGGTTTTAGGTTCTAAATTGACCAAAAATAAAATTGTTTTTATTTTACTCACAATTATGTATAGTCCTTCTACGACATTTGGTCTATGGACTTTTTAAATCCATTAATTTATTTGATTTTGTGAATTACCATATCACAAGACGAATTGCCGTTTTAAGTCATTATTAGGGGATCAAAATTGATCATTCATGACTTACGAATAGATGATAGTTTTCCACTCATTTTCTTAAGATAAGTCCGAATTTGGGGTCAATTTTGAGAAATTCACGTTAGAGCTTTTCAATTTGAGGAATTTTAATCTCTCGAATATTAGAAAATCAAGCAATCAAGTTTCAATTGAAGAAATTCAAGTTGATCCATTCAAGGCTATGGTTCAATTTCATAAATCTATGTCTAATTTTAATAGGCCTAGGTTCATTTTTTACCTAAGTTTGGAGACTTCAATTCAAAATCAGTTTGAATACAATAGGTGAATTTTCACATGGGTGATTAGTTGGATAAGTCAATTACATTAATTGGATTCGACTTTAATCAATTTGCAATTTTACCCAATAAATTGCAAAATTGTTCGTTTTGACCCTTTAAGTTCAATTTTAAGTACCCATGATTTTGGTCCATTGTTTTTCTTAACAATCATTCAATTAAGTCAACAGAAGACCCATAGAACACATTTATAAAGGTTAATTGGCTTAATTGAATTGAAATTAAGCAATTTCCTCTCAAATCGAGTAAAGTTTTCTTTTCAATTTCATCCTTGAGGACCAAATTGCATATATTTTGAACCCATCAAGAATACAAGTGTGTGAAATAGCCAAAACCGAATCGAACCGGTCAAGAACCAATCAAACCGGCATAAATTGATTTCACCGGTCTAAGTGACCATCGGTGAGGCAAGCCGGTTCAGCCCTTTTGTCGGCTGTTTCTAGACCTTTGACGGCCGATTCAGAAATCATGTTTTTGCCAATTTCACTTGTGTACCCTCAATTTCCTACAACTTTATATATTGACCCTAGATTTTGTAAAATTGCAATTTCACCCCTAATCAGGTTTTTTAGCGCAATTCTCGATTTTTGGTCGGGTTTTTGCAAATCAGGCTTACTTGATCATTTACCCGAGACCTCTAGATGATAATCAAGCTTGCAAAATTTGATTTTGCTCATTGGATTAAAATTTTGATCGTTGGATTAAACCGACGGCCGAGATCATGTGATTTGAGGATGTTACAACTATCATTTTCCCTCCAAAATCAAAAGGAAACTCATTTGCTGCAAAGTTTTAATTCTCTAAAACAAACTATCTCTCTAGTCTCTCTCTCCCGCCTCTCTCTCCTTTCCCTCTCCTTGGTGCAATTGGCCCTTTTGGCTACACCTTGTCGTGCAAACTACCGCTCGCCGGAGCCCTCGCTGGTTGCGCTCTAGTCATACCAGCCTCCCCCAGCCTCTCTCGGTCCCTGTCGCACCATCTCTGATAGCCAGCGGCCACCAGAGCTCTCTGATCAGTAGCTCCTTCCCATTATAGCAAAACTGGAGTCCACGCTGGTCCTAGCCTCAGCAGGTTCATCCGACCAAACTGGTCCTTGATCGACTATCCTTGGCATCCTATCCATCGCGGTCTGTTCGTGGAAGAGTCCCCGACCAGCTGGTGGTCAAGGCTTTGACGGATGGTTACCGGAACTCATCCGATGACCTATTCTTCCACCGACGTGAAGGTTGGTCTAGTTTGTTCAACCAGTTTTGTTCCTTGACCAAACTAGTAGTTGTTGGTGATATTAACACGCTTCGATCACCTCCGATCAGTCCCAAGGAGAGGCTCCAATCTCCCCATGGTCGAAACTTGCTGATTGATCACCGAATCTCCTCCAGTAGCCCAATCTCTACCAGCGTTTGAAGGCCGGTTCACTCGGACTGGTTCTGCTTGTGATGCAAACCGGCGGTCTTACCGGCCTTGTGGTGTCCCTAGCTACTCCGATCTGCTCATCAGAGGTTCTATCATGTTCTGGTGAAAATTTTGTCCGATTGTGTCTATAATCAACAAAAGACACAAAAGGTAATCCCCTCGGACTCAAATCCAATGAAGTGAGATCGAATTAGCCGATCAGGACTAGGATTCACATTTAGGGTTTCGTGAAATGCTCAAATATGTTTCTGATTGGCTTAATCATTGATTTGCTGGAGATTGAAGATGATTCGTTGATGATTTTGTGACTTTGAATGTTGATATGTAATTTTGGATGTTCTGTGATATATTCGTTGTCTTGGCATAAATGAGGTCTTAGATGACCTTGTTTTAGCTCGAGTCCTTCTAGACTTTGAAAATATACGTCACAAACTTTGAATCAATAGGTCACACAGCCCAATCGGATGATGTTTGACCCTCAAAAAATACCTCCGAAGTTGTTTGATTATGCAGTATTCTAAGTTCATTTTAGGTTTTGTTTTGATTCCGACTTTTGATTTTGCTATTTTTTTTGCTACTTCTTGTGATGATTTTGGGATGAACTTGTCTATATAAAAATTATTCCTCATTGTCTTAAGAATGTTCTATAATTTTTTCGTAATTTTTGGACGTGTTTAGCTAAGTCAAGACCATCTAGATCTAAGCATAGGATGATCTGCCCTACACTAATCCGAATTGCACTTTTGCAAAATTGAGCTTAAAAATGAGTGTAATTGGCTACATGATCTTCATTGGACATGAAATATATGTCATAGCTGTGTATGATTTGCTGGATTTACTCATCATTTGATGTGTCATTTGTATGTATAAACACATTAGGGCCCTACTGCATGTAAGACCCTAAATGTTGCATACCTATATTGTCATTTTCGATACGATTTGCGTGATCTCAATTAGGTTTCCAATCCTTAATGAGAAATATTAGTAATCATGTGCTCTATGTATGAGATTTTTCGTTAGATTTTTGCATGTCCCTAGGTGACCGAAATCATGTTTGTTATGTGATGTTAAGGTTAGATTATAGCTTTATCATGTATGCACTTTATCATGCTCGTTTGGACCTATTATAGGTCAAATGTTATATCAACATCTTCTTGACTTTTAAAATATACATAACAAGGTTCGTGTGCACATGTGAATTGTCATGATCAATCATCATTTGCTACGTGAACAATATGCCTCAATTAGGCTAGTTACATTTTAAAAATTTCAAATATGTCATTAAGTCTTTAAGTCATTTGCCATTGACATTGACTTGCATGATCATTTTGCATATCGACTTAACGTTAGATGTTTATCCAAATCTTTTGTCACATCAAATCCTTTGTCATTTGTGAATTTCATACCGTTTGTGCATTATGGAAGTGATTTTTAGACTTAAGGATTGATGCACACTCCTTAACAAACCTCGATTTTTTAGCACCAAGTCAACCTTAATTGGATTCAATCCATTCTAAGAAGTTGTAAAGCACACCTAGAACTTTTGAATGCCATCGATTTATGCGATTTGCTTATTGTTAGATCAATTTTCAATTTTTCCTAAGCTATACTAGAATTTGGATTTATAATCAAATTCGGACTCTTGTTTTTACCCCTATTTAAACAGACCTTTGCCATTTTTATGCTATTCTTTCTGTAAGAATTCTTGACTTGGTCCCTTAATAAAGTTTGTTTCTCACCATGTTGGTTATGTTGTGACAATTTTTTTTTTTTTTTAGACTTGTTTGGTTAGGTAAACCTTTGTTGCAATGATGTGATGTCATGTCTTTGTGATTTCCTGATGCATAGTTGCTTATTGTCTGGCTTTTATAAAATCATACTTAGTTTTTTAAAGAAAATTTTCTTCATGAAAATCGTTCCATATCATATTATGCATGTTGGGGATTTTTCTCATAGTTAAATCATCAATGGGTATTACCCAATAGTGTTAACATGTTGTATTTAATCTGAAATTTCCTCATATGAATTTCTTGTTGTGATTGCTTAACTAGGCCTTTTAGGTTAGTTCATGCATGGCGTTAGAACATGTCACCTTCATAAAAATTGTTTCAAATCCTTTAATCTTTGTTGTCAAATGATTTTCAATATATAGATTTCCCAAATTATATTTCGAAATTGCTTTGGTACATATGATGTTTCCAAAAGCAAATCTTTTAAACATGTTTCTCATTAATTGGTTTGACATCATGAAAGTCATATTTTTTACCATATTCAAAATGTCTACGATACTTATGAGTGCATTTTACAAAGCCTAGGCTAGCCTTGGCAATTGAATGTGTTTCATAGTCGAGACATAATTTTGTCTCCAAAAACCTTCTTGATGATTTCAAACCCTATTATTGAAACATCACATGTACTCCTTATGCATATTCATGCCATTCATTATTAATGCTTGTGTCCATAATTAGCACATGTCTTGATAATAAGTGATCCGCTGACGGTTCACTCACTTGGTTGATTGTTTGTAATACAAGGTCTCAAAGGCCTGCTTGTATGTTTAATTCATGCTTATGCATGTGATTATTAGATGTATGTTAGTTGCAACACATAATACCAAGGGAAAACAATGGGCAATCACCTAGAACATCTTTTTAGAGACTTACAAGCATTATTTACCATGTTAGAACACAAGTGGTTAATAATGGCTATAAGTCATCAAATGACTTGAGTAGGTATCTAAAGGGACCCATGCATGAAGTGCAAAGGTTGCCCCGAGGCCTAAAGTTAGTTGATTTTGAATTCCATTTCAATTGATTGACTATTCTTGCCTTGTGCCATGTTTTTTATTGTCTCGATATGTACGATTGTCTCTTTTCTTTGTATGTACCTAGCTTAGATTTAGGTTAGAAATAGATTAAATTCCAAAGGAGGCGAATCATCAAGACTCAAAGATGGTGGAAGGTTGATGTTTGTTCTAGTCATGCTATTGTACTATTCATCCCCAACATATGTCTCAAGTTTGTTATTTGTATAAACACCCAATGAGTTGCTAGTTTTTTTTTTCTTCCCCTTTAATTCTTTTAAGTTTTAGGATTAGATAATAGATTTACCGCTTATATTGATTGTTTACTTATCATCTCGTACCTTCAATACAACTTAGTGTTTTCTTTTATCTTTCTTAGAAATAGAATAGCTTGAAAATGACCAATCATGTAGGATCACTTAGTTTAGGTTAAATGACCCCGAAAAAGTAAAAAGACATGTATGATCACTTTAGGTAACACGACATACTGTTAGGTACTGAAATGGTGCTAATAGAAATATTAACGTAACCCAATTCCTCGAACATAGATATGTGGTTGCGTAGAAATCAAGGGACAACTTCTGACCCTTTATTAGGATTTTTAGCCGACCCCCAAAAATGAAGCTAGTAGTGACTCTCGTCTTATTTGTAAGTTGTTTTAAACAACTAGACTATATAAATGAACCTGTCACGAGGGGTATGGGTCTTGATAAGACTTACCGTGATTTAACATACTCGATGTGGCAATACCCTAAAGGATAAAGTGATGCTATCCTTATGGATGAAGTGTACTATCGAGAGGGGTAAAGGTACCCTTAAATTCGATATATACACTTAATCTCATTTCTCAAGATGTGTTGCCCATGTGGGTATGGATCACGACACTCCATTGTCACGCGGGGTATAAGTTTGGGAGAACTCGCAATCGTGTAAGAGGGAACTCAAAAGAGGTTTGATCCAAAAGGCGAGGTGATGATATCTTTTGAAACACGAACCATGAGGAAACTCTCATGGTTAAGTACCTTTAAACCCAACCTTCCCCCGAGGGTCGAGTTGCAATGCGACATCTATGTATGAGCATGTGCAAAAGGTGTGATTAAAACGTTCATTGAAATAATCATTCTTAGCAATTGAAGCACATAGATGTCATTTAAATTGATTGCCGTGTGATCCTTGTCTAGCTTCGAGCCTCTAACTTTTTCATCTTGTTGTTAATTGATTTTAGTATGGAGATACAAATGTGTAATTCTAGTGTGTTAGCCATAAGTCTCGAAGTGTGTGCACTTACAAAACAAATTGTTAGGAATGTTCATAATACTAGAGGCAAGACTGGTTTATTGAACAAGTATCAAAAGTTCAAGGATTACATTAGATAAATTAAAAATTAATGGACCACATTGCATATTGGACTAAAATTCATGGATCATATTGAACAAATTAAAAGTTCATGAACTAAATTGTACATTGAGTCGAAGTTCAGGATTGTTTATCTCATTTTCCCTTTATACTATTGACCTAGATGATAATTTGTAGTTGTAGACGGATACACGCATTTCACATTCAGGCATCCAATTGAATTTGCCACATCAACTCCTCAATCAATTTTATGAGCTAATTTTAGTATCCGGAGCATTTTGCTTTACCCACGCAATCACTAGACAACATAGCTATGAAGTTTGAATTATCAAAATTAGAGCATTTCACATTTATGTTGCATATACATGCAATTAAACAGCAACAACAACAACAACAACAACAATAATAACAACAACAACAATAACAACAACAATAATAGTAACTCCCCATTCCCAGCACGTCAGTAACATATTGCATTATCTTTGCAAAGGAGACATGTGCATGACTTTACCTTTCATGCTTTTCCACAACTCTTTTTACTTTTGACAATGCAACTCAATTACGAATAGGTGGGGAAGCATCCGTAAAAGGTAAGGGAGGAAAGAGAAATGAGGAGGACATGGCATTTTTGAAATGGGGTTGAAACTTTTTGAGACTTTATAATTGTTTGGATATTAGGTTTTTTTTTTTCTGTGGATATTAATGACTTGTTTGATAACTATGATATTTCCATAAACAATTTCTACTTATAAATGATTGTTTTTTATTATGTTCTCTGGATGAATGTTTGAGTAATTGAAAACTTATTTGCTAGGCTGATAGTTGCCTTTCCTCTACCAGAAATGCAAGCTCAAGCTAAAGACTCTATGTCGACCTACTCCAGGTGATAATAAGACATAGCCTTGTTCTCTAGGCTTTCTCGGCCCAATATGCTTAATCCTGAAGTGGAGCTAAGGTAAGACGGGTAGCTTAAAGAACTTATATCTCACTCAATCAGTTCACTTACTCTTTTTTCTTTCGTAAGCCTTAAGAAATGAGAGAATTGGTATTAGCAAGTGAATCAAAAGCTACTTGCTCTACTATTTTGACCAAGCCTAGCTAAGGAAGAGTTACGGAGCATAAAACAAAAAAACAAAATATGCTGACGTATACTCCATTTCATTTTTTAGCCCTTAACGAGAAATAACAAATAAAAAGAAAAAATGAATGCCATTTAATTTCAACCTATCGTGGAAGGGCCAATTCTTTTTTTCATCCCCAATCCTAAATAAAATTTCCATAAAAAATTACATCAAGACAGGTTGGATAATAAGATTCATGGTATACTTTTTACTACTGATCAGGAAAAATTTGAAGAAAAAGTAGATGCATATGATAAAAATTCATTATCAACAGGAAAAAAAAAAAAACTTTCTTTATTTCCATTTTTAGAAACTGAACAAGGAAGAATTCATTCAAAAAATCAAATAAAAATTTTGAAAATTTTCTTCAACGCAATTATAACTGAGCCCAAGACTAAAAGAATAAAAAAAGAAATCTATTGGAATAAAAGGAATAAGTAAAAAAGTTCCTCCATGGTTATACAAATTAATCAACGATTTGGAACAACGAAGAGTGGGTCGGTGAGCCGTTTGTCGAGCCATGTGTACGAGCTCGGTGGCCACTAGTGTGACGCCCCCTAGACGTCATTACTAACGTGGTTATTATATTCTTTTCACTTTTTAGGTATGAAGAAGCGCATATGGATAGAAAACAACCCAAGACATGAAAACTCAAGGGAACATACTGCAAACCATGCAATATCATTTCATATCTTTATATATATGTTAGGTGACGGGGTTGGGTACACTGGGGAACTAGTCAAAAATATCATTATGCCGAACTACGACAAAATCCACTTGCCGCACCATCTCGACCTCCCCCCTTCTTTTCCCCGGGGACGGCCCCCTCCTCCTCTGCATTTTCTTTTTCTTCTTTGTCATTTTTCTTATCTCCCTCTCGCTTATCTCTCTCTCTCTCTCTCATCCTCTCCTCCGCCAGCAACCACCCTCCAATTTCCCACACTAGCGATGTCTTGAACCCTCACCTATTGTCCATCAACTACGCCTTTCGAGCTGATCTTAGACCCTAACTCACCCTCTGTGGATGACCATTGCGAGGGAACCCTTAGGTTTTTGGGGCATTGAATTCTCACCAACGTCTACGTTACTCAAGCCGACATTCTCACTTCCGCTTCGTCTACCCCTGCTCTCGCAGGTGCTTCCCTCTAAGGCAAAATGCTCCCTTACCTATGTATTTTTACATCCCACAACTTTAGTAGGTCACTTAGCCCCATTCATCTTCCGCGTAGAGTGCTTGATCAATGAGCTATTACACATTCTTTTAAGGGTGGCTACTTCTAGGCAAACCTCCTGGCTATCTCTACACCCCTACCTCCTTTATCACTAAGTGGTCATTTAGGGGCCTTAGCTGGTGATGGGCTATTTCCCTCTCAACAATGAAGCTTATCTCCCATTGTCTCACTGGCTAACCTTGACTCCTATTATTTGGAGGTCATATCTAATATTTAGAGTTTGCCTCGATTTGGTTCCGTCTAGTCAATTGCTGCGCCTCAATCATTGTTGGCCTCCGCACCGTCCTATCAAATAGTGTTTTACCCCTAGATGTCTAGTCAAGGCTAAACACCTCAATGCATTGCAGTTTTGGCGACTCACCAATGTTTGCTTTCCCTTCTTAGTCCTATCGAACCAAACACTTCATACCTCTTAAGTAGTTCTTTACTTGACATTAATTAAATTCTGGCGTGCATCTTTATCCGATTGAGTATGGTTGATTGAATTCCAATATTGTCTCACAAGCTCAGCGTTGTTGATTAAATTCCAATGTTGTATTTCCTATTCAAGAGTATTACTATTGATTAAATTCCAGCTTTATATCTAAAACAAACTGTGTCGAAGATTAAATTCTAACATAATTTGAATCTGAAGTATAGGCTACATAGCTACTTGTGTCCAGGTTATATCATTGATTATATTCTAATGCAATTTGTGCTCAAAAACTATTAGTCTTTGAGTTATCGAGTATCAATTGTCTGTTGTATATATAAGTTGAAAATAAAATCTACATTTGCATTTGACATTCTTTGTCTAGGCTCAATACAGAATATAAATCTCCTATAATAAAATCAAAACGCAGCATTTGGTGAAATATTTTTTGCCAGAATCAAAACTGCTGAAATAACTTCAAACATGGGTTTCGACTCTCACTTCATGCAAATGGGCAAGGTAAAAATATGAGGGTGGGAAGGCTGTTTAACAAGTTCCAAATAATCTCTCAGTAGTAGAACCTAGCTCATATATCCATCCTCTTGTAGTGTCTTGTTCTCTAACTTTTACAATTTACATGTATTTCATCCTCAATGCATCTTTAGTACGAATATACAAATATTCTATTGCAAACTGTGAGGAAGGCATATCGTGAACAGCCCCCGGGATATACTGCTTTCCAAAAACATTACGAGGCATTTTATAGTGGGGACCCTTATGCGACAACTCTTTATAAAGAGGATTATTGAAGTTTCAATCTCAATCTCAAGTTATCAGGATACAACCGACCCTTTTTTTTTGTCAAGCATTTCAACTCTGTGTTATATATTGTGGAAAACTAGATATTGTATATAAGTTTACTCTCTTTCACTGTTGAAACCGGATGATGCTTTTCACTTACAATAGTCCTCTTTCCTTCAATTTCTGACCGTTGGATCTCCTTCTAATCTAACGCTCGCGGATCAGTCCGTAGAATCATTGTCGTTGGAAGCAAAGAGGTTTCAACGCCACCGTTTTTGTGGAAAAAAGAAACATAGTAGAAGGGTAATTTATTTAAGGGAGGGTCCATGCAACCCCTTTCGGAAGTAACAGCCAGTTACACAGTGTCAGTTGAGAGGTGAACAAATTTTGGGTTTTGCATTCTCAATTCACCCGGAAAAAAAAAAAAGTAGGTTCGGGTCTAATTAAGTATTTACAAAAAAAAAAAAAAAAGAAAGTAGGTTCGGGTCTAATTAAGTATTTACAAGGCTATGAAATTTTCATAATTAGTAAATAAGAGTCCTTACATTTGTTATATATAATCAACGGATTTATTTGGCTAATAAAAGCGCAAATGATAACCGTCCTATTTCAAAAATCAACTTCTAACTAGAAATTGATTTTTGTATTTTTATTCTTTGGACGAGCTTTTGAGCCAAAATATGCATTTAAGAATGACATAAAAATTATGTTCCTAGAATAAAAATTCGTTTGATAATGACACAAAATATTTCCTTTTAAACAATGGCAAGAGGTGGTCGGCGAGCGGGCAGGCGGCTAGTAGGCAGGATAAGCAAAGAGAAAAGTTTTTATTTCTTAAATTTATTCAAAAAAAAGTAATTTTTTTTACTTCTTATTTCTATTCCAAATCGATTTTGAACTAAAAATTTGTTTTAGAAATAAAAAAAAAAATTGCATTACTAAATAAATTTTTATTCTAAACCTATTCTCTTGAATAAAAAAATAGAGAAGCATAATGATTTATGCGGGCCCCAATTATTGCCTCATAATCACGCGGTCCATGTTGGATTTCTGTCCTAGTCATTTGACAATAGACTGCATCATTGAAATCGGTGCGTGCGTTTGCTTAGGAAAGAGTTTGGCCTCTTCTTTAATCAAATGTGGGGCACCAACTAAAATAACTAGACAAAGGTAGTTCTTTGCGTCGCGTTGCTGACGGAGGGAGACGTGCGTCACATGGATATTGCGGTTTGACGAGGATATTGCGGGGGCGCAAACCTCCAAGTCTTCTGTGCTTAGGCAACACGACACCAAATGAAGTGTTGTACAAAACTTTTAACAATAATTTCACACTATCGGACCCCACTATATGTCATAACACATAAAAATAAGTTCTTTATAGTAGATGCGACAATAGCTTTCCAAGCCAATGATATGTAATTAGGGGTGAGCAAAAGAACGGGATTGAACCGATCAATTATGGGCAATTCTAATTATAAAGTTTATTCTTTGTTTAGCAAGCAGAGAACAATATAAAGTCCATTTTTAAAAACAAATAAAGTATCAGGTTAATATCATGAAAAATCCTAAACTAGTGCACTTGTGAAATTTATTTCAAACTAATTTTTTTATCATGAAAAATCCCAAACTGATAAATTTGTGATAATTTTATCTTTCGTTAGTTTCAATTAAATTGAATTAATATCATAAAAAATCACAAACTTGTATACCTACAACAAATGAAGGGTAAAAACCTAAATCAGTACATCCATCAACTACTACATATCATTCAACTTAGTAATTTGATTATAAAATTTAATAAAAGCTAACAAATGGCGAATTTGTCACAAGCGTATTAGTTTAAGATTTCTCGAAATGTTTGGAAATAAGACAACATCTAAAAAAATAATTATAGGAAATTAAGATATGATTTTTATACGTCCACCGCCGGTGTGCCATTAATTCAACGGCATGCATGTGAGTTATACCTTACATCGGCAATAGATCTAATTAAAGTCCATTAAGATATATGAATATTAAATTTCTTTTGTCAATTTTACTTTGTAGTTTTGATTAAGTGAGTGCAAGATATGAATATGATCTTTTTGTTGTTGAGACTATAGTACTCTTTAGATTAAGTGAATTTAAGTTTAAATGAATATTTTATTATTGATAACGTTCTACTATTAAGTCAAGCAAATACAAATTTAACTAGAGACCGTATAATTTTTTTTAAAAATTTTTTTCTAGTCAACTTTTTTTTGTCGAACTAGTCGACAATTAAAGAGGTTAGTATTTTCATTGTCAAACATACTGATATATAGAGAAAATATACCTTGACCATAATTGGGTTATATTAGAATATGAGATATCGTTTTGATTTATATATATATATATATATATAATTTATTCAATTTTACCCCATATCCTTCTTATATCATAATTCATTTTCGTAAGCAATTCTCTTTCTAATTTTTATATCTTAATTCATCGACTTGACTTGCATATTCTATTTATTGGAAAGAAAAATATAAGAGAAAACTAGTAAAAAAAGTTTCACGTGCTCCTGCTGTGATCTCCCCCGATTCTCGTCGGCCTTCGATGCTGGATTACCACATGCGCCTAGTGCTAACGACTAAGCTCCTACGCAGATGCTTTGATTGAGAATTCGGGATCCAGCAATGTCGGCTATGATTCGACTTGCCTTCTCTCTCTACAACAAAAATAGAAAAGACTACCGACCAATACCCGCGTGGTCCTGCTGCAGTTCTGCTAACGGGCATGAGTCACGGACTGAAACGTTTCAGTTGTCCGATTGTATAGAATTCCTCTGTTAATGAACGTCCAATCGAACTTTTAAGCTAGGTATTCTGGCAATCGAAGCTTATCTTTTTTATGAAGGATAAGGTTATGGTCGGAATTATGAAAAGGTTGGTAGCACGCACAGCTGTCGCAATGAATGATTGGTCAATCGATAAACACCGAGTCTTGTCAAAAGATACTTTAATCAGTCCAATGAAGCTCTGGTTTTTTCGTACCTTTCTTTTCGTAAAATCAAAGTTGAATTACATTTCATTGGTTCCCGTCTCATTTCCATCTCACCTGCCCTCCCCCGAGTAAAACCCAGAAAGCGAGCCGGTGGGCCTGCTTGTGATATGAATACGCGAATGCACGACAAAGGAACAGAGTCGGAATGAGAAAAAGGCGGGCGCCGAAAAGTCAAAATTTATTATTCATGTCCAGGATGCATTCGAACGTGGCTCTGTCCGTAGGGTTCTTTATTTCTTTCTCCATAGAACCGAGGAATCAGTCCGCATAACCTTTCGTCTTATTCATTCATGAGCACAACCAAGACATGAAATTGTTCGTAACGAAGTGAGTTTTATTAACGAGAGCTCCGATGACACATATTCAACGGTAATTAAAGAAAATTTATAAATTTCACTAATTTATTTCTCATATTATATTCTTCCAATCAATACTTTTGGGCTCGACTAAAAAAATTCCAAAAAAGCACAAAAAGAATTATTTGAAATTTTTTTGAGGATAAAATAATTACCTCAAATTCGGAGTTCACAAAAATTGATGACATTATCTAAAGGTGATCCTACATTTTATGGTACTATTTTATCAATTATTTTGTAAATAAATGGTTACCATTCATTTTTAGCTAACACAATTGTGATTTGCAAGCAGAAAGTTGTTTGGTCTATTCTTCGATACAAATAAAATCCAGGTAAAATAATATTTGGTCTCTATTAGGGGTGATCGGGTCCAAGGTGGGTAGGGTCTAGACCTGGACTCTGTACCCAACCCTGTTTATATTGAACCTTGTATCCGACCCACCTTGTTTTTCCAGTTCGGTTCCAGGGTCAATCATGTTTCCATTAGAACTTGTTTTGCAATCTATTGATATCCTATACGACTTCGAATTTTATATTAATACGCAAAAAAATAACTTAATCCTCCTAATTTGTGTCGAAACATTAAGCACTTGTAATAAATAAATACATAAACTTTTTGACTAAATGAAAAATTAAAGATCCACAGGGCTAATTATAATAAATGAAATTATAAGACAAATAATTAGCAACAAACATGGGTCTAATATTAGTCTTATTCCCACAACTACTACATAAAGCTACTCATTCATGCAAGCATAAGTCCTACTACAAAAGAGAAACTAGGCGAGTCAATCCACGTGGTACACAAGAATTTGGCGGCGATGAACACCGTCCATCCGTCGAACGGTGGGAGAGGGAGCCAATGAGGGAGGGAAGCAAGTGAGGAAGAGGAACAACGAAGGAGGAATGCCATGCATGTTTGAGAGAGCCAATATGAAAAACATTGTGTAATTGTGCGAGTAAGAACAGAAATAAGAGGAAAAAATAGGGTTGTGGACCTATACTTACAAAACCGATCCGGGAACCAATTCCTAGGTGGGTAATCAATTGGACCCGGTTCCCAAACCGGTTTAAACCGGTTCCAAATTTTGAGAACCTGTTTCCAAACCGGTTTCAACGGGAATTGGTTCCCCATCCTGTTTTCCGGATGGGCCGGTCCGATTGCACACCGTTAGTCTCTACAATTTTGAGGGAGTTCAACTTTTATAGTGTACTCACGACCAAAATACTCAAAAATATACAATAAAAAAGAATGAGAGATTTGAAATGAGGCAAATATATGACCAAAGTATTCATGATCGGTTCATGGACCCACCATCCCGGGTGAGTCCAAGATTAGATGGGCCAGATCTTAGTTTAGTTTCGTTCTCGATTTAATAATTCAACATCCTAAATCTCCCTTCCGAATTACCGCAATGTTTTCGTAGGTTTGGCCATTAGAGGTAAACATGACATTTCCCTTTGATAAATATAACTCTCTCGACCACAAGAAATGATTAATTATACAAGGTGTAAAAGCGAGGGAAAATCAAATGAACCTAAGCTATTTTTGATGTTATGGGGACCGTCTATATCAACGTGTATCATGTGAGCACGCCACAATTATTTGGCCGACGTAAGGTATGCCGAATAGGATGCTTCATACCCACTTTCCAAACCATTATAAATATGCACCGTTCTTATATTCTCGAAGTTCATAAGCAAGAAATTGCACTATAGAGTTGAGAGACTATAACTTAGCACCATGGATATGGTGAATGGAGAGATGGGAAGCCAGCAGCTACTGGCTCAAGCTCACATATGGAACCACATCTTCAATTTCATCAATTCCATGTGCTTGAAATGTGCCATTCAGTTAGGCATTCCCGACACCATCCACCACCATGGCCAACCTATGAACCTCGATGCCTTAGTCTCTGCACTTCAAATTCACCCCTCCAGAGCTCACTGCGTCGACCGCCTCATGCGCATCCTCGTCCACTCCGGATTCTTCGAACAGAAGAAGCTCGCGCCGGACGGTCGAGGCGCCTACGTACTCAATCGCGTGTCCAAGCTCCTCCTTACAGACAATCCCTGCAATGTTGTGCCGTTCGCATTGTCCATGCTCGACCCTACTCTGATAAACCCGTGGCATGGCTTGAGCGCGTGGTTCCACAACCGCGTCGACCCAACGCCATTCGAAATGGTGCAAGGGATGTCGTTCTGGAGGTATGCTGGTCAAGAGCCGGGGCTTAATCGCTTATTCAACGATGGCATGGCTAGCGATGCTCGATTGGTGGCTAGCATGGTGGTTAACGAGCACAAAGGGGTGTTCGAGGGAATAACCTCGTTGGTCGATGTAGGCGGAGGAACTGGAACAACGGCCAAGGCCATCGCGAACGCCTTTCCGCATATGGAATGCACTATATTTGATCTTCCGCATGTGGTGGCCAATTTAGAAGTTAGCGAGAACGTGAGATGTGTTCCTGGGGACATGTTTGAGTCCATACCACCAGCAGATGCAATAATATTGAAGGTACAAGTTAATCAAAAAATTAAGATTCAGCTACTTCTCCTTCAGTCTAATCTTATCAAGAATAGCCCCACGTTTTTCATGTAAAGGATTAGTTTAGCTGTTACAAACACAAGCCATCCTAACGTTCAACTTACATAGGAAATCTACGAAATCACATGTGAACAATATATGGACAAAATGACAGACTGATGGATTATTTTAATTTATATGCAGTGGATACTCCATGATTGGAGCGATGAAGACGCTGTGAAGATACTGAAGCGATGCAAGGAGGCCTTAGGCAAGGGCAAGGGCAAGAAACAGAAGGTAATTATAATTGACATGGTGATGGACAACACGAAGAGCGACAAAGAGACGGTCGAAACCCAGCTCTTCTATGACATGTTGATGATGACCCTCGCGTCGGGAAGGGAGAGGAATGAAGCAGAATGGGCTAAGCTCTTCGTCGCTGCTGGCTTTGGGGACTACAAGATCACCCCTGTACTTGGCTTGCGATCTCTTATTGAGGTCTACCCTTGATGATCGATTGTCAATATTTGCCAATTCATGCTCTAGTTCTTATAGCTTGCCGTAAGTCAAAGATCGATAGTAAATAAGGCTAGAGAAAGCCACACACATAAAAATACATATTTCAGCAAGGGTTTAGAGATGCAAGAGCATGCGAGAACCGCGTGATTAAATCGCCCATTCACATAATCATATTCAGCAGTTGAAGCAAGTGGATGTCGTTTGAATCGATTGCAGTGTGATCCTTTTCTAGCTTCGAACCTCAGACTTTTACATCTTATCGTTAATTGATTTTAGTACAAATATACAAATGTGTAATTCCGGCGTGGCAATTCCAAACTTTATTAGCCATAATTCTTGAAATGTGTGGACTTACCAAACAATTTGTAAGGAATGTTCGCAATGTTAGAGGCAAGACCAGTTCATAATATGGATCTAGATGATAATTTGTAGTAAACTGATACACCTTTTACATTCAAGCGTCCAATCAAATCTGCCACAGCAACTCCTTAAATCAATTTAACGAGCTAATTTTAATATCTAGAGCAATTTGCTTTACCCACGCAATCGCTAAACAACATAGCTAGAAGTTTGAATTATCAAAATTAGACCATTTCACATACATTTATGCTGCAAATACATGCAATATAATGACGACGACGACGATGACCATAACCGCCCATTCCACAGCATGTCAGTAACATATTGCACTATATCTGCAAAGGGAGCCCTGTCGCGACCAAATTTTTCAAGTGTAAACTACCTAAGGTTTGGCTAATGGATTGTTAAGCCTAGACTTAACTCGGGTTCTCCTAAGCCCATACCAATTCGCGACTTAGGTTCAAGTTATTAACATGCGATTGATTTTCAATTAGGAGTCGCCACTAATCTATTTTTGATGGGTCGATTAGAAACCTAAGTAAAGTAACGGAAGATTCACTTTACTCCTACAAATCAGAGATTTATAAGTTCGGGGACTTGATTACGTTAGATTTCGCTAACGCCCTTTCGGTACATTTCTTTTTATTTTGAAAAATGTTTAGCAAACAGTTTGGATTGATTTTAGATTTATTTCCCTAACATGTGAGGTAATCATGCGGATGCGCAAACCACCAATTTAACACCTAGATAAGCAATAAATAAATTGCAAAAACTTACCTCAAAGCAATGAGAGCATCTGCAATGTTAAATTGAAATCCATATCAACAACCCTAGATATGGTTTTTAATTAACACGCAATTTCTTTTTTTTTTCACTTAATTAATGAAAATCATGCAATATGCAATGCAATATTAACTAAATGACATAATTCTAATATCATGCAATTTATAATTAAATGGAACTAACAACGATCAATAAATGACGTGTATTTCATGAACCTAATTCTATATGACATGGACATTTTTATTTTCCTAACAAAACATGCAATTTATCTAGGAGAAATTATCTACCTATAATTGATAAACATGCAATCCTAACATGCAATGACGTGCAAAGAATGCCATAATTCAATATGATATATGCATGATGATTTTTTTGTGTTTTTATATTAATTTCGAAATTAAAGTTTCACATGCAATTCAAATAATGATAAAACTAATATCCTAAATGAATGTGCTTTCTTTTTATTTTTTTTTGCAAAATTCGAAATAAAATCCCTATTCTAAATATGCAATATAACAAGAGATATTCTAAAACCAACCTAATGCTAATTCAAATTTTTTTTTTTGGATTTTTCCTTTTAAAAAATTAAAATTGATTCAACTAACATGACGGTAAATCAAATAAGATAGGATCGATATCCACAAATTGGCGAACCATATCTCGCGCATGAGATCGGGTTGGCTAATTTTAAATGAATCACGAATCAAATCTCGAGCTTGAGATCGGATTGGCAATTTTTCAAACGATTGCGATTGCGAGTCGGATTTCGGGCGCGAAAATCGGACTGTCAATCCCAAATTCCAGAGGCAATTTCATGTCGAACATCTCATCCTTACACTAAGGAATAATTATACTAAAAAAGAACAAATAAAGTAAAATAACCAAAATAATAAATAAGTAAAATAGGATAAATAAATAAAAGAAAAAAATACCTAAATTGATTTTGCCTTTTTTTTTTTCCAAACAAGACAAGCAAACAACGTGGTGGTCCGCCGAAGGTCGGTGAGGGCGGCGGCGGGCGCTGAGCTCCGGCGAGGGGGTCCAGCGGGCGGCCGGAGGCGCAGCAACAAAGCACGGTGGTGCGAGTGGTCGGCGGAGGAGCGACCGTAGAGGCGGACCGGCGACGAACGAACCAGAGTAGGTCGGGGTTGTCGCGGGTCGGCCACGGCGCCGTCGGGCGGAAGCGATGCAGGGGCTCAGGCAGCAGGACGTCGAGTGAGCAGGTGCGGGCGGTCCTAGCGTCGCGATCTGCAGCAGTGGTGCAGAGCAGATGGGCTCGCGGACCGGTGAGCGGAGGCGTCGGCGAGGCAGCAGCAGATCAGGCAGTGGCGGAGACGCGGCAGAGGCTCGGTGAGCGTGGCGGACGGGCCTTGCGCGGAACTCGGGCGTCGTGGGCGGAGGTCTCGAGGGGCCGGCAGACACGACGGGACGGAGGCGCTGGGTCGTGGCAAAGTGGCTCAGCAGCAGCGGCAGCTTCGCGGATCGGTGCGGTGCTCGCTGGCCGTCGGAGTCGCAGTTGAGGGAACAGATTCGCGAGCGGACGGCCAGGCGCGGGCTGGGCGAGACGGGCTGGGCCGGGCACGGGACGGGCGGGCGACGGACGCCGGATCGGCGAGGATAGCTCGGGATCTCGCTATAGAAACGTATAGCAACGGCGGCGAGGGGTGAATCGAGTGCCGGTGCTTGGGCGGAAGGGCTGAGGTCGCGGCTGCACAAGCGTCGGTGACCAACGAGGCGGAGCGCGAGGCGACAACGGCAACGGACGCGGCGGGGCGGTGACTCGCGGAGGCGCCGCGCGGCGATCGGCGTGGCGAAACCTCGAACGGCCGGGGGAAACGTCTACGGAGGCAAGGGGAAGAAGATGAACAGGACTTTCAGCTTTTTCCCCTTTTCCTCTCTTTCCTGTCTTCTCTGTCCCCACTTTTTCCTTTTCTTTTGTTTGCTTTTGTTCTTTTACTTTTCTTTGCTGCTCCTTCAACACCCCGACGAAGGAACCAAAACCCAAAGGAAAAAGTTTCTTATCCTCTTGTGTTTAAGGCCTATTTGGTTGTGTTTCTTTTTCTTTTTTTTAAACACTTTTTTCCTTTTTTTGTTCTTGAGAACAAAAAAGGAACAGAAACGCGTTTGCGTACATTTCTATTCCTTTTTTGTTCTTTTGTTCCTGTGAAAAAAGAAATGTAAACAAGAAACACAAATTTTGTATTTCTTATTTCGAAACACATTGAGGAACAAAAAAGGAACAAAATTGTGTTCCTTTTCTATTTCTTGCTCCCTTCGAACACCGCCTCTCTCCCCCTGCGACGAGCTTCTCCTCCTACGACGAGCGACAAGCGACGAGCGTCTCCTCCTACGAGCAGAGAAGTCCATCGTCTTCTCCGGCGCCGACAGTGGCCTCTGTCTCGATAGCCGCTACTCCTTCACCAGGTAAACGTGGTCACTGCTCCTCCTTCACTGATTGTCTTCACTTCGGCGAGAGCCACCCCTCGCAGATTTGGGCGATGGCTGGTCGAAGCTCGAGTGTGAGGGCTCGCTTGAGCCAGCGCTTGCCCAAATCTGCGAGCCGCTTGCTCGAGCGAGTCTCGCAGATCTATACCAGCAGGCCTACACTCACCCAGATGAGCAGCTCGCTCGCTGCTGCTTAGGCTCGAGCGAGAAGAGCAGCGAGCGTCGCTGCTGCTCAGGCTCGAGCGAGCAGAGCAGCGAGATCATTCATACTCACGGTGCGTTTGATTGTCCTTACAATAGGGTAGAAACTTTTCTTGATGAACTAGTTTGCGTGATGAGTTCAGACACTGTCGAACACTATCGACAAGTTCGAAGATTGATCACGCATCGATGATGTTTGCTATTTGCTAATACTTTCTGTAATGACACTTCCAGTGTGTTTTGTTATAATGTTGTGTTATTTGCTAATTACAATTGTGACACTTCCAGTGTGTTTTGTTATAATGTTGTGTTATTTGCTAATTACAATTGTTGTGACACTTTCTAACATAAGTTCTTTAAAAATTATCAGTGGAAACCAATCATACCACAAAACTCGAACTCCATGGAAGAGTCGGTATGGTCACCATGCGATTTTGGACACTCAAAGACAATCCGGGTGCGGTACCATCCAATGGTGAGGATCGGTATCAAATGTTTGAGTAAGAACTTCAATCAATCTTTTCCTTTAAAAATTAGATGACATTCCTTTTTTGGGAAATTGGGGTTCTAAATATGTATCGTGCAGCAATATAGTCCTGTCTTTCTTGCTTCCATTTCAGTTTTTGCAAGAAAAGCATACAGAATGTGAAGGATTTTCTGCAGCAATACCGTGAGGGAAGGAGGCTGGCTGGCTACATCATGTACAGGACCCACTCGCCATGTTCTATGAAGCTGTGTGCGTCGGAATAGATTTCAATGGCAATGTAAATGCCAATTATTTTCAACTACCTCGCCTCCGACTGTTTTTGGTGATGCATAGCCATTCTCACTTCTCCATGTCACAACATTATAAGCCTCACATAGAGAATCGATTCAAGAGCCCATCGATCTTTTGAATAGCTGGAAGCGGTAGAATGCTTTTTGTTTATTGTTTTGTATTTTCGTTGCTTGAAGAGAGAATCCCGGGCAACAGAGACAACAAGCCAAAACCTAAGAAACGACAGCGAAGTCTCTTAAAACTGGGCTTGCATTGTTACCTTTTCTAGAATTATTAACTGTATGTGTGTCCTGTACAGCCTTTTATGCTACGATAAACAATCATATTTTCTTATCTCTTATGACTGTTATAAATGGAAGCGATATCCGGAGTTCTGCTTTTTCACCAAATTATCATCGCAAACAGTTTCATGTGTGGATTCTTGAAATATAGATTACTCCGTCGTCTTTATCCTCTAGGACTTGGCCTTTAGAATAATGATCTGGTTCAACGGACGTCACTTGTATTGCACTCATTTTTTCTTCCATTATTCTGAAACGGCTGTATTTATGTGCTGAGATTAGTGCGAGAGAGGGAGAGAGCGGGAAAGATGACCGGCGGATGTCGGAGGTTACTTCCATCTTCCGATCGAAAAGGCTTCGAAAGATTGCATTGTGTCCTACCGTTGTCAAGAAAATTTGCCGAAAAGGCGGAGTGGGGCGGTGGCCTTATAGAAAGGTTACACTCCCTTTCGTTTCTCTCGTTCTCGAATTGAAATTTGCCCTTCCAAAATTTTCCACTTCAGCCAAATCTTTAGTTTCTGCAGATTCAATGTATTGAGAGAAAGATCTTGGAATTAAGGGAGCAGCTAAAGAGAGAAGATGAACCGAAAAGGAGTCGCACCCAAGCAGAGATTGACGAATGGCAACGAAATTTGGACAAGATCCGCTATGGAGTCGCTAGAACAGACTAGTACGGCGTTTACTAAGTTGGATACATTTTATATGCTGCAGAGACTTTGAGACCTTGATGAGTCATATACTTTCGTCTTTCGGCACATTTTGGTTTGTGTACAGTGGTGCTGTGAGCAAAGCGAGGACAAAGACGGATACTCTTTCTTGCATTATACACTTACATCTCGTGATCAGAATTTCTTGTTGCCTCGAAAAGAGATTATAATATTTTTGTGTGAAATTCTGTACGGTCTCTATATGGCTGTTTAGTGCGAGCACAAATTGGTGATCTATTATTATAATTTTAACCTAACTCAGACCGCTCGCTTGTCATTATGATAATGAGAATTCAAAGTCAAGTTTACACTTTATTTAAAAAAAAAAAACAAATGGGAAAATTTTGGTACAAACTTAAAAAATTTCTTCCGACTAAGCAAATATGATCAAGTTTAGAATGTTTGTTTTCACTTAATATGAACAAAATTAAATTGATGAGCATTTCATGAGAATGATAATTCAATACCAAGTTCACATTTTATTAAAAAAAAAACAATTGAAAAAAAATTGGAACAGAAATTTTGTACATTACCAAACGTGTTTTTGTTCTTTTTCTATTCCAGAAACAGAAATTTTTTACAGTTACCAAACGTGTTTCTGTTCTTTTTTTATTCCAGAAACAGAAATTTTATACAGTTACCAAACGCGTTTTTTTGTTCAGAAATTGTTCCTAGGAACAGAAACACTTTTTTCTATTTCTGTTTCCTGGAACAATTTTTAAACAGAAACGCAAACAAACGCACCCTAAATTTCTGACCTGAAAGACGAGAGGAACCCTAAACGTGCGGCCGTGTCTTTAACGTGTGGCCTTCTCCTCAAACCCTACGCATTTAATCTATTTATAGACCATGGTTAGGGTTTTAATTTTTCCAAATCCGTATCCACGAAAATTCCTTTTTCCAAATGCAATATTTGCTTTAGGATTGCAAGAGGATTCTTCTAAAATTTGAAATCTCGCACAAATCAATCCGTAAAATCTTTCCGATGATACGGGTTTGGGTCGATTTACTTCTTTCGTGGGCTTAGTCCAATTCACCAAATTAATATTTTGAACCATCAATTTGAACCCATTTGTCACCGGCCCAATGTAAATGCAAATTAAGAAATAAATGCACCTCAAACTATATGCTATGCAATTAACTATTTTTTTTAGAAATAAAATTAACCCCTAATTTTTTAATGCAATAAATGACTAAGCAGGTCGTCAAAATTTAGGTGTCAACAAGCCCGAGAACATTTGAAAGGATTGTCATAGTCCCTTAACCTTTGATTCGAGGCAGATTCCATAGATTTGATTGCAATAGAAGCATTCGCAATTTGTTTTTTGTTTGAAACAAACTAATATTCATTGAACTAGTGGAATAGGAGAACAACATCGATTTAGCATCTAAATTAAGTGAATTCTAAAGGGGTCGAGGAGTTTGAAAAGCCAATTAGGATGGAGGGACCCTAATCTATGGGCTTTTGCAATTCAATCGACACAAAGATTAGCCTAACAGGGACAATAGATAGCTAAAGCCTATTTTTAAGATGGTCAAAAGGTCCGAGCATTCCTCTATAATCAATCGGAGAGCCTTTGGCCCAATAAGTACTAAACAAGTGATAGATTATTGCTTGAACCCGGTGAATATCAGTCTAGTTCCTAATTTTGCATGTGAATTCATGCACTTTGATTTTCGGGATTGGACATATATATGTTGGCAACAATAATGTCACTGATATGAGCATATCGGCGATTACTAGCTCCTATGATTCTAATACACATTAATTCTCGGGCCCCGCTGTTATCCGCTACATTCAAATGGCTTTGAAGTTGAATCATATCATTTTTGAATATGTTCTTTCAATGTTAATCCAAAGGGCGAAGTAAAAATATATATATATATATTGTTTGTCAAAAAGAAATCTGCAATTTTTTTTTTATCCCCAAGACTTCCTTTCTTTGGTTCTACGTTCTTATCCCGAAATAATAAATTGAGTTCGTATAGGCATTGACGCCGCTATTGAAATAGCCTTTCTGGCTATATTTTCTGCTACTTCGCCCATTTCATAAAAGTATTCGACCTGGTTTAACGACACTACCCAATATTCGGGAGATCCTTTACCCGAACCCATGCGTGTTTCCGTAGGTCTGCAAGTAACTGGTTTGTCTGGAAATGGGCATCCTAGGACCAACATAGCTAGAAACTCGAACAAGTTGGAGAAGAATACAAAGATTTGTATACCTGATCCATCATTCTTTATACGAAATGACAATGATCTGATGCTTAGAGGACGATCCGACACTTAGATTCTTCTCCTCTATGACCCTCGGTTCCTGGCTCAATGAGACTATCATTCACAGTTTGTCTTATGTGAGGTGAAAGAAAGTTCATAGAAGAATGAGGGCTAGAAAAGGGACCTTAGCAACATTTATAAAGTTTTGGACAGACTCTCTCATCACGGACCGGGCCCAACTCGGCCCACATAAGTCAGACCCATATTCGATTATTAAGAAAATGTTATGTCTTACCTTATTAGATCAATCCCGTGAAATGATAAATTACAATATTAATTAATGTAACTCAAATCAAGAAAACACGTATATTCTCCCACTTTTGCTATATTAATTGAGATTGTACTGTATGTGCGCACATTTATATTGGTCTAGTGACAATTCTTAATAGTCAATCATATCCCATAAAATCACAAATACCGAATCATGATGGTAATTGCATATACCCACACAGAGCCTTCCATGGTCATATGTGCTTTCAATTTACTAAAATAGATTCAATATGGTTGTGTGGCAAACGGATAACACTTCATAAAGAGTAATACTTTATGTGTATTCTCATTTGTCAAATATTATTCCCTTACCTTAAGTGTCATAGAAAACTGAATATGCCACTAGAGCATATCCTTATGGTTCTAATGAACCCACATATATTTTATCTTTATGATTGACCTTTCTTTATATGTAATTAAGACATATGCTCAAGGCTGATAACTGAATACCCACAGCCTTCACTCAAGGCTTACAAATACTTTGAGATTTCCATTATATACAATCAACTCAATATGGTGATCACACATTCATGAACACTTTATTGAATGTGTAACATATATAAGCTTTATTAGAGCAAAATCAAAATAGCTCTTACTAAACAGTAGCATTCAATGATATTTTTCAGCCAATGTTCATGACTTGTTATTTAAATATACAAGGGTGAAAGTCTTTAGTTAGCGGGTCTACAACTATATTATCTGTGGAAATATACTTTATTGTAACGTCACCATTCTATATTGTTCCTTTATCGCCAAAAACTTAACCGCCACATATCTAGACCCCTTAAGACCTTTATTGTTGTTCATAAACAACTCTAAAAAGTTATTATCTCGATACAACCATTTGGGTCTATTTATAATATCAAATATGGTCAACTTCTTAATGAGGCTATGAAGTCAAATATCTTGAGTAACAGCTAAAAAATATGTTACAGACTCCGTTTTATACGGTAGAGGATAACATAAGGTTATGTTTATCGCTTTGTCATAATACTAAACATTTTGCTAATATAAAGATATATTTCGTTGTCAACTTTTTATCATCCTTATAACTAGTAAAATATGCATTTGAATACCCTATTAACTCTAGACCCTAAACATGTTTTTCAACATATAGTTTTATTGTCCTTTTCAATATCTCAAAACCCTATTGGCAACAATTCAATGATCATGTCCTAGACTTGACTGATATCTACCTAAAAGTTTTGCTGCAAAAACAATATCTAGCCTAGTGCAAACTTATGCATACATAACACTTCTAAGTGCATTAGCATAAAGTATATTCTTCATTTGGGTTTTCCTAAGATTTGAATAAGGACAATGTCAAAGATTTAATCTATTAACCTTAACGATTAGAATAACTCCCAGTTTGTTGAATCTTTTCAAAATGCAATCAACATAAACAATTTGAGAAAAATCTGACATACGACGAGAAAGTTTCCTACGGATTTTGATGTCAAGGACAAAAGACACCTAACCAAGGTCTTCCAAGTTAAAATTTCTTAACAACATCTGCGTTTTCTTATACAATAATTCAATGTCACTACTCACAAGTAAGATATCATTTACATAGAACATGAGAAAACTATATTTTCTTCCACTGACCTTGTAGTATATACATTGATCTATTTTATTTTCAATAAAACTAAATGAAGTGACAACACTATAAAACTTCAAGCATCATTATCTACAATCTTGCTCAAGACCATAAATAAAGCTTTTCAGTTTACACACAAGCTTATCCGAATCATTGAAAAATAGAGTTTTAACATTCATCTAACGTAACTCCATATCAAACATAAGCTACTAGTACAATATTCACTCCAAAATAGTCTTTAGAAAAGACTAAGCTTCTCTCTGAGTGAAACCTTTCATTACTAGTTAGAGTTTAAACTTCTCAATATTTCTTTTAGAATTTCATTTAGTCTTGTACACCCATTTGCAGCCTAAGTAGCATGGACACGCGATACGGACACGTGACACGACATAACATGATACGACACGCCGACACGTCATTTCTCAAAAATAAAGAATTCCGACACGTTAGGACACGTTATTTGTCACGCCCCGATCCTCCGAGCGCGCGAACATCACACTCTGGTCAATACAAATGCGACTTCCCAGGACACGTCGCCGACCCATTCAATTTTTATTATGCATGCGGAAGCGAAATAAATCCCCTTACAACAATTAACTTGTGATAGAAAAGCAGGCAATCAATCACAACCCAACAAGCTTTCTATAAACACATAGGTTTATATACAGCACTGGATGGTCTACAAAATAGATAGGCTCAACAACTAGGGAATTGTCCTATGACCAACTTGTCAGACACGTTCGCCGATTCTTCAGCCTACACCTTCCGAACTCCAGGACTTCCGATCCTCCACGACCGTCATCTAGGGACCTGAAATATTATCCCACAACCGGGATGAGACTACGTCTCAGCGAGTCCTACCTTCTAAAACTCAATTAGGGAGAAAATATGCCTCAGGCCGCTCTAGCCACACAAATAGGATAGTGGGCTTACCTCGCCTCAGTCCCTTTCCTACACATCAGGACAATTCATATTCAACAATACTCACACAAGCTGAAACTACCGACATACCCATCGGTCTATCAATTCAGTCAATCCAATTGATATCATACGATCCACACATCTATCAATTCATATAATCTATTAAACCATACCATCTATTCATCCATCAATACAATTACGGCTCGCACAAGCTGAAATGGATGCAATGCTCTCACAAGCTGATATAGATGGTAGTTCGCACAAGCTGATATATACATAAATGATAGCTCGCGCAAGCTGATATATGGATCGTTGCTCTCACAAGCTGATAAATTATCATTGCTCTCACAAGCTGACATACAGTGCTCACACAAGCTGACAATGATGCTCACACAAGCTTATACATATATAAACCAATTGCTCGGCCAAAGCTGATAATTCAATAATAAACCAACTCATACCTCAATTCAATCAATCAATCAATCCAATCGATTCAAACTAGTCATACAAATCAATTACGGTGCTAAAAGCCAACACCGGGTATTTTCAAGTTAAATAACACAACTTCATCAATTTCACACAATTCCACACTTTTTGGAATTATTAACCATAATCATCAATCACTCAATTTCTCAATTTAAACATACAATTAACACAAATCGACCGCACTTTGCAAGCGATCAGCGCGAAATTTAACGACCAGAGCCATCCCGGCATAATTTTCGAAATTATTAAATAATTAAATTTAATTCCGAAAATTAAATAATTAAATATTATTTTATAATAATATAATTTAATAAAATAATATTTATAAATTAGAAATAATTATTTAATTAAAAATAATTAATTAGGGCTTAAACTAGATTACACTAATTTAAACATACAATTAGCTCTAATTAAACATCCATTAAACTAATCACACAACTAATCTAATTTATATTAAAATAATCTAATCTAACCACCTAAACCTAATTAGACTAATCTAAACACCCATTAAGCATCATTAACTCACTAAGCAAGAATTAGATTATAAACTCACCGGTTTTGCGCGCCGGTGAGTTCACGGCGACCACGACGCCAAGGCGGTCGATAAATTCCAAAGCGGCGACACCAACGGAGGCCGGGAAGGTCTTGAAAATGGGCCACAAAGTCTCCAAAACCTTGCTGTCTTCTGCTTCTGATCTGGACTGAACTGCAGAGAAGAAACCAGCAACTTCAACGGTGAAAATGGGCCGATCGGAGCTCCGGCAAGCGGGTGGTTGGCAACCAATGGCTCCAGGGGGGTCTTGAGGATCTTGTAGGAGGTTGGGATGGGCAAAGGAAGGGTCGGAAAGGGGAAAAACAGCAAGAAAACGCAGAACAGGCGGAGCAGGGTGGAACCAGACGGTCCGGCGAGTGGCAGCTTCTCTCAGGATTTCGGGACAACTGGAGAATCGTTCCGGCGAGCGGCAGGATGCTCCGGAACGGGCTGGATGTCCTCGTCACGGACGTGGGTGGAGCGTTCGCTGATTCATCTGGGAAGTCGACTTTTAACTCGAATCTTTGGCGAAAGGTCAGCTGGAGCAAAAATTGAAACGAGGAGAAAACAGAGGAAGAAATGGAGTCCGATGGGCATGCGACGGTGGAGGGCTGTTGCTGCTCGGTTTCTCTGGTTTTTGCTGAGCTTCTCTCCTTCAACAATAATGGAGAAAGCCACAAATTAAGGGAGAAGAAGGCTGCTGAGCAAGGGGTCTCCTTGGGCTCTTTAGAGCTCAACACTTGCCATTCTCTCATTGGCTTTGCCCCCACCATGACATCACATGACCTCAGCCACTCTCTCTCCTCAAGCTTCCTCCATAACCTTGCCAATAGGTGCAAAATAGCTCTCCCCCATGGCATACGAATTTGTTACATTTCCTCTTCAATCTCAATCAATTTCATCCAATTCTCAACCAAACACATCCAATTGAAGCCCAATTAAATCCATCAAGGTATCCTCGTCCGTCTCATGACTTTTTCCCATCAAATGATCCAACTTGCATCCCGAAGATTCAATTAAAAACGCCCTCCGACAATCCCGAACAAAAACGGCATTACTTTGCTTTTCCGCCAAAAATCTCGGTTTGTAGAAAAATCTTCCTGGAGATGAGTCGACATTCCTAAAATGAATTGTGACTTGACAGAAACTTCCAATTTCTGTAATCGGGTTCAATTTCACGGTTAAATTCAATCAGGCGTGACTTTAGCGTGTCCTAATCTACCGGGTAGCTTTTAGGAATTTTCTGTGCAATTGACCTGTGGAATAACCACAAAGTGCATCTTCGACACCTTGGCGACTCTCGATTGTCGTAGAAATCTCGAGGTTTCGATTACGGACACAGGGTACCCAAAACGACAGAAGAATCGGTCTAGTGCCGGTCGACGAGGATATTGCGATCAGGTAGAATCACCCACACTCTAATCACATATCTCAGTCGAATCGACCTATTACTGATCTCTGTTCGATTCTGACAGTGTCGTAATGATCCTTGCAGATTAATACAGTCGAGTAGCCAATTCATGGTCTAATTCTCAAGTCTATTGCGTTTAGATTCCTTAACGGCTTCACTTGATAGACTAGTTATCTCGTGAGTGGCCAACTCAGAGAAGAAAGCCATAGACGCGAAGATGAAATGCCCGACTTATTTAATTGAAATCAAAATTGGAAAATCGGGATGTCACATTATTATTAAATAAATATTTTTATTTTTAATTAATTTGATTCAAATTCATAAATAAATAAATAAATAAAAAGACTTTACAATGAATTTATACTAATAATATTAATAAATATATTCATAGAAAATTTGAAAGATATATTCATAATTAATGCGTACCTATATCTAGGAACATGTTTTTAACTTTAACAAAAGTTATGAATGAAACTAATGACTAACAAAAAAATAGAATCAACTTTATTTAAATAAATCCATGATATTCTATAATCTTCAAAATTTATTATTATTTAACATTCAATATTTTTATTTTTCGAATCACTTTTTAACTCATTTATTTAATTTTATAATAAAAATAATTTGCCGCTCAAAATTATTCCTCCTAAAAAGCTCCCAAAATTATTTCTTCTCTTTTCTCTCTAAACTCTCGTCCCCAAAAAATCATTTTCCTCCCCCATTTCTCTCCCCTATCCCCCATGCCACCCCAAAATCTTCCCCTTGATTTCTTCCTTGCCCTCCTCCTTGCACAATGCACACACTGCTCCCCACGCCACCCCAAAAATCTTCCCCCGATTCTTCCTTGCTCTTTCTCTCCCCCGCAACAGCACCCGCCCCCGCCCCATCAATCACCCCCTCCCCCCTTCGGTTTCTTCCCCACCCCTCCCTTCCTCGCCTTATCTCTCCCTCACCCCACACCACCCCACTCTCTAACCCCAATTTCTTTCCATTGTCTCCCACCACCCTCCTCATTTTCTTGCTAAAACCCTAACCACGGCCTCTTCTTCCTCCTCGTCACACAGCTCTCTCCCGGTCGCCTCATCGCAATCGCTCGCCGAAGGGCCTCTAGCCCTTCTTCTTATGCAGCTGAGCCTTGCTGCCAGCCCTCCATCGCCATGTCGCAATCACGGCCCTCTGGATTGCCTCAGTCTATGCTCTTTGTCTAGCCCTCCCTCACCGTCTCAACCTCACCTCTGCTTCCTCGGCCTCACCTCCACCCTCCATCGTCTTCTTCAACAATCCTCTCTTGACACGCGAGTCAAAATGTGTCGAGAAAGGTTGACCATGTGTCGAAAAATTGGACACATGTTGACTGCGTGTCTAAGCGTGTCGAACACGACACGGAAGCTCCGACAACGTGTCCAGGTTTCATAGTTTGCAGCGGATGAGCTTGTGACCCACTAGCCAATTTAATAAGCTCCCAAACACTATCATGTTTTATAAATTGCATCTCGTCTTTCATCATACTTTTAAGCAGTGCAGTTAGCTAGTAAACTTTTTTTTTTTTTTAAGTGTTCCTAATGGAATGCCTCATATATAACGAACAAATTTATTTGCCTTTTTCCCAAGCAGCAATAAATGCTTTCTAATTCTATATCATTAATAGTGAGATTGCTAGCTTAGTCTTAGTAAGAGCAATACGAACATCTACCAATTCCATCAAAATAGAAAATAATCTTTTCACTACTTAAAATTTGACCCAACAGGAACCTTAATCACAACGGAGTTGCAATTATAGAGAATCTAACTTAATAACAAGCAGCATATGTAATTGGCAGTATGTGAGTACTGTGTAACTTGAAAACTTTATGATTACATATTTTGAGAGTTATACGCATCATCATATAAACATATTTGGGCAGAATATATGATATGCGATTGTACACTCTCATATGATAGTGGTCATGATAATATATTTTGACATTTCACGAATTTATCACCTTTGTGTATATGAACCATTAGAGATAGTCACTTCTCAATCATATGCTATTCATGTATCATTCCATGAACTAACACACAATTACCTCATTTGAGAGTATAAACACGCATTAAAACAAAAGACATCTCATCATAATATGAGACTGACATTTCTAAAATCCAATTAAGTATACCACTTTAGCAGTCACAATTCAATTGAATTATTGAAACTCTCTCATACTATGAATATAAACATTGTGACTCACATTGACCTTATACATATGATTTTAGACCAGTCAACAAGGGCAATTCATCACTAAAATCACATGTTATGCCAATCATATCACTCTATTCATTAACACATGCTATGTCATTAATGAATTGATGATGTACACAATCTTTATGTGAAGATATGCATGCAAGCTCACAACGTATATCCAAAACTATAAAGAAATATATGAAAAATACACAAAAATATCCCAAAAATCACGTACTTTAGGGTTCTACATGCATTTTCACATGAATAAGATCGTCAAACATATAAAATAAATGTATCACGGTATAGACAATTTACATATGAACACAACAATCCAAACCATGTACCGATCCGACGTCACACACGCTCCCTGCTTAAGCTGATTTGGAAATCAATTCAACCAAGGTGTGACCGATCTGATTGGTCAATGGTTCAACTAAATCAACTGATTAGTGGTCAACTTGGGTCGGGTCCACTGAGTTACATCGACCCTGCCAACGTCGGTCAACACAAGTCAGGTCAATTCGCCGTGGAATGACGTTAACCTGGGTCGAGTCAACCCGGTCCATGACAATCAACCCAAGGTCAGATCACGGGTTGACCAGTGGCATCATCGACGACATCACATGCCACGTGTTAGACGCACATAAGGCAGTGGCATGTGACGTCATCATGACGTCATCAAAGACATGTGTCTAAGTCGGTGACACATATCTAAAGATGACGTCACCCGCCAGTAAGGTAATTCACGTGCCAAGCACATGAGTGCGCGTGCTCGGTGCCGACTCCAAGGACCTTGTCGACACGTGCAAGCGTATGAGGGTGTTTTCGGCCTCTTCTAGAGGTGTGCCACCCATCAAAATGCTCGTTTGAGCATGTAGAATCCATATATGTCCTCAAAATCCACTTTCATTAGGCCAAAATTCACAAAAACGGACAAAACTGTCCAATGGCAGGCAAAATCCGAAAGGGTCATCGCTAGGGTATTTGGCCTCTGCTAGAGGCGTGCCATCCACCGAAACACTCGGTTCGACACAATAAATTTGAATATGTTTCTAAATCAAGTTTCAATGGACAAAATTTCTATAAATGGGCCAAATGCAACAATTCGAGTTCTAAGTTACAAGGCTCTGATACCAAATGTTGGCCATTGAAGCGACATCCCAAGATCAACATAGCTAGAAACTTGAACATGTTGGAGAAGAATACGAAGATTTGCATACTTGATTTGGAATCAATCATTCTTTATGTGGAATGGCAATGATCCCATGCTCAGATGACGAGCTAGTGCTCAGGTTCCTCTCCTCTATGACCCTCGGTTCTTGGCTCGATGAGACTGTCACTCACAATTTGCCTTATATGAGGTGAGAGAAAGTTCATGAAAGAATGAGCACTAGATGAGAGACCTTAACGTTATTTATAGAGTTTTGGACGAACCCTCTCATCATAGGCCGAGCCCAACTTGGCCCATACAGCTAAGCCTATATTTGACTATTATATAAACCTTATGTTTTATCTTATTAGACCAATTCCGTAAAACGATAAATTACAATCTCAATTAATGTAGCATACATCAGGAAAACTCTTACAATATATATACCAGTACTTTCTTGAGGTTGCAATGGTTGCAGTGGTCGCAGTGATGTTTGAGGATGTCTTTGGTCTTTAATCCGAATATGTCAAATTACTGAGAAAACACATAAATTATTGTCATCTTACTCATAATTACGTTGAAATTAATTTGCATCCAAAAAGATGCAATACAATTATGTGAGGCTACTCTTAATAACAATTCATTCAATGCGGACACTCAATTGCAGGAACAAAAGGAGCTTATAATGAAGGATATAACCAAAGTACTCAAAAGTATAAGAAACGAGAAATTTGAAATGAGGTAAACATATAACTAAAGTACTCACGGTTGATTCTTAGACTCACCGGGGACGGTCCGATTCTTGAGTAGGTCTTAAACCAAGTGGGCTAATTCCCAATTCTACAAACTACGAAGCAGCCTTTTAGATCCGGTTCTTTATTTCAAGCTGCAAATCGGTTCACCCTAAAATAGATCATCTCCATCTGTAAATAGTCGAAGAGGACCATCAACCACGTTGGGATTGACAAAACGGTTCAGACTCCTACAGGAGGCATTAGTGGGGAAATCTTCACGATGTCGAGAGAGAGATGGAATTTGATAGGGATTCGACTGGTACAATTCATTCATATGATGTCATAAAAAGAAATTGCTAATTAACTTTATGCCAACTAAAGCCATCTACGTGTGTAGAAGGAGAAAAACAACTCACGAGATTTCCAGCCTCTATCCCCTGTCTAGTCATGTCTTTCAAAATTGGACGGCTTGAAAATTGGAACCAATTCTACCAGGAAAATTGGACGGACAAGGACAACTCACCAGGCTTAAAAAATAACAATCATACGCCCATGTAGAATTGGTAGGGTCACATCCAGTTATTTTAGAGGTCATGAAGTCGAAACTCACCAGCGCCGATTTGAAACCTTTTTTCTTTTTTCTTTTTTTGTGGAAAGGTGAAGAAATTGTGCACAAATTAACCGCTTGCCATTTTAAAAGCGAAAGCTCTACCCAGGTCTGATGGTAAAGCGAATGGCTGGTGTCCATTGGTTAGAGGTTCCAACCATGTCTCTAAAAGCAACTTTGTTTTTCACAGAGCTCAACAATGACTGAAAATGGACGAGTTTGATTCGGTACTTACCGAAACGGTTTACTCGATGAGGCCGGTTTTGACCTTTCTTGAGCGGTCCTTTTTTCTTTTTCTTTTTCTTTTTCTCTCTTGAGCGGTCTTGACTATCAAGATAAAGGCGTGAGATGGATGGCCTAGCCAGTACCCGATTTAGAGGTGTTAAATGGGTTGTGCAACCCATTTATGGACCCATTTATGGTTAAATGGGTCAAGCTTTATCTTATAAAGCACCCATAATAAGTTTTAATGGGTAAACACTAAGATATATGGGTTTTAAATAGGTAAGCTCTCGACCCGTTTATGACCCGTTTATGACCCATTTATCAACCTATTTTCACTCAAAACCTCATTATCTCCCTCTCTTCTCTTTAATTTTACAATTTTTTTTTTATAAAAATCAAAATTATAATTATTTTTCTTTCTTCTAACTCCGGTCGCCGACACGGAGATGGCCGGCAACCGGCCAAGCGAGCCTCGAGCTCGCCTGGGATCTAGCCAGCGCGGAGGCCTCGCCGACGCCGGTGAGGCTCGAGCCTCGCCCGATCTAGCGAGACGCAAACTCACCAGCGCCGGGCGAGGCTCGAGCCTCACCAAATCGGCGTCGGGCGAGGCTCGAGCCTCACCAAACCGGCAAGGGGCGAGCTCGAGCTTGCCCGACGTCGCGAGCCTCGAACTCGCCAGATTTGGCGAGGCGAAGGCCTCGCCGACATTCGGCGAGGCGGAGGCCCGCCACGTCCGCCGAGGCCCGAGCCTCACGGATCTAGCGAGGGGCGAGCTCAAGCCGCCCGACGCCGGCGAGCCTCAAGCTCGCCGAGATCCGGGCGAGGCGAAGGCCTCGCCGACGTCCGGCGAGGCTCGAGCCTCGCCTAACGTTCGCGAGGCCCGAGCCTCGCCAATCGGCGAGACTCGAACTCGCTGGCGTCGGGCGAGGCTCCAACCTCGCCTCGGCAAGGGGCGAGCTCGAGCTGCGGGCGTCGGCGAGCCGGGCAAGCCAACTCGCCCGTGGCCGATCGCCGGCCGTCGTCAGTGGCGGCTGACCGCACCAAAGAAGAGGAAGAAAAAAAAGAAAAAAGAAAAATAAAAGAGAAAAAAATAATTAAAAATAATTAAAATTTTAATTTTTTAAATAATTAAAATTTTAATTTTTTAAATAAAAAATTTTAAAAAAATTATTTTTAAAAATAAAAAATAATTAAAATTCGATTTTTTAAATAATTATTTTTTAAATTTGTATTGTATAAAATCATGTTAGCAATACCATCTTAATATACATATATATATATATATATATATAAGTTTTTTTTATGTTTTGTTAAATGGATCGGGTATGGGTTGGGTATAGGTCGAATCGAGTATGGGTCAAAAAATTTGCACTGCAATAAATGGGTTATAAACGGGTTAAATGGGTCGCTTTGGGTCGGACCATTTATGACCCGACCCAAACCCGACCCAACCCACCTGTTTAACGGGTCTAACCCGATTGAACCTGTTTAACCAGTCGTCGCAGTTTGATTTTTCGAACATTGACCAAAAGAAGGGGTGGTCCAAACCCTAACTTTTTCTCTATCAAGCGGCCACTACTCCCATCGGCTTGGACCACCCTCGGCAACAGCGCCATCGCCACCATCACCTGTCATCTCCTCTATCCTCAGATAGAGAGAGCCAAAGGGTGGCGGGCGGTTGTAGATGACTAGCAGCAAAGTGGCCGCTGAAACGGCGGGCGGCAGGAGCTATGGCGTCCCCAATGGATGAAGTTGGTGGCAGGGTTCTTCCTTTTGAATTTATGACCATGGGTAGGTGAATAATTGGGTGCCTGCGAGAGGGATACTTCGAGAAGAGAATAGCAGTTTTGACAACAAAGACTATTGACATTGGGGGCAGCTTAGGCTGTAACACCAACTTAAGGTTTAAACTAGGTAAGTCTAGAAATAGACGAATCAAAGTTGTTTTGGCATGGAAAATGAGTTCTTTTTTGGGATATATTCCTTTTTCTTCTGTTGGATCTAACTCTGGAACTTTTAATACCGATCTCCTTGATCCCCCTTTCCGAATGACTGCTATGTTTTCGTATCTTTGGCCATTAGAGGTAAACATGACCTTTCCCTTTGATAAATACAATCTTCTCGACCACAAGAAATGTGTGAGTAGATAAGGTACAAGAGCGAGGGAAAATCCAACACACGTAAGCTATTTTAAAGTTCTGGGGCTGCCTATGTCAACGCGTATCATGTGAACACGTCACAATTATTTGGCCAACATTAGGTATACTGAATATGATGTTGAAAGAAGATATGATTGGATTTGATTGGAGATTTGTTTTAATTGTAATTGATAGGAGAAGTGATTATTTTAGGACTAGAAAGATTAGAAGAATTTATTTACTTTTTTATTGAGTCCTCTTGTACGATATATACATTCTTGTAATAGATACAGAAATTAATGAAGAGCATACAATTTTTCCTCTTCACACAAATTCCCACATTTCTCTTGTACTCGGATTCGTGACATGGTATTAGAGCGTGTCTTGATTCTGGGATAGCTTCTGCACTGAATTACCTTCGTTTCTTCCTTGTTTCTCATTGTTGCAATACTCGCAAAACAGAATAGCATCCATTTCTTCTCTATTACTTGTTGTTGCGACACTCGCAAAACAGAACTGCATCGATTCTTTGTCTAGAAATTCAGCCTTCTATTCTTTGTCCAGAAAACCAATCTGCAAAACAGAGTTGTTGCAGAAATTTTAGAAAATTGTCATTATGACAAAACCAAAAACTCCTACCTCAAGATCTAGTGATCAATCCACAGGAGAAACAACGCCACCAGCCTTGTAGATCCAAGAAACCTCACCAGTCATTACTGTGTCCGAAGAGCAGATTCAGCCGCAGACTCAAATTCAGCATGCGTAGTGGGCATCTATTCCGGCTTAGGTCAATTTGGGGTAGCCCTATTTGGGCCAACCTTACAAATTAGTACCATATCCTTGGTACTATGGGCCAGGCCCAAATGCATCATTGCCGGGATTTCAAAGTGGTATACAAACTGATGGAGGCCCACTAGCCAGCAACGGGGCAGGCACAACCACCAGTTCACAGCGAACGTGCGGATCAACTGAATCGGGTATGGGAACGAATCCCTACCTGGGTTCGTTTTGAACGAATCCCTACCTGGGTTCGTTTTTCTCAAATACTGGTCATAGAATCGGATCTGGCGGATCGGGTTTGGGAGTGAATCCCTACCCAAATCCGCTGCTAGGGTTTCTCCCATACCAGATCTACGCTACCAACAGCCAGGTGGAGCCCGGCGACCCTCTTTTCACAAGCAACGCTGACGGACCAAATCTGAAACTTGTTGCTGAACAGTTAACAAGACCAAACAATTACTTGAGTTGGTCGCACGAGTTCCGGCGTGCATTGGTAACGAAAGATAAGGAGGGCTTTATTAACGGAACGGTCCTGATTCCGTCTGACGAGTGACTAGCGCGACTTTGGAAAAAATGTAATCAATTAGTCAGAACTTGGATTGGAAACAGCATCGCTTCCGAAGTTGCGGCTGGTCTTCCCCCGACGGAGGACTCGAAACAAATGTGGGAAAACATCAAGGAGATGTATGGAAAGTTGGATCAAGTGAAGATTTTTTTTCTTTAATGCAACATATCTCAAATTTAAAACAGGGAAACATGACTGTTGCTGCGATTTTTAACAAACTTTCGAGTCTGTGGAATGAACTGGAAGCGGCCGAAGAAAAATTCGACTGGCCGGAGCCGATTTTACAACAGTATAAAAAGATGCGAGACAACGAGAAAGCGATCAGATTTCTCCTCATATTAAACAAGTCTTACTGTTCATTTCGATTGCAGATCTTAACCATGGAGCCAATGCCAAGCCTTGGCCATATCTACTAGCTTGTTGTATAGGAAGAAAGCCAACAGAAAGCAGCAGATCACGAAAAGGAAGGCGAGAGCGTGGCTCTAGCGGCGAGGGTTTCCTCTCGCCCGCTATAGAGAGTCACGGGACGAAGAGAGAATCGGGGACTCGCTTTAGGGTTCCACAAAAACCCTAGAGGATATCATAGAGCAACGGATGGCCACGATCAATTTGATTGATCAGACGGCTCACGATCAATCCTTGGAGCCGCTGGATCCGACAGTGCGCAGAGTGGGAGGACCATTGAATCTAACGGTCCACGTGGAGCAATTCTCTATGGGTCAGATGGCCCACGTGGCCAATTATTTGCTGGGCCCGATGGCCCACGAAGCCAATTCTTCGCACCAGCTGAAGACCCATACGGGGGAACAACGGCCCATGCCGTAAACAGGCCTTCCTCATTCACAAAAAATCAAAAAGGAAAGGGTAAGCCGTATTGTAAATATTGTAAACGCCCGCACCACACAGTTGAAAATTGCTGGAAATTAAATGGTAAACCTGGTGAAAAAGAAAAGGGGAAGTTTTCAACTATCTTTTAGGTGACGGGTAAATCAGCAGACAAGTCAATTACTCATGGGGAATATCAAGAGCTTATGGAAGCCCTAAACAAATTGGATCCTTCTGACAAAGCTGGGAGTTTCACATGTATTTCTTATTGTCTAATGAACTCAATTTCAAAGGATGCATGGATCATTGATACGGGAGCTAGTGATCACATTGTCTGCAATCCAAAATTCTTTTCCAATATCAAAAAATTATCCTTTCCTATATCAGTACAACTCCCCAATGGAAACACTACACATGTTGGAATGACTAGCACTGTCAATCTTAGTCCACTCATCACTCTCAAAAATGTCCTTTACATTCCTACTTTCCATTTTAATCTCATGTCAGTCTCTCGAGCTTGTGAAGAAAACTCTTGTCATGTCTCTTTTGACTCTGATAAATGTCTATTTCGGGCCCTTTCGACTGGCAAACCGATGGACTTGGGTAGAATCTATCAAGGACTGTATTTTTGGATTAATCTTCTAGGCAATTTTAAATTATCTTCTGTTGCATTCAATAAACCATTGTGAAACGTTGTTGCCAATGAAAGAAATTTTCTTCATCATCAGAGATTGGGTCACACTGCTTCTTTCCCTTGTCCTCAATGTCCTGTTTGCCCCTTAGCAAAACAAACTCGTGCCCCCTTTCAAAACAATAAGACTCGAGTAGACAACATTTTTTCGTTAATTCATGCTAATGTCTCGGACCATATCACACATTAAATCATGATGGTTCAAGATTTTTTCTCACAATTGTGGACGATTTCTCACGTGCCACCTGGGTTTTCCTCATTCAATCAAAGGGTCAAGTTTTTTCTCACCTTAAAATCTTCCTGTCCTTATCCAAAACTCAGTTTGGAAAAACAATTCGTCGCATCCGCACTGACAATGGAAGAGAATTTTTCAATGGTGAATGCACTTCCTTTCTTTCCTCAAATGGAATTTTTCATGAAAGTACATGCACTTATACTCCACAACAGAATGGAGTTGTTGAGCGAAAGCACCGTCATCTCTTAGAAGTGGCACGTGCTCTTAAGTTCCAGGCATCTATACCAGAAAACTTTTAGGGAGATTGTGTGGTCACTGCGACATATCTGATAAATCGTATACCATCACGCATTCTAGAAGGCAAAACTCCGTTTGAATTATTGTATGGGCATAAACCAGATCTGAGTCATCTCCGAGTGTTTGGCTATCTATGTTATGTGGCTACAGTAGGCCCCCGGGATAAAATGGCCCCCCGTGCTCGACAGTGTTTTCATGGGATATCCCAACTTGAAAAAGGGTTATCGAGTTTATGAACAGTCAACCGGAGAATTTTTTTATGAACAGGGATATGGTTTTTCATGAAGATATTTTCCCTTTCTGGGATACTACTTCTATATCTGCAGATGATATGGGAACTAATCATCGATTCTTATTAGAAGAAGATCTATCTTCTGGAGAAAAAAAATCTTATTACCTCTCCTCCAAGACATCAAATAGTGGATACAGTATCGCCTTCACCGCCTAATGAGCCATCTACTAACAATCCAGTTGATCAACATTCCATGGAACAGGAATCTTAGGAGACAAATTGCGGAGAACCTACCAATATTGAAACATCATCTTTGGAGGTATTGGATGAGCCACCACGAAGATCTGGTCGAATCACTCGCCCACCAGCTTGGACTAAAGATTATAAGCTCCTCATCAACATCGTCAAGTACTCGTTATTCTATCTCCTCATATGTATCTTTCAACCAATTGTCATCAAAACATTTATGTTGCATTAGCTGAATTTCTGAGGAAATAGAGCCTTCTAGTTATAATGAGGCTGTGTGTGATGAACGTTGGCAAAAAGCTATGGAGGCGGAACTTAAAGCCCTGATTGATAATCACACTTGGAAGATCGTGTCATTACCTCCTGATCGCAAGCCCATTGGATGTAAATGGGTCTATAAGATCAAATACAGAGCAGATGGCTTTGTAGAATAATATAAGGCCCGATTGGTGGCCAAGGGCTTCACACAGTGGAAAGGTTTTGACTATCATGAGACTTTTTCTCCGGTGGCCAAGGATGTCACGGTTCGCTCCTTCTTATTGGTTGCTGCCTTTCGCAACTGGTCACTGCATCAGATGGATGTCCACAACGCATTTCTTCATGGTGACTTGGAGAGATTTATATGGACCTTCCACAAGGATTACGGAGACAGGGGGAGTCTAAGGTATGTCGTCTCTGCAAATCTCTTTATGGATTGAAACAGGCTACTCGACAGTGGTATGCCAAGTTTACTGTTGCACTAACGGGAGCTGGTTTCGAGCAGTCAAAGCATGATTATGCTTTATTCACTTGGAAAAAAGGTATGTCATCCATATACTTGATGATTTATATTGATGACATACTTATTATGGGAAATGATGATTCCGCTGCAAAGAAGCTTAAAGACCATCTACATTCGTCTTTTCATATCAAAGATTTAGGGTCACTTAAATATTTTCTTGGAATAGAGATAGCTCGCTCTGATCTAGGGATTTCCCTTAGTCAACAAAAGTTTGTGATGGAGATTATATCAGAAGCGAGATTATCATGATGCAAACCAGCAATTATTCCCATTGAACAGAATGCCAAGTTGACCAGTGTTGATTATGATGCTGGGATTTCCTCCTCTGATGATCCACTGTTAAAGGATCCGACAAGCTATCAAAGACTTGTTGGGAAACTCATCTATCTCACTATGACTAGGCCAAACATTTACTATGCAGTACAGACTCTTAGTCAGTTCATGCACAGTCCAAAGCAGTCACACATGAATGCAGCCCTAAAGTTGGTGAAATACCTTAAGAAATGTCCAAGACTGGGGATACTCCTCTCTAAGAAGTGCAATAGGGAGATGGCAGCCTATTGTGATGCGAACTATGCTACGTGTCCCATGAGTAGGAGATCTATCACTGGTTTTTGCAACAAATTTGCGGATTCATTACTTTCATGGAAAACAAAGAAACAATCCATTGTATCATTGTCATCCGCAGAAGCTGAATATCGATCTATGGCAAAGACTATTTGTGGGGTAGTATGGCTGCAAGGCTTACTTCTGGACCTTATGGTACAAGTTAAAGGTCCAACATTACTCTTTTGTGATAATGATTCAGTACTAAAACTTGCAGCAAATCCTGTATTACATGAGAGGACAAAACATATAGAAGTTGATTGCCATTTTACCCGAGAGAAGATCAAAGAAGGGATCATCGAAACAAGAGGGATCAGGACCACGGAACAGCCTGCGGATATATTCACTAAATCTCTTTGTTAGAGAAAGCATACATACTTCTAAACAAGCTGGGCGTCTTGGATATATACAAGCCACCAACTTGAGGGGAAGTGTTGAAAGAAGATATGATTGGATTTGATTGGAGATTTGTTTTGATTGTAATTGATAGGAGATGTGATTATTTTAGGACTAGAAAGATTAGAAGAATTTATTTACTTTTTTATTGAGTCCTCTTGTACGATATATACATTCTTGTAATAGATACAGAACTTAATGAAGAGCATACAATTTTTCCTCTTCACATAAATTCCCACATTTCTCTTCTACTCTGATTCGTGACATGTGATGCTCCATACCCACTTTCCATACCATTATAAGTATGCACCATTCTTATATTCTAGGAGTTCATGAGCGAGAAATTGCACTTTAGAGGAGAGAGATACTAACTTGGTACCATGGACATGGTAAGTGGAGAGAAGGGAAGCGAGCAGCTACAGGCTCAAGCTCACATATGGAACCACATCTTCAACTTCATCAATTCCATGTGCTTGAAATGTGCCATTCAGTTAGGCATTCCGGACACCATTTACCGCCATGGCCAACCCACGACCCTCGATACCTTAGTCTCTGCGCTTCAAATTCATCCCTCAAGAGCCCAGTGCGTCGACCGCCTCATGCGCATTCTTGTCCATTCCGGATTTTTTGAACAGAAGAAGCTTGCGCTGGACGGTCGAGACGCCTACGTACTCAACCACGTGTCCGAGCTCCTCCTTACGGACAATCCCTCCAGCGTCACGCCATTCGCACTGTCCATGCTTGACCCTATTTTGATGAACCCATGGCATGGCTTGAGTGCATGGTTCCACAACCCTGTCGACCTGACACCTTTCGAAATGATGCAAGGGATGTCGTTTTGGAGGTATGCTGGTCAAGAGCCGAGTTTTAATCGCTTGTTCAATGATGGCATGGCTAGCGATGCTCGGTTGGTGGCCAGCATGGTGGTTGAGGAGCACAAAGGGGTGTTCGAGGGAATAACATCGTTAATCGATGTAGGAGGAGGAACCGGAACGATGGCCAAGGCCATCGCAAGAGCCTTTCCGCATATGGAATGCACAATATTTGATCTTCCGCATGTGGTGTCTAATGTAGAAGTTAGCGAGAACGTGAGTTGTGTTCCTGGGGACATGTTTGAGGCCATATCACCTGCGGATGCAGTTCTATTGAAGGTAAGAGTGCGACACATATGGATCGTCGTCTAACTTGTTTTTGAACATAAACTTCCCTATTGGATAAAGTTGATGAGAGGAAAGCAAACAACAGCATAAATACTTTTACCAAGTCAACGGAACAAGTAACTTATATTTTCGTATGGATAGGACTCGGTCTATATTCAAGGACCAAATTTACATTTCAATTTCGGAAAGGTTTAGAACACAAGGAAAAAAAGAGGAGAAGATTTTTTTAGTTATTTGAAATTTAATATGTTGATTTGTTCTCCTTTCAAGAAATGAGTTTAACATGTGACTTCATCTCCCTAAATTGAAAGGATCCCTATCCCTAGTCTTAGGAACTGTATGTACTAAAAAATTTGCGTGTGGATAACTTGTCAAAAGCGTCAAAATTGATTCTTCATGTTAAGGATTATTTTACGTTTTGCAAGACAAGCCCTCCTAACATGCATAGGAAATCTACGAAATCAGATGTGAACAATATATGGACAAAATGACAGACTAATAGATGATTTAAGTTATATGCAGTGGATATCCATGATTGGAGCGATGAAGACGCTGTGAAGGTACTCAAGCGATGCAGGGAGGCCTTAGGCAAAGGCGAGGGCAAGAAAAAGAAGTAATTATAATTGACATGGTGATGGACAGCACGAAGAGCGACAAAGAGATGGTCGAAACCCAGCTCTTCTATGACATGTTGATGATGACCCTCACGGCGGGGAGGGAGAGGAATGAAGCAGAATGGGCTAAGCTCTTCGTCGCTGCTGGCTTTGGGGACTACAAGATCACCTCTGTACTTGGCTTGCGATCTCCTATTGAGGTCTACCCTTCATGATCGATTATCAATACTTGCCAATTCATGCTCTTGTTCTTATATCTTGCGGTAAATTAAAGATCAATAGTAAATAAGGCTTCTCTAGCCACCAAATATATATAATGATGTAGGAGCATGCACGAACGGCGTGATTAAAACGTCCAATAATCATTTACAGTAGTTGAAGCACTTAGATGTCGTTTGAATTGAATGCCATGCGATCCTTTTCTAACTTCAAGCGTCCAACTTTTACATCTTATCGTTAATGATGCAAATGTGTAATTCCGGTTACAGAAGATGAAAAGTAACTTTGAGGAGAATGTGATTTGTATTCTTCAATGAATAATTCGTACATGTACATGGATGTATTTATAGTATAATAAAGAAATCAGAAAACGATATATATGATTGTGTCTTTCTATTTTATCTACGAAATATCCTAAACAATATTCCATATTCCCAATCAACTATATCAATTAGAATCGCAATTAAGGATTAGATCAAATCCTTTCTCCAACATCCGGTGTGGCAATTCCAAACTTTGTTAGCATAAGTCTTGAAATGTGTGGACTTATCAAACAATTTGTAAGGAATGTTTACAATGTTAGAGGCAAGACTAGTTTATAATATAGATCTATATGATAAATTGTAGTTATAAACTGATGCACGCATTTCATATTCAAGCGTCAATCAAATCTGCCAGATCAACTCCTCAAATCAATTTAATGAGCTAATTTTACTATCTAGAGCATTTTGCTTTACCCACGCAATCGCTAGACAATATGGTTATGAAGTTTGAATGATCAAAATTAGACCATTTCACATTTATGTTGCAAATACATGGAAAATAATGATGATGATGATGCTAACCACCCATTCCACAGCATATAAGTGACAATATTGCATTATCTCTGCAAAGGGAGCCCAAGAACAATGGAAAGAATTGTCATAGTTCCCGAACCTTCGATTTTCAAGTGATTTTGATAGATTTGATCGCAATGGAAGAAGCATGGACATTATTTTACACCCAAAAAGAGGCAATCTATATCTGAGTTCTTTGCAATTTTTTCTTTTGTTCTAAACAAATTGATTTTCATTTAACTAGCAAAAATAGGAAAACAATATATGTTCAAAATAATCTTTTCTACTTATGTTCCTATGAACAAAGAAGTAGATTTTTTTTTATTATTATTATTTCTATTCCAAATCTATTATCCATCTGTTTTTCACGTTACCAAATGGACTTTTCTTCTTTTTCTATTCCGGGTATCACAAGAACGAAAAAATAGAAAAAAAAAATAGGGTGGTTGTCGGATAAGGCCTTATCATATAAATGAAGTAAATCTCAAAGGAGTTGAGGGGCTTGGAAAACCAATTACGAGGGAGGGACCCTAGTCCATGGCCTTCTACAATCCAATCCACGCAAAGATTAGCCTCACGAGGACACGGATCGCCCAAAAACCTTTTATAAAGATGGCCCAAAAGGCACAAGCATTCCTCTGTAATCAACCGGAGAAAGCCCATGGGCTTTTTCCTTGGGCCTGATAAGTCCTGAACGAGCGGTGGTGATAGGTTCTCACTCGACATCCCAGGCTGCAGATTATCCAACCCGCTTTTCGAACTTCAATGCGAGAATTTCCTCGTCATTGAAGGTGTGTTTTCTTAAGAAAAGCGAAAGAGCGCCAACAAAGATTAAGGAATCTCCCAGCACGCAGACTGTCGTGAACAACTCCTCCTCTTCCTCCTCTTCCTCCTCCTCCTCCTACATGTAGAAGAGACGACCGTGTCTGCGGGTCAATCTCGCGCTGCGCGTCGATCTTCTTCTTGGATTAGGCGATGATCGCTCTTCTTCCTTCGTCTATGTTCTTGCTGGGTCTTGATCGCCTTTTTGTTCCCTTAATCTGGGCATTCGATTGTTTCATGGATCATGGAGGTCCGAATCGGTTCCGATGGGCTTGTCGTGGTTTTGGCTTATCGCGCGTACCCTTTTCGTCCTCAATGCTGTTTGTTCGGAATCTTAGCTTATCTCCGGTTTTGGTCTCTCCGCAATTGAACATGAAAGATGCTGTGAATTTCGATATTTTGGTGTTTGATTCCACTGATTTCTTGTCGAGGAAGTCGTCGATTTGTACTAGGATTTCTGGGCATGGCTTTTCTTGCGCAAAGTTTTGTTTTTTCCCCCTCTTGCCCGAAGTAAACAAGAATGCACATGCTGAATTTGGATTTTCCCTTTTACCCCGTCTGATCGGATTATCTTCCACTTTGATTTCGATGGTCGAGATTGGAAGTTCCATCTGTTGACTGCTGTGCAACTTTTTGCCTTTTTTGGGATACCCGTTTTGTGCTATGATTAACGCAATCAAACTTAACGAGACAGAACCACTGGGGTTCGCCGCCCGTGCCACTCTTCCGGCGTGGAAGGGGGAGGTGAGGGTCAAATCCCCACCTTCTCGGAGAATGGGGTGGGGACGCGTAAGTTTCAGTGGGTTTGACTCCCACGCCCGGCAAGCCGGGCAAAAGTTTGAGAGTGAGTGTAGAATAGGAATAGAATAGAACTGACAAAAAAAAAAAAAAACTTAACGAGACAGTGTTTGGGTTTCTAGCCAAAGTCAACAAACTGAACTGGCTTCGCTTGTTGGCAGTATGAGTTGTCGTGCAGAAGCGCATCGATATTTTGAATGGAGTTTTTTACATAAGCTTACCCAGCTCTAATTGTATATGTGCTTGTGTTGGAACTTTTGGGGTGTTTAAGTTTTCTGTTGTGCTGGTGTTTATGTACTTGTATTTCTCGAGAAGAAGTTTCATTATGGTGTGAGAGAGAACAAGACAATGAATTTTCATCAATTCTATCACATCGCGGTCCATCCTTTTTATAGGCACTTCGATATAGGCAAACAGACACTTGTCATTCCATTTCTTTTTATTGACACCTAAATTTTGGCAACTCATTTAATCATTTACCGCATTAAAAATTATGAATTAATTTTTAGCCCCTAAAAAAATATAGAATTAAGTTACATAGCATATAATTTTAGGAGCATTTTTATTATTATTATTTGCATTGGACCGGCGATGGATGGGTTTGACTTGATGGTTTGGAACTTTAATTTCACAAATTGGACTAAGCCTATGAAGAGAGGAAATTGGCCTAAGCCTGGTATTCTCTGATCACTGAAAATTTGCTCAAAAGAAATCATGATTTGATATTTTCGGAAAATATTCATATATTTGGTAAATATTTTCGAAAGAAATCATGATTTGATATTTTCAGGAAATATTCATATATTTGGTAAATCTTCCGAATCTCCATGCGATATATATAAAGGGGATATGGATCGAGTGAATATATGAAAAATCTTATCCAAGGAACAGAATATACAAACAATATCAAAGGAGTATCATTTACTTGATCCTGTCACCTGTCTATATAAAATGGGTCTTTCTTTTTCCTTCCGGGGGTGTACACAATGGAGAATATACGGCCATGAAATACAAGAATTAAGTGAAGGAACTCTCTTCTTGGCAATAGGTGAGAGAATTAGGAGGTGCATAGCCGAGTCCATCACCATAATTCCCAGGGTTCCTCCAACTTCGCAATCCTAACGCCATTGCTTCCAGCTGATGACCAACTGCGAGTCCCTTTACAGCCAAGCGGTGAACCTTCAAACAACGATCCTCGCCACAAGTGCCACTAGCAGCAACTATCGAACTAGCAACATCGAGTTTCTGTTTTGTAGGTTGTCAAGTGAGATTCACTCGCCGATTCTTGAGCTGAGCCATATTGGCAAATAGCCCCTTTGCCGTTCACCCTTGAGTCCACCTACGAGCTAAGTCGAGACACCGCTTAGGACTCCATCCACGGCAAGCCAGCAGCCTGTGAACTATCCTTGGCCATGAACCGTTGGGCACCCCCTGGGTGGTGCCTATTGGAGAGCATCACCAAGTCACGACTAACTCCAAACTTGCTGCGGCTCTGCATTGGCAAGCCCCATTGACACTATTGACGTCAATGTCTCGCTTGACCCAGCAGTTTCTTCATGCCGTTGGTGACTGAGGTCCTCCGCGTTCACCCGATCAACTGCTAGGACAAGTTCCGATTGCGTGTAGTTGTGGCAGAAATTCTCGCACGTTGTGTCCACTGGAGGTTATTGTTAAAATAGAAGAAAGAAGAAAGAAATTTCTTTTGGCTTGCGGGTGTGATTCAGGAATGAAGTGGTAAAAATTTCCTAGAGGAGTGCACGTGGACCATATACGAACAAGAAGACTACAAGTGGTGAAAAGTCTGAGTGCAGGTGCTCTACTTTCGAATAAAAGGTTTTCTGGTGTTTACCGTGGTCCAAGACCATCAAGCAAGATAAGCTCCAACAGCAACGGAGTCTTCTCGCGTGCCTTGTAGCCGTGGACACACCCAATCGAACCACCACATCGAGCTCGCTACAAGCCATCACTAGTGCCATCTTTTGACGAGTCCAAATTCATGAATGATATCTACAAAATAGCTAAAGATATTATCCAAATTTAATTTGATAATTTTCTTATTTTAATTCGTTGATATTGCGTTTAAATTCAAATCTTCCAATGATGCATCTTATCCATTTCCCAAAAAGCTTTTAAATTTAGGGACTATTCCTAATTTCACAATATGCATATAATTGACAGTTCGATTTTCGCACCCAAAATTCAACTTGCAATCGCACAAAAATCGCCAATATGATCTCACGTTCGAGATTCGATTCGTTGATGTATTTAAAATTGACCAATCCGATCCCCTACATTTTTTTTTTTATTTGTTGTCATGTTATTTGAATCAATTTTATTTTCGTAAAAAAACAAAAAAAAAAATCTGAGTTAAATTAGGCTATTTGCTTGTTTTAGGGTTATTTTGCATGTTTAGAATAGGAAACTTAGTTAATTTGAATTTTTGAAAAAAATAAAAATCCAAAAAAATGCATTCATTTAGGATGTTTGTTTGTTTTTTTTTTCTAATTTTGAATTGCACATTTAATAATGTGTCAATTTTAATTTCGAATTTCATTGAAAAGAAAAAAAAAACTAAAATTAGGCATTCTTTGCACGTCATTATATGTTAGGATAAGATTGCATGTTTAATTTTTCAATTAATTGTAGGTTTTGATAATTTCACCTAGATATGTTGCATTTTAGGATTACTTGGTTAAGATAATGTTCTAATTTAAATTAAGATTTGGCTTAACCTAATTCCTAATACAAATTGGATAATATCTTAACCCGCATAGATAATTTTCGCATTTTTCTAATTTCGAATTTCATGGAAAATACAAAAAAATTGTTTTAGAATAAATTAATTTTATTCTCTATGATAGATTGCATGCTCATTTAGAAAACACAAAATATTTCACTTACATCATATAGTTTAGGTCATATTACCATGTCATATCATTTCATGTTAGATTAGTAGCATGCATTGCATAAAGCATGATTCTCATTAAATAAGTGGAAAAAAAAAAGTAATTGCATGTTAATTAGAAATCATATCTAGGATTGTTGATGTGAATTCTTATCTAACACTGCATATGCTTTCGATGCCATGAGGTAAGTCCTGCAATTTATTCACTACTTTATATGGGTGTAAAATCGGTGGTTTGCATACCCGCATGATAACCTCACATGTTAGGGAGATAAATCAAAATCAATTTAAGCTGTCTACCAAACATTTTTTTTCAAAATAAAATAGAAAGGTATCGAAAGGGCTGTCGCGATCTACCCTCGAGGGAGGGAATAGGTTTAAGGGTATTGCTTAAAGGACGGGCTTATGGCCCATGATTAGGTGCGGGCTCTCCTAAGCCCATACCCCGCGTGACATTGGGATATTTTTTCGAAATTTCGCACAAAAGGAGTCGCCACTAACCTATTGGGGTCGGCTAGAAACCAAGTGAGACATGGGAGTGTACCTTACTTTCTATGCAACCAAAGAATCTAAGGCCGGGGACTTGATTACACTAATTCACAAATTAGTGCCATTTCGGTACCTAATCTTGTTCATTTTAATAAAATCATTTTTTTCAGGCAGTTTGAATAAATTTTATACCTATCTATTAACATATGAGGTAATCATACAAATGCACAATCATTAAAATAATAATTATAGTTATCAAGATCCTAATTGCCATAAAATTAAACACTTGCAGTTAAACCTAACAAAACATGCAATATAATCAATATACAAGTAAATAAATGCCTAATTACACTAAAAGGCAATACATGACCATTCCTAACCAAGCCCTACATTTTTTAATTTTGATTTAAAAAATAAAAAAAAAATTAAGTTTTTAATTTTTAAAATATTATTTTAATATTATAATATTATAATATATTTAAAACGAACCGGGTTGGGTCCGACCGGTTGGGTGAAAAGGGGCTCTAGATCGGGCTAGACAACCCAAACCTGAGACTTTGGCCGGGTCAGCATGACCCAAGGCTAGCGGAAACCTAGCCGAGGTGGGCCTCATATGCAGGTCCAGTCCAATCAAATTTTTTAAAAAGAAAGAACCCATAAGCCCATAAGCCCATAAGCCCACAAGCCCAAATTCGCCTAAAATCTTACCCAATTAGAGGCTTTGGTCCGACCCAGCTATGACCCGATTTTGTGCCCTCCTCTCCAAGGCTTCCGCAGCGCCGAAGGGGGATGCTCAGGACACGGGCGACTCAGCGACTGTGGCGCGATGGGTGGCGGACAACGGCAGCAGCAGCAAGGATAATGACGGCGTTGCGGGTAGAGGCGTTGTTGGGGCTGCATCGGGTTGCAACTAAGGAGCGGCGTTGGGTGAGCAGATCACGGGCAGAGCAAGGGTAGCAGCAGCTTCGTTGGGATATCACGGGTTGCAGGTGAGGTAGAGCGCAACAGTGGCTTGCAGAACGGCGACGCAACATCTGACAACGGAGGCAGTAGAGCATCGGTGACAGAGGCAGCAGAGGCTGAAATGGCTTGAGCAGCAAGGGCGTCACACAGCAACAGCTCATCGGGCTGTGGGTGGAGCGGCTCAACTCAGCTCGAGTAAAGGGAAGACAACAGGCAAGTTGACACAAGTGTGGGCGTTGGGCATGAACGAACGGCACTTCGGCGGCAACAGGGTGAAGGCAAAGCGCAGGCGAATCAAGGGGCACCGTTGATGGAGCAATGGGTCACTCAGAGACGCAGCGTCGACAGAAGTGACAGTAGACGCAATGATGGAGCTTGTGGGTGAGGCGAAGCTCCGGTGTCGCAGATCAGGCCAAGGCGAAGCGACAGTGACAGGGGCGTTGTGGGCTTCGAGTTGCAATGTCCAGCGTGGCGGAGCAAGGACCGAGCTTCGGCTGCTGGGCAGCAACCGACATGGGGGATGACCATATAGGGGTGTGGGACTCAACCGACGCGAGGAATCGGCGACTGTGGAGGCAAGGCGGGTATAAGGCGAAGCGTGGCCGATAGTAGATGAGTCGACCGAGGAAGAAGACTTCCCTTTTTTTTTTAATTCTTCTTCTCTCCTCTTGCTTTCTCCTTCTCGAGCTCCTTCTTCCTCTCTGTCTTCTTCGAGCTCCCTACCTCTCTGTTTCTCTCTCTCTCTTTTTTAGCTCCAGGTTCCCCCCCTCTGCCTGTCTCTCCCCCTCCTTTGCTTTGTTGCTGCTACCCTCTTTTTCTCTACGCCTACTCCTGCTGCTTTTGCTTTCTACTGGTTTCTCGTGCCCCGGGACGCTAGGGACATAGTAGACCGGTTCTATTGACTGGGCTGAAGGTGGGAGAAGCTAGGGCCGAGCCCAAGCCCACGTAAGGGGAAGAAGAAAAAAGAGAGAGAGGCGGCGGGCCGGGCCAGGCCCGGCCCAACCCAACCTCTAGGCATTTTCTTTTTCTTTTTTTTTGTTGTTTCGTTTTTTCTTTTCTCCCCTTTTTTTTTAACGACTAATTCCTAATTTTGTACATGATTAAATCCTAAATAAAAATGTAAAATTTAAGTATTAACAGCTACCCCTCTTTTAATGGGAGCTCAAAGAGATGCCATTCAAAAACATAATACACCTAAATTATTTCGGTAGTAAAGAGGCCCTAGGTGCATAAGCACATATCAGGTCGACAGAAATGACTCATAACTATGGAAGCATGTCTTGTCAATAAGAGGAAAAAAGACCCCACCCTACGAAGCACGCCGTATCATAAGAAAAAAGAGAAGGACCTTGGGGGCTACAAAAGCACACCGTGTCATAAGAAAAAAAAAAAAAAAGAACCCCAGGCTACAGAAGCACGCCATATAATAAGAAGAATAAGATCCCGGGCTACGAAAGCACGCCGTGTTACAAGAAGAAAGAAAAAAACAACGGGTTACAAAAGCACGCCGTGTCATAAGAAGAAGGAAAGACCCTAGGCTACAGAAGCACACCATCATAAGAGGAAAGAAAAAACCCTAGGCTACAGAAGCATGCCGTATCATAAAAAATAAAAATAAAAAAGAGATGAAGTCTCACCATGTAACAACGGGTTTTGACCGTGTTGAAAATACATGGTTTAAGGACAACCCATGAACCTTTGCAGATGACATGGTTTAAGGTTGACCATGAACCTTTTAAAAATCGCAATTCAAAGATAGACTCGCGAATATTTTAAAAACCTGTTTAAGGAAAGACCCATGAACCCCGTGGTTTAAGGATAAACCTACCAACCTTATGGTTTAAGGATGACCCCACTAACCATGCCATTTAAGGATGACCAACGAATCATGTGATTTAAGGAAGACCAACGAACCATGTGGTTTGAGAATATACCCACGAACTGTGTGGTTTGAGAATGACCCATGAACCGTGTGGTTTGAGGAATGACCCACAAACCGTGTGGTTTAAGGAAGACCCATGAACCGTGTGGTTTAAGGATGACCCACGATCCGTATGATTTAAGGATGACCCATGAACCGTGTGATTTAAAGATAAACCCATGAACAATGTGGTTTAGATTGGAAAAAAGAGTCTCACCATGTAAAAACGGGTTCTGACTAGATAAAATATCTCACCGTGTCAAAATGGGTTTCGACTAGAAGAAATGTCTCATTGTGTACAAACGGGTTTCGACTGGATGTGATATTCTCCCCGTGTACAAACGGATTTCAACTGAGAGAAAGGTCTCACCATGTATAAACGGGTTTCGACTGGGAGAAAGGTCTTACCGTGTACGAACGGGTTTCAACCGGGTATGATAGTTTCACCGTGTATGAACGGGATTCGACTGGGAGAAATATGAATGGGTTTCAACTGAGTATGATAGTCTCACTGTGTATGAACGGGTTTCAACTAGGAGAAATGTCTCACTGTGTACGAACGGATTTCGAACAGGTATGTTAGTCTCACCGTGTACGAACGGGTTTCGACCAAAAGAAAGGTCTCACCGTGTACAAACGGATTTCAACTGGGTATGTTAGTCTCACCGTATATGAACAGGTTTTGACCGAATGCGGACAAGCGTAGTTTATGGATGAACCCACAAGCTATGTGATTTAGAAAAAGCCACCAACTCCGTGGTTTAAGAATAAACCCACCAACTCCATGGTTTAAGGATAAACCCACGAACCGTGTGGTTTAAGGATAACTCACGAACCGTGTGGTTTAGGAAAAGCCACCGACCCCGTGGTTTAATGATGAACCCACCAACCGTGTGGTTTAAGGATAGACCCACGAACCATGTGGTTTAAGAATAAACCCACCAACCTTGGAAATGACATGGTTTAAGGCTGACCATGAACCTTTGGAGATAGCATGGTTTAAAGCTGACCATGAACCTTTGATTTTTAGGAAAGCATTCGTTAAGCCCCTGAAAACTGCATGGCTTCACTGAGGAATCCTGTCAAACTCAACTTGAGCAAATGTCATTAGAGACGTCATCAAGAGACATATTAGCAATATTACGGCATTAACTGAACAAGCTAATCAAGCTAAGTCTAATTGCCTTGAGAAACATTTGATGTTAATTAGCATCATGTGGCGCAAAACTGTCATATTGCTCGGGGATATATTATTCATCATCAAATTCTTTGGGAGTCAAGTTCTTATCAGAACGGCTACAACTCATAAAAAATGCTCATTAAGCATGCCAAACTAGAGCTTCTTAGTCAAAAAGGACTTCTCACACACTCTCGATAAAATGACTGCTTGATCCCCTCTATTCGCGTGGGAAAAAACTGATTGCTGAGAGTATCTCACATAACTCATGTCAAAGGCTTTTAGAAACATTCACGATGAGCATAATCTGATTGATCAAAAGGGCTTTTTGAAAGGACCGCAATATAGGCTCGGTTATAGGCTTACACAAAGGGATTATTCCTTTGAGGCCAATAAAGGAACATTTGTCGCTATCTTCATCGGGTTTACAAGTCAAGAACTTGGAAGATAAGACAAGATAAAATTACCTCCACTCCTTCAAGTAGTAGCTTCTTTGTGGCATTCTCATTTTCACTCGAACCAGCCCAATTAGAAGAGACTTTGGAAGAATGTTGTAATGTTGGCTCGGGAAAGGTTCGAAAAGCTTAAAATTTTCAAGGGGGTTTTTAAGAATCGGTGATCATCATGGTATCGTGACTGGGTCACTCGATCTTTTGAAATCATTTGGCTTTTGGAACAAAGGACATCTTGAAAGTTCCTTCACTAATCATTTTTGCATGGGAGCTTTGCTCCTCTCTCTAATTTCCATTACTCTTGCGATGATTTTTTTTTTTACGCAGGCACTTAGACTTTGATAATTTATTTCACATAAGATGCAGCTTTTTAGCTCTTTTTCTTGATGGGCATTGGCCTTGCTTTTACCAGGCACACTGCTTTTTCATGCCCCCTAGTTTGTCGAACTTTTGCTCTTTGAACTTTTGTAGCTCTTATGACTTTCGAGTTGCTTTTCACATTTTCTCGTGACTGTCAATTGTATTTGGCCAATTCTTATGCTTTGCCCTAGTAAAGGGAGATGATCACTGCTCAAGGTTCATAAATGAATAATCAGGCCCAAATTGGTTAAAGCAATGGGTATTAATGTTTGGGTAGAGAAGGAAATGTTCTTCTTCACTTTGGAATGAGTCAAGCTCTAATGAGAATTCCTACGAAGCTATCACTAGAAGATTAATGCAAGTGAAAATAATAGATTCTTTCTTAACCTTTCACTCTACAACACAACCATAACCTCCTATGCTGCCCCATTATAAGGTCGTTCTCGATAGGGATAGATCATCTTTATTCTGCCCAAAGGGGTAGTAAGATATTAATACGGTGCTTGGGATTGATTAAAGAAATGCTTTTATCATTTCGATCTTTACGCTTAATGCGAATGAATCCTTCGTCCTAAGAGAATGCCGTTTTCCACTCAACTCTCAAAAGTGTTTGAATGATATATTTGGAAATGGCTTGCCTTTCTTCATTTTAAACACATCTTGTTTGGCATGGTTAATGTCTCCATCTCACTCTGTCGAGATTATCTGAGCTAATCAATCTCCACAGGGAAATTTGATTCAAAATGAATAACCCACAAAACAAAAAACAATTTTGAGATAAAAATGATGCTAAAAAAGTTTGTAGAAATTTTTTTCTCGATTTTTCATTTTTTTTGCTTGTCTTTAGGAAAGCACCAAAGGTTCTTTTTGTAATGGAAATTCTCAGTTTTTTTTTTTTTAAAGAAGAAGGGTACTTACCTGCGACATGGTGACTCGGTAACCCTATAAAGAATGTGAAAGAATATGTTAGCGCAAAAATTTTTAGGGATTGAAATGTTGGAAACAATACATTATTATCCTTCATTCGCTTTAATCCTTTGGGCGCTAACACCTCTTGGATTCACTTTCATGGATATTTGGTAACTCGACAATACCCTTCCCCTGCATTCACCTTTAAGTGTTTGATGTTTTCTTGATTCCTTGGTAGAAGGTGCCGCCTCTACGGTCAAGGTGCAATTTTTTTCATTTATCACCCTGTAAGAAGAGGAGATGAAATGAGTTATCTCCGTTCTTAGTTTGGTTCAACTAAGGAACGATACATATTTCTTGATGAATTCGACAATGTTGTTCCGGCACACTTCATTGGTGGGGAGATAAGAGATTTTTTTAAAAAAAATCAAACGTTGCTCTCCCACTCTTTATTTGACAAACCTTTGTTTTGTTCGAATTTATCATGTATCAAAGAAAATGACATATCATTTTTTATGCTGAAGAGAATCAAGTTTAGGAACAAGATACATCCTTTTTAAAGTCGGGCGATCAACATCCCAAGGTATCTCTCATGGAGGAAGGGATAGTATTGTCCCTCCGTTTCATCATTTGAATCTTTATTTGAAATGAACATGACTCAATAATGCTTCATTGCGTTTGTTGGAACGTTACAAAACTGGGTACTCTTAATGTCTCCTTGACAATGAAAAGAAAATCATGTCAAAAACGGTATTAGAAATGGATAATTGGAATCAATATAATTTACTCTTCCTTCAAATTTTCCCTTTTGGATACTTGGCAGCTCCCTTCGTTTGTCTCATCATGCAAAGTGAACGAGATTGATGAGCTATTTTGGCACATAAGGCATTTGCGAATAACAAAACTTCCTGAATGGAATTCAACTTCGTTCCGCCTCTAAGGAAAATTGGCGCTAACGAAGCCTCGACGTATGCTCGCTCCTCAAGTTCCATGAGCCTACACTTTTATCTTTTAAAAGAGCCAATGCCGATCTCAAATAAACTCATCATTCTACCCGAGAAAGCGACCATGCAAAGAGAGGGCCTTAAGCAAAGCTTTCTTAAAATTCATTTTCAAAACATTTTGAAGGTAGATATAAAGATTTGTTTAAAACACTTCTGAGTTTTTTTTTTTTTTTTTGAGATGATTTTCACGAAATTGAATTCCATCATAAAAAAAAAAAAAAATGAGTCGCATTATTTACCAAAGCATCAATTGGATTCGCAATCAAAACCCAAAATGGAAAATAAGATTCTTAACAAGAATAAAAACAATGACAAAATAAAAGAAACTCTTGTATAGATAAGAGTAAAAATCAACTCTCGTCCTAGCTCTAGAATTCACTTCTCAATGTGGTCAAACACGAGAATGTCATGGAGTATCATGCATAACCTACAAAAAGGCAACAATGTTAGTATGTGAATGAGAAAATGATCTCTCAATGAGGTCGCTTCTTACAACAAAATCAAGGTGACGGTATGTGCCCCATAGTCTTTATTATAGGGTTTTAGTATTTCACCAAGATTTTATCATAAGAGAATACATCATTAAAATAATCAATCTACGGCCACCAATCGAACGTCCACTTTCATTCCAAAAGTTTCGTATGCAAAAGGGGCATTGATTTTTGAAAGATTGATTTGTGATTTTACTCCTAGTAAAATGAAGTGACTTTTATTTTGAGAAATTTGTACACAAAATGATTTACACTTTAGTCCCAAAATGTGAGGATGAGGGAATTTGATAAAAAAAAAATGCAATTTCAATTTTTGTACCTCAATATAAAATCACTACTTGAAAGTTTCTTTTTCTTTTTTTTAAATGATTTTGAGCCCATAACTAGAAATTTAAACAAAACCATATGTTCAACAGGGTCAAATCAAAGTGATTAGAACTTGCATTCAATATTCACTTATCAAAAGTGATTGCCAATTTTTCAATTATAAGCCTACGACACCAAGGGCAATTGATTGATGTTCGCAAATTTCAAGATGGAAGCTCAATACAAAATGAGCAAATAACAAGGAAAATGATACTTACAATAGGTGCCGACCTTTGTTTCTGTTGTTTTGTTTTTTTTTTTTCAATTACATAGACATGCACATGGGATGTGGTTCGATTTCTACTTTATCTTGCTCAAAATGGAGCCATAGGAACACAGCACTGAACCAACAAGCTTGCGGCTAAGTCGTGTTACCATGATTCTAGCTTCAACAAAGAACCAACCCGTGTCACATGCTCGCGGACCAGGGTGGGGACCTCTGACATCAATAAAGAAATTTCGAGGTTGAGATGGGCGACTCGTATTACATGCTTGTAGTCAAAGTAGTATCCACATCAACATCATCCTAAGTAATCCTATGTGGCCTAAGTCCAACGGCAGGTAGTGTGTGTTAGGGTGTAGTGCAATGCAAATGATACATGCACAACAATTTATAAGCAAACAACACTCCATACAAAAGAAATAAATCATACATTTTACACCTCCTTGCAAGATAAAGGTGAGCAAACACTTCTCCTTATACCTCTTATTTTGCAAAAACATTTAACACATTTAATGTTATGGGCGTACTTGGAATCCCCGTTGCCAAACAAAAATATATTGAACGAGATTAATTTTGGCCTAAGTCCTCTAAGGTTTAAAATCAAGTCCCCAGCGGAGTCGTCAAGCTATCGCGACCTAACCTCAAGGGAGGAAATAGGTTTAAGGGTATTGCCTAAATGACGGGCTTATAGCCCATAATCAGGTGCAGCTCTCCCAAGCCCATACTCCGTGTGACATTAGGATATTTTTTTGGAATTTCGCATAAAATGAGTCACCACTAGCCTATTGGGGTCGATTAGAAATCAAGTGAGGCATGTGAGTGTACCTCATTTCCTACGCAACTAGAGAATTTAGGGTTGGGGACTTGATTACACTAATTTATGAATTAATACCCTTTCGGTATCTAATCTTGTTCATTTTAATAAAATATTTTTTTTCAAGCAATTTGAATAGATTTTAAACCTATCTACTAACATGTCAGGTGATCATATAGATGCACAATCATTAAAACAATAATTATAATTACCAAGATCCTAATTGCCATAAAATTAAACACTTACAATTAAACCTAACAAAACATGCAATATAATCAATATATTAGTAAATAAAGGCCTAATTACACTAAAAGGGCAATACATGACAATTCCTAGCCAAACCCTACATTTTTTTCATTTTCAAAAAAAAATTATTATTATTTTAATTTTTAAAATATTATTTGAATATTATAATATTATATATATATTTAAAACAAACCGGGTTGGATCCCCAAGTTGGGTCTAACTCAATTTGGTGAAAAGGGGCCTTAGATCGGGCCAGAGGACTCGAACATAAACCGGGTTGGGCCGCGCAGCCCAAGGCCGGCGAAAACCTAGCCGGGCTGGGCCTCACATGCAAGCCCAGTCCAGTCTAATTTTTTTAAAAGAAAGAAGCCCATAGGCCCATAAAACTCATAAGCCCACAAGCCTAAATTCGCCTAAAACCCTACCGGATTTGAGGCTTTGGTCCAACCCGGCCGTGACCCAATTTTGTGCCCTCCTCCCAGGGCTTCTAGGGTGCCGAAGGGGGATGCTTGGGACGCCGGCGATTGTGGTGTGGTGGGTGACAGACGACGGCAGTAGCAACAAGGATAGCGACAACATTGTGGGCAGAGGCATTGTTGGGGCTGCGTCAAGTCGCGACTAAGGAGCGGTGTCGGGCGAGAAATCACGGGCAGAGCAAAGGCAGCAGCAACTTCGTCGGGATCTCACGGGTTGCAAGTGAGGCGGAGCGCGATGGTGGCTAGCAGAATGGTGACGCGATGTCCGGCAACGGAGATAGCAAAGCATCGACGATGGAGGCAGCAGAGGCTGAAATGGCTCGAGCAGCAGGGCGTCACATAGCAATAGCTCGTCAAGTTGTGGGTGGAGTGGCTCAACTCGGCTCAAGTAGAGGGAAGACAGTAGGCGAGTCAATGCAGGTGCGGGCGTTGGGCATGAACAAACGGTGCTCCGGTGGCAACGAGGTGAAGCCAAAGCAGAGGCAAATCAAGGGGCATCGTTGCTAGAGCAGTGGGTTGCTCGGAGAGCAGGTGAGGTGAAGCTCCGATGTCGCAGATCAGGCCAAGGTGGAGCGACAGTGACAAGGGCATCGCGAGTGTCGAGTTGCAACATTCAGCTGCTGGGCGGCGACCGGCACGAGGGACAAGCGGACAGGGGTGTGGGACTTGACCGACGCGAGGATTCGGCGACTATGGAGGCAAGGCGGGTAGAAGGTGAAGCGTGACCGGTGGTAGCTGAGTCGACCAAGGAAGAAAAATAGTGTTCTTCTTCCCTTTTTTTTTTAATTCTTCCTCTCTCCTCCTACTTCCTCCTTCTCAAGCTCCCTCTCCCTCTCTATCTTCTTCAAGCTCCCCCCTCTCCATTTCTCTCTCTCTCTTTTTCAGCTCTAGGTTCACCCCCTCTGCCTGTCTCTCCCCCTCCTTTACTCTGTTGCTACTGCCCTCTTTTCCTCTGTGCCCGCTCCTGCTGCTTTTGCTTTCTGCAGGTTTCGCGTGCCTCAAGATGCCAAGGATGGAGTAGACCGGTTCTATTGATTGGGCTGAAGGTGGGAGAAGCTGGGGCTAGGGCTAGACCCATGCAAAGGGAAGAAGAAAAAAGAGAGAAGGACCACCAAATCCGACCCAACCCAACCTTTAGGCATTTTCTTTTTCTTTTTTTTCTTTTCCTCTTATTTTTTAGCAACTAATTCCTAATTTTGTACATGATTAAAAGGATTCGAACAGATAATGGCACTGAATTTTTCTCTCATGAATGTCAATCTTTTCTATCCTCTCAAGGAATACTCAATGAGAGTTCTTGTGCCTACACTCCCCAACAAAATTGTGTTGTTGAACGTAAATATCGACATCTTTTAGAAGTTGCCCGAGCACTAAAATATCAAGCTTCCATTCCTGAATGTTTTTGGAGAAATTGTGTGGTCACAGTAGTCTATTTAATTAATCGCATGCCAACTAGAATTTTAGAAGGAAGCACCCCTTTTGAAATGCTTTTTGGCAAGGAACCGACGATTGATCATCTTTAGGTATTTGGCTATCTTTGCTATGTGACAAATATGAGACGTCAATATAAAATGGATCAACATGCTCTTCAATGCATCTTTATGGGATATCCAGCTTTGTAGAAGGGTTATCAAGTTATAGAGATGTCTACAAGTCGCTTCTTTGTTAGTCGAGATGTTTTCCATAAAGATGTATTCCCTTTCCAGGAGATGGCATCTACACATGAGCTGCCAATAGCAATATCGAATCATTGACAATTCTTATAGATGGAGGATATATCTATGACGCCACAGTATTTTTAGGTTGCATCGGATCAGTCGTGCTCTAGATCATGCCCTATAGCGGCCCCTATCGAATCTCCTGATTTCTTTGCTAGATCTCCGGATTATTCCCCTATGATGAATAGATCAACCATTTCATCACCTCAACAAAATGATAATGGGTCCTTCTCATCACCAATTGCTGAACAAACACCGGTTCTAGTGCCCAGGCATTTGAGACAAGAGGTATGACCTCTAACATGGACAAAAGACTATATTTGTCCAACCTTGGAATCACTAGGTATGTAATACTAGTATCCTCTTATGTTTCCTTTAGTAAATTATCGCCGGAGCACATGTGCTACATCAATAGAAAATTTGAAAAATAGGAACCATCTTCTTATGAGGAAGTGGCGCGTGATATTCAATGGAAAAAGGCTATGAAGGAAGAATTAGCTGCTCTTTCGGCAAATGACACTTGGGATGTCGTTCCCCTGCCTTCTCATAGAAAACCCATTGGCTGCAAATGGGTCCACAAAATAAAATATAAGGCAGATGGTTCAAATGAGTGGTACAAAGCTCGACTTGTCACTAAAGGATTTACGCAACGTGAAGGTTTTGATTACCATGAAACCTTCTCTCATGTTGCTAAAGAAGTGACTAGTCATTCTTTTCTATATGTTGCTGCAATGCGTAATTGGAACTTAATCCAAATGGATGTGAACAATGACTTTCTTCATGGAGACCTAGATGAAGAAATTTACATATAACTTCCACCGAGATTATGTAGACAGGGGGAGTCTCGAGTATGTCGTCTCCGCAAATCCCTCTATGGACTCAAACAGGCTTCTCAACAATGGTGTGCAAAGTTTACAGTGGCACTCATAAATACAGGTTTTGTACATTCCAAATATGAGTATGCATTGTTCACATGGACCAAAGGTACTTCATCAATCTACTTATTGATTTATGTCGATGATATACTTATTATGGGAAATGATGATGTCGCAATTCGGAAGTTCAAGGAATATTTGCACTTGACCTTTCATATTAAGGATTTGAAACCTTCCAAATATTTTCTTGGTATTGAAATAGCTCAATCCAATGAGGAAATTTGTCTCAGTCAGCAAAAATTTGTCTTGGAAATCATTTTAGATGCAAGATTATCCGGATGCAAGCCAACTACTATACCTATTGAGCAAAATGTCAAATTGACAACATATGAATATAATGCGAGCTCTCCTTCTCCAAATAACAATCCATTACTCAAGGATCCATCACGTTATCAGCGACTCATTGGAAAATTGATTTATCTCACCATGACTAGGAATGATATATGTTATGCAATACAAATACTCAGTCAAATTATGCACAACCCAAAGCAATCACATATGGACGTAGCACTGAAGGTTGTGAAGTATTTGAAATGATGTTTGGGACTTGGAATTCTGTTATCTCATGACTGCAACATGAAAATGACATACTATGTCGGTTGTATATATAAGTTGAGAATAAAATCTACCTTTGCATTTGACATTCTTTGTCTAGGCTCAATATAGAATATAAATCTCCTAAAATAAAATCAAAATGCAACGTTTGGTGAAAGATTTTTTGCTATAATCAAAACTGGTGAAATAGCTTCAAACGTTGGTTTCGACTCTCACTTCCTACAAAAGGGCAAGGTAAAAATATGAGGGTGAGTTGAGAGTAAGATTAAGACTGACAAAAAAAAATTGCTAAACAAGTAAGCACCTCTTTAAGCAAAGGGCAACTTCACAATGTTAGGGAAATCCTTTATAATATTTTGAAGATGACAAAATAAATCAAAAGCTACTAACATATTTAATGGTTGAATAATAGACTATGTAGATGATAGAACATGTAAAGATATTATCAAAGTCTATACTTGGAAGAACCAGAAGACAAACTCTATGCTGAAGCTTAACTCTATTCAGACTATGTCCAGACCTTAAGGATAAATATGTTCAGAAGCATAATATGTTCAGACTCACATTCAAATTGTAAAATCTATTTAGACTGAAGACACTCAAACTCTACTTTAGATTGAAGACACTCAGACTCTACTTCAGACTAAAGACACTCGGACTCTACTTCAAACAAAAGACACTCAGACTTTACTTTTGATAGAACATTCTTAGACTTTACATCTAGAAGAGATACAAGTTTCAGAATGTAACAGATTCAGAACAAAGCAAATTCAGAACAAAATAACTTGACAAAACATAACATGAGCCCCAAACATATAATGGCTAGTGATCTGGTTTGGATTCTACATCAAGATAGATTTGATTGACTCAATCTAATTTATTGACAATTGGATCTTGAAAACAAGAACTTTCTATACAAAGAAACTCTATTTATGGAAACCAAGATTCTATTTGTATAGGCAATCAAAATTAATTAGATACAGATCTGTCCAATTAATAGATTGGAAGACGATCCTTTAGATACTATCCAACGGCTAGTTTGGAAGTTGAGTATTTAAGGAAATCAATGATCGATGAGCAAGTAAGAGATGGAGCGTAGAATTTATAATTCCAAATTTTGAGCGACCTTCGATCATACACTTGTCTTTGGTGAGCTTAAACATTTGTGATCATGAGAAAAATACCAAAAGAGTGACTTAGTGTGATAGTGTGATCTACCACTGAATGTTTGCACTCAAAATTGTAATCTCTTGTTGATCGCATAGTGGAATCCAGGCAAAAGGCTGTTAGTGTGGGAAAGTGGACATATACTTAATCTAAACCAAACCACTATAAATTATGTGTTCTTATTCCCTTCCTTGAACTCATTTATTTTGTTTGTAGTTCTATTTAACTGCTAAAGTCTGAACTCATTCAAAATTTGTTGTTCTTCAGACTTTGCCCGCAACTTATCTTATTCCGCATATATTTGCCAAGGTTTCTTTTAAACACCTATTAACATTTCTCTAAGTGTTCGTACTAGCACTTTCACACAATTCTGCATCGATCGTCCTCGTAATAGGTCCAATCGACACTTTGAGAATTGAATATCTCGTCTTGCATCTCTAACACGTGCTTGGGAAGGTTGTTTAACAAGTTCCAAATAATCTCTCAGTAGTAGAACCTAGCTCATGAAAGTCGACTTCCTTTGGAGAGTAGCATATATCCATCCTCTTGTAGTTTCTTGTTCTTTAACTTTTACACTTTACATGTATTTCATCCTCAATGCATCTTTAGTACGAATATACAAATATTCTATTGCAAATTGTGAGGAAGGCGTATCGTGAACAGCCCCCGAGATATATTGCTTTTCAAAAACATTACGAGGCATTTTATAGTAGGGACCCTTATGCGACAACTCTTTATAAAGAGGATTGAAGTTTCAATCTCAATCTCAAGTTATCAGGATACAACCGACCCTTTTTTTGTCAAGCATTTCAACTATGTGTTATGTATTGTGGAAAACTAGATATTGTATCTAAGTTTACTCTCTTTCACTGTTGAAACCGGACGATGCTTTTCACTTACAACGGTCCTCTTTCCTTCAATTTTTGACCACTGGATCTCCTTCTGATCTGACGGTCGCGGATGGGTCCGTAGAATTATTGTCGTTGGAAGCAAAGAGGTTTCAACGCCACCGTTTTTGTGGAAAAAGAAACATAGAAGAAGGGTAATTTATCTAAGGGAGGGTCCATGCAACCCCTTTCGGAAGTAACAGCCAGTTACACAGTGTCAATAGAGAGGCGAACAAATTTTGGGTTTTGCATTCTTAATTCACCCTAAGGGGAAAAAAAATAGTTCAGGTCTAATTAAGTATTTACAAGGCTATATGCACATTTGTTAGATATACTAATCAAGAAATAATTTTCTTTTAAAAAGAAGTGGATATGCATAACTCGAAACGATCATGATTAGTGTATTAAAAACAATGAAATTTTCATTATTAGTAAATAAGAGTCCTTGAGGCCCCGCGGGTTATCAGGGTCCTTCATAAGAAGCATAATATACTCAATGGATTTATCTAGCTAATAAGGGCACAAACGATAACCGTTTTCTATTTTTATTCTTTGGATGAGCTTTTGTGCCAAAATATGTGTTTAACGACGACATAAAATTCTCCTCCCAAAATAAAAATTCATTTGATAACGACACAAAATTTTTCCCTCTAAAACAACAGCAAGAAGTGGTCGGCAAGCCGGTGGGCGAGTAGGTGGCTAGTAATCAAGACAAGTGATAAAAAAAAAGTTTTTATTTTTCATATTTATTTCAAAAAAAGTAAAATTTGTTCCAAATATATTCATAAACTAAAAAATTATTTCAGAAATAGAAAAATAAAATTATTTTATCAAATGACTTTTTATTCCAAACCTATTCTTTCAAATAAAATAAAATAAGAAGCATAATGATTTTATGCGGGCCCTAATTATTGCCTCATGACCACGCGGTCCATGTTGGATTTCTGTCCTAGTCATTTGACAATAGACTGCACCATTGAGACGCGTGCGTTCACATAGGAAAGAGTTTGGCCTCTACTTCAGTCAAATGTGGGGCAACAGCTAAAAGAATCAAATGTGGGGCAACAACTAAAAGGACTATACAAAGCTAGTTCTTTGCATCAGCGTTGCTGACGGAGGGAGACGTGCGTCACATGGATATTGCGGGGGCTTGACTCTAGGCAAACCTCCAAGTCTTCTTGGCTTAGGTGACACAACACGAAATGAAACGTTTTACGAAACCTTTGTCAATAATTTCACACTAACGGACCACATTATATGTCATAACACAAAAGCAAGTTCTTTATAGCATAGCTTTCCAAGACAATGAAATGTAATTAGGGGTGAGCAAAAGAATGAGATTGAACCGATCAATTTTGAGCGGTTCTAATTATAAAGTTTATTCTCTATTTAGCAACTAGAGAATAGTATAAATTCTAGTTTTAAAAAAAATAATAAAGTATAGGACTAATGTCACGAAAATTCTTAAACTAGTACACTTATAAAATTTAATTCAAACTAATTTTTTTATCATAAAAAATCTCAAACCAGTAAATTTATGACAATTTTACCATTCGTCACTTTATGCTAAATTTGATTAATATCACAAAAAAAAAATACAAACTAATATACATGTGGCAAATGAATGGTGAAATCCTAATTTAGTACACCTATTAACTACTATATGTCATCCAACTTAATAATTTGACTATAAAATTTAATGAAAGCTAACGAATGGTGAATTTGTCACAGATGTATTAGTTTAAAATTTTTGGAGGTATTAAAATAAGACAACATATCAAAAAAATTATTGGAAATAAATGATTATTTTGAAAATTCAATGGCATGCAATGATTATTTATCTCCACCGTAGTAGATCTAATTAAAGTCCATTAAGATATATGAATATTAAATTTCTTTTGTCAATTTTACTTTGTAGTTTTGATTAAGCAAGTACAAGATATGAATATGATCTTTTTGTTGTTGAAACTATAGTACTATTTAGATTAAGTGATTGTAAGTTTAATTGAATATTTTATTATTGATACATTCTACTATTAAGTAAAGCAAATACAAATTTAACTAAAGATTGTATAATTTTTTAAATTTTTTTCTAGTCAACAATTTAAAAAGTTTCACATGCTCCTGCTATGATCTCCCTAGATTATCGTCGGCCTTCGATGCTGGATTACCACATGCGCCTAGTGCTAATGACTAAGCTCCTACGCAGATGCTTTGATTGAGAATTCAGGATCCAGCAATGTCGGCTATTACTCGACTTGCCTTCTCTTTCTACACAGAAAAGACTACCGACCAATACCCGCGTGGTCCTGCTGCAGTTCTGCTAACGGGCATGAGTCACGGACTGAAACGTTTCAATCGTCCGATTGTATAAAATTCCTTTGTTAATGAACGTCCAATTGAACTTTTAAGCTAGGTATTCTGGCAATCGAAGCTTATCTTTTTTTATGAAGGATAAGGTTATGATCGGAATTATGAAAAGGTTGGTAGCACGCACAGCTGTCGGCAATGAATGATTGGTCAATCGATAAACACCGAGTCTAATCAAAAGATACTTTAATCAGTCCAATGAAGCTCTGGCTTTTTCGTACCTTTCTTTTCGTAAAATCAAAGTTGAATTGCGTTTCGTTGGTTCCCGTCTCATTTCCATCTCACCTGCCCTCCCCCGAGTAAAACCCAGAAAGTGAGCTGGTGGACCTGCTTGTGATATGAATACGCGAATGCACGACAAAGGAACAGAGTCGGAATGAGAAAAAGGCGGGCGCCGAAAAGTCCAAATTTATTATTCATGTTCAGATGCATTCGAACGTGATTATGTCCTAGATTGCACGGACACTCTCCGGGATCCTTCGTATCGTGTTCGACACTCCAACACGCTCCGACATACGGTCAACTACCTTCGACACGCAAGACAGAAATTCCAACACACACGGAATTATTTTTATAAATTTTCAAAACTTATGAGGTCTAAATATAAATATATGAAAAAAATAAAAATAAAAATAATGCTAAAACAAATTTCCAATACTCGTTTGAAGATGTTGGAGTGCTTGAAATTGCAAATTTTTCACTTGATGAGTCAGAGATGGAGTCTATTTTTTTTTTTTTTTTTTTTTTTTTTTTCAAAAGAAGTGGATAATACAGATGAATGACTTTTTGTTATATTTGATAATGGAATGTTGATTGTTTTTTTTTCTTATTGTTAAATTTTAAATTTAATAGTGGAGCATGGATTACTTATTTTTTCCTTCAAGTTTTATGAATTATTACAATGAAATGTACTTGAATTTGTCAAATTAAAACAATGAATGATATTAACAAATGTAAGATTAATGTTTTTAGTATATATTAATTCTAGGCTCTTTTTATTATTATTATTATTTAGTTATTTGTGCATTTATATATTAAAATATTTATTTAATATATAACGTATTTGAATGTGTCAAAATTCTCTACTTTTGAGAAATGAAGTGTCGGCGTGTCGTGTTCGTGTGTGTCGTGTCGCGTCGTGTCGCGTGTCGCATGTCCATGTCGATGCAACCTAGGTTATGTCCGTAGGATTCTTTATTGCTTTCTCCATAGAACCGAGGAATCAGTCCGCATAACCTTTCGTCTTATTCATTCATGAGCATAACCAAGACATGAAATTGTTCATAATGAAGTGAGTTTTATTAACGAGACCTCCGATGACACATATTCAGCGGTAATTAAAGAAAATTTATAAATTTCAATACACTAATTTGTTTCTCGTATTATATTCTTCCAATCAATACTTTTGGTCTCGACTAAAAAATATTCAAAAAAAAAAGTACAAAAAGAATGATTTGAAAATTTTTTTGAGGATAAAACGATTAGCTCAAATTCGGAGTTCACATAAATTGATGACATTATCTAAAGGCGATCCTACATTTTATGGTACTATTTTATCAATTATTTTGTAAATAAATGGTTACCATTCATTTTTAGCTAACACAATAGTGATTTGCAAGCGGAAAGTTGTTTGGTCTATCCTTGATACAAATAAAATCAAGGTAAAATAATATTTGGTCTCTATTAGGGGTGATTGGGTCCAGGGTGGGTAAGGTTTAGACCTGGACCCTGTACCCAACCCTGTTTATATTGAACCTTATATCCAACCCACCCTGTTTTTCCAGTCTGGTTCCAGGGTCAACCATATTTCCATTGGAACTTGTTTTGCAATTTATTGATATCCTATACGACTTCAAATTTTATATTAATACGCAAGAAAATAACGTAATCCTCCTAATTTGTATCGAAACATTAAGCACTTGTAATAAATTAATACATGAACTTTTAGACTAAACGAAAAATTAAAGATCCACAGGGCTAACTATAATAAATAAAACTATAAGACAAAGAATTAGCAACAAACATGAGTCTAATATTAGTCTGATTCTCACAACTACTACATAAAGCTACTCATTATGCAAGCATAAGTCCTACTACAAAAGAGAAATTAGGCAAGCCAATTCACGTGGTACACAAGAATTTGGCGGCGATGAACACCGTCCATCCATCGGACGGTGGGAGAGGGAGTCGATGAGAAAGGGAAGTAAGTGAGGAAGAGAAACGACGAATGAGGAATGCCATGCTTGTTTGAGAGAGTCAAGATGAAAAACGTTGTGTGATTGTGGAAGTAAGAACAGAAATAAAGGGAAAAAATAAGGTTGTAGACCTATACTTACAAAACCGGTCCGGGAACAGTTCCAAAACCGGTCCGAGAACCAATTCTCGGGTGGGTAATCAATCGGACCCGATTCCCGGACAGGTTTAAACCGGTTCCAAATTTTGAGAACCGGTTCCGGACCAGTTTCAACAAGAATTGGTTCCCAATCCTATTTTCCGAATGGCCGGTCCGATTGCACACCATTAGTCTCTACAATTTTGAGGGAGTTCAACTTTTATAGTGTACTCACGACCAAAATACTCAAAAATATACAATAAAAAAACGAGAAATTTGAAATGAGGCAAATATATGACCAAAGTATTCATGATCGGTTCATGGACCCACCATCCCGGGTGAGTCCAGGATTAGATGGGCCAGATCTCAGTTTAATTTCATTCTTGATTTAATAATTCAACATCCTAAATCTCCCTTCTGAATTACCGCAATGTTTTCGTAGGTTTGGCCATTAGAGGTAAACATGACATTTCCCTTTGATAAATATAACTCTCTCGATCACAAATATACAAGGTATAAAAGCGAGGGAAAATCAAATGTTATGGGGGCCGTCTATATCAATGTGTATCATGTGAACAACCTCTCGATTATTTGGCTGACGTAAGATATGCCGAATAGGATGCTTCATACCCACTTTCCAAACCATTATAAATATGCACCGTTCTTATATTCTTGAAGTTCATAAGCAAGAAATTGCACTATAGAGTTGAGAGATAATAACTTAGCACCATGGATATGGTGAATGGAGAGATGGGAAGCCAGCAGCTACTGGCTCAAGCTCACATATGGAACCACATCTTCAATTTCATCAATTCCATGTGCTTGAAATGTGCCATTCAGTTACGCATTCCCGACACCATCCACCACCATGACCAACCTATGACCCTCGATGCCTTAGTCTCTGCACTACAAATTCACCCCTCCAGAGCTCACTGCCTCGACCGCCTCATGCGCATCCTCGTCCACTCTGGATTCTTCGAACAGAAGAAGCTTGCGCCGGACGGTCGAGGTGCCTACGTACTCAATCGTGTGTCCAAGCTCCTCCTTACGGACAATCCCTCCAATGTTGCGCCATTCGCACTGTCCATGCTTGACCCTATTGTGATCAACCCATGGCATGGCTTGAGCGCGTGGTTCCACAACCACGTCGACCCGACGCCATTCGAAATGGTGCAAGGGATGTCGATTTGGAGGTATGTTGGTCAAGAGCCGGGGCTTAATCGCTTATTCAACGATGGCATGGCTACCGATGCTCGATTGGTGGCTAGCATGGTGGTTAACGAGCACAAAGGGATGTTCGAGGGAATAACCTCGTTGGTCGATGTAGGCGGAGGAACTGGGACGACGGCCAAGGCCATCGCGAACTCCTTTCCACATATGGAATGCACAATATTTGATCTTCCGCATGTGGTGGCTAATTTAGAAGTTAGCGAGAACGTGAGATGTGTTCCTGGGGACATGTTTGAGTCCATACCACCTGCAGATGCAATAATATTGAAGGTACAAGTTAATCAAAAAATTAAGATTCAGCTACTTCACCTCCTTCAGTCTAATCTTATCGAGAATAGCCCCACGTTTTTCATGTAAAGGATTAGTTTACATGTTGCAAACACAAGCCGTCCTAACGTTCAACTTACATAGGAAATCTACGAAATCACATGTGAACAATATATGGACAAAATGACAGACTGATAGATTATTTAAGTTATATGCAGTGGATACTCCATGATTGGAGCGATGAAGACGCTGTGAAGATACTGAAGCGATGCAGGGAGGCCTTAGGCAAAGGCGAGGGCAAGAAAAAGAAGGTAATTATAATTGATATGGTGATGGACAACACGAAGAGCGACAAAGAGATGGTCGAAACCCAGCTCTTCTATGACATGTTGATGATGACCCTCGTGTCGGGGAGGGAGAGGAATGAAGCAGAATGGGCTAAGCTCTTCGTCACTGCTGGCTTTGGGGACTACAAGATCACCCCTGCACTTGGCTTGCGATCTCTTATTGAGGTCTATCCTTCATGATCGATTATCAATACTTTGCCAATCCATGCTCTAGTTCTTATAGCTTGCGGTAAGTTAAAGATCAATAGTAAATAAGGCTTCTCTAGCCACACATAAAAATACATATTTCAGTAAGGGTTTAGCGATGTATGAGCATGCGAGAATGGCATGATTAAGTCGCCCATTCAGATAAGCATATTTAGCAGTTGAAGCAAGTGGCTGTTGTTTGAATTTATTGGAGTGTGATCCTTTTCTAGCTTCGAACCTATAACTTTTACATCTTATCGTTAATTGATTTTAGTACAAAGATACAAATGTGTAATTTCGGTGTGGCAATTCCGAACTTTATTAGCCATAAGTCTCGAAATGTGTGGACTTACCAAACAATTTGTATGGAATGTTCACAATGTTAGAGGCAAAACCGGTTCATAATATGGGTCTAGATGATAATTTGTAGTGAACTAATACATGTGTTTCACATTCAGAATCACAATTAAGGATTAGATCAAATCCTTTCTCCAACATCTAGTGTGGCAATTCCAAACTTTGTTAGCCATAAGTCTTGAAATGTGTGGACTTATCAAACAATTTGTAAGGAATGTTTACAATTTTAGAGGCAAGACTAGTTTATAATATAGATCTATATGATAAATTGTAGTTATAAACTGATGCACTCATTTCATATTCAAGCATCAATCAAATCTGCTAGATCAACTCCTCAAATCAATTTAATGAGCTAATCTTACTATCTAGAGCATTTTGCTTTGCCCACGCAATCGCTAGACAATATGGCTATGAAGTTTGAATTATCAAAATTAGACCATTTCACATTTATGTTGCAAATACATGGAAAATAATGATGATGATGATAACCGCCCATTCCACAGCATATCAGTGACAATATTGCATTATCTCTGCAAAGGGAGCCCAAGAACAATGGAAAGAATTGTCATAATTCCCTAACCTTCGATTTTCAAGTGATTTTGATAGATTTGATCGCAATGGAAGCATTAACATTACTTTACACCCAAAAAGAGGCAATCTAAATCTGAGTTCTTCGCAATTTTTTTTTTTTTTTTGTTCTAAACAAATTGATTTCATTTAGCTAGCAGAAATAGGAAAACAATATATGTTCAAAAATAATCTTTTCTACTTATGTTCCCGTGAACAAAGAAATATATATATATTTTTTTTACTTCTTGTTCCTATTTCAAATTTATTCTCTATCTGCTTTTCACGTTACCAAATGGACTTTTCTTCTTTTTTCTATTCCGGGTAACATAAGAACGAAAAAAAAAAAACGGAATGATTGTCAAAGAAGCCCTTGGCATCTAAATGAAGTAAATCCCAAAGAATCAAGGGGCTTGGAAAGCCAATTACGAGGGAGGGACCCTAGTCCATGGCCTTCTACAATCCAATCCACGCAAAGATTAGCCTCACGAGGACAACGGATCGCCCCAAAAAAAAAAACTTTTGTAAAGATGGCCGAAAGGCACAAGCATTCCTCTGTAGTAATCAACCGGAGAAAGCCCATGGGCTTTTTCCTTGGGCCTGATAAGTCCTGAACTAGCGGTGGTGATAGGTCCTCACTTGATATCCAAAGTTGCAGATCACCCAACACGCGTTCCCAACTTTAATGCGAGAATTTCCTCGCCATTGAAGGTGTGTTTTCTTAAGAAAAGCGAAAGAGCGCCGACAAAGATTAAGGAATCTCCCAGCACGCAGACTGTCGTGAACTACTCCTCCTCCTCCTCCTCCTCCTACATGTAGCAGAGACGACCGTGTCTGCGGGTCAATCTCGCGCTGCGCGTCGATCTCCTTCTTGGATTAGGTAATGATCGCTCTTCTTCCTTCGTCTATGTTCTTGCTGTTTCTTGATCGCCTTTTTGTTCCCTTAATCTGGGCATTCGATTGTTTCTTGGATCATGGAGCTCCGGATCGGTTCTGATGGGCTTGTCGTGGTTTTGGCTCATCGCGCGTACCCTTTTCGTCCTCAATGCTGTTTGTTCGGAATCTTAGCTTATCTCCGGTTTTGGTCTCCCCGCGATTGAACATGAAAAAAGCTGTGAATTTCGATCTTTTGGTGTTTGATTCCACTGATTTCTTGTCGGGGAAGTCGTCGATTTGTACTATGATTTCTGGGCATGGCTTTTCTTGCGCAAAGTTTTGTTTTTGCCCCCTCTTGCCCGAAGTAAACAAGAATGCACATGCTGAATTTGGATTTTCCCTTTTACCCCGTCTCATCAGATTAACTTCCACCTTGATTTCGATGGTCGAGATTGGAAGTTCCATCTGTTGACTGCCGTGCAACTTTTTACCTTTTTTCGGGAGCCGTTTCGTGTTATGATTAACGCAATCGAACTTAACGAGACAGTGTTCTGGGTTTCTAGCCAAAGTCAACAAGCTGAACTGGCTTCGCTTGTTGGCAGTATGAGTTGTCACTCAGAAGCGCATCGATATTTTGAATGAAGTTGTTTTACATAAGCTTACCCAGCTCTGATTGTATATGTGCTTGTGTTGGAACTTTTGGGGTGTTTAAGTTTTCTGTTGTTCTGGTGTTTATGTACTTGTATTTCTCGAAAAGAAGTTTCATTATGGTGTGAAAGAAAACAAGACAAGGAATTTTCATCAATTCTATCACATTGCAGTCCATCCTTTTTATAGGCACTTCAGATACAGGCGAATAGAAGCTTGTCATTCCGTTTCTTTTCATGTCGAAATTCTTTCATGTTTCTCATTGGTCATATCAGTCTTTGTGATTGTTATGGTTAACTTTTGTGATTTCAGGAGATGGATAGTGAAACTAAGATTAAACGTGAGGCCACAACTCAGCCACAGTTGTCAGAAAAGGCAAGGAAATTGATTGATGACATTCCAGAAATTATGACAAATTGTCAATTGGCTTGGAAAGGGGGTCGAACCGGCGATTCTACTGTCTTGGTGGAGCAACTGCTCCGGTTGTTAAGTGATTTGAAGGCTGAGATTAATGCATCTTCCCAGCATCTCCTATACCGGTTCGTATTTATTGTCATTTATATCTTTTGCGACTTATTGAATTGGTTGATTTGGTACTCTCGTGCTTTGTTTTTATTTTTGTTATTCTTGTCATCTTTATGGACGTGCCCCTCTCTTCTCAAGCAATTTCCCATATAGTGGAGTGGGGCAATGGTAAAATCATTTATACTCTTGTTAAAATAAATTACTTTGAGGTCTAGTTTTCCTGTGGTTGTAATACACCTACGTTAAAATGGCTGCTTATAAACTTCTTTTCCTCTGAATTTTCTTGTGCAGGTCGATAGCTTGGGATCATTCTCAGAGGAGATACAGCGTATGCTGCGGGTTTGTGATGAGCAAGATGATGCGACCAGCACATTGGTTGAATTGGCAGGTTTGAAGCCTGCACCTGACATTGAAGGCTTTCAAATAACCAATTTCAAAACAGCTCAGGAGGTCTCTCTCTCTCTCTCTCTCTCTCTCTCAATTTGTTATGTCAGGTAGTTAGGTTGGAAACGCTTCCTTTTCTTGTCTCTTAATAATTATACAAGACATGGCCTTTTCTTATGGCAATGGATATGGGAAAGAAATAACTGAAAATTGTTGCCTTGGTATTCAAAAGATAAAATCCAAATGCTGATTTATCTGAATTGCCGATGTATATAACTTGAGAATGCTGCTTCACGCTACATGTTCTTTAGGTTGTGAAAAGGGGAATTCTTCAAAGTATATTTGTTGATCTGCTGCCAACATTGTAAAGATTATTGTTGTGCCGACAATGTTCATCCTGGTTGCCAGTTTCGGTAAAAGTCTAATAGCTGCTCGTTGTGATTAGCAACTTATGGGTTTCCCAACACCTATTCCTGAGAACTGGTCCAAATTTGGAGTTGCACAGTTTGCCCACATGGGCACACGCAAGCATACGCGAATGCACAAATTAAGTCTTGAAAAGTCTTAGTCATTGGAAGCTTGAAATATCTGAGTTATGCTTGCTAAGTTGAGTTCTGGCATTGATGAGATTTATGCATTTTTAAATCTTGAATGCTTTCATACCTTTGCTTCCAAGTGATTCTCTCATTGTGGCTTATGCGATTTTGAAGCTGCTACTGTGCAGTATGCACATGGTTTATCTTGAGTTTTGTTGTTACAACTGTGCTTTTCTTTGTCTATTTTCAGACTGATTTTCTGAACTTTGGGCAGCAAGGACTTGGTTCCCAAGAATTCTATCAATGTGGAATTGATTTAGGCATGCATAATACAGTTGTTAATGACTCAGATCAGTTGGATTATCTCCATTTTGATTTCCATCAAGATGATGAGCATGGGCATTATGGGGACACAAACAATGACAAACAAATAGGACATGATTTTGGTGCTAACATTTTGCCTCTCGTCAATCCTCCACCATCTGCGTTTTTGGGCCCAAAATGTGCTCTTTGGGATTGTCAGAGGCCTGCTCAAGGTTCTGAGTGGTGTCTAGATTACTGCAGTACAATGCATGCTGATCTGGCCCTTAGTGAAGGCGGCCCTGGTATGAATCCTGTACTGCGCCCTGGAGGAATTGGTTTGAAGGATGATAGACTACTTTCCTCTCTTATTGCAAAGATGCAGGGAAAAAATGTGGGAATTCCTGAATGTCATGGGGCTGCCATTGAAAAATCGCCATGGAATGCCTCTAGTAAGTCATACTCTCTCTCTCTCTCTCTCTCTCTCTCTCTCTCTCTCTCTCTCTCTACTCTGGGTTGTTTGATCATGCAAATAACTGTTGAGCTGATTGTAATTCACTCCCAATCTAAACCACTTCCAACCTCGCAGAGCTATTTGACCTCTCTCTTCTGGAGGGAGAAAACATCCGGGAATGGCTCTTCTTTGATAAGCCAAGGAGGGCATTTGAAAGTGGAAACAGAAAGCAGAGGTCATTGTCTGATTATAGTGGGCGTGGTTGGCATGAATCAAGGAAGCAGTTGATGAAAGAACTCAGGGGACACAAGAGATCCTATTACATGGACCCCCAACCTCCAGGGTCTTTTGAATGGCACTTGTTTGAGTACGAGGTCACCTCGTCTGGCTCTTGTGCATTATACAAGTTAGAGCTCAAGCTCGTCAGCATAAAGAAGAGTCCTAAGGGGAAGGGCATGAATGACTCAGTGGTTGATCTCCAGAAGCAGATGCGAAGGCTCACTGCCGATGTTTCCCCCGATACTAAACATCCAGTCAAGGGCGGGATGAAGACTGATCAGAAGGCCAATTCTGAATGCTGAATATAATATGATGAGACTCAAAACATCCTTGATGCCATCATTCACTGTACATGTATATATCTTATATGGATATTGATACCCAGTTCCTTCTGTTGCTAAAGTATATGACTCTTAACAAAGGTCATTTGGTGGTTTTGCCTTTTGAAAAATAGAATTAGGCTGACAGCGCCACCTTTGGTCCGTACAAAAACCTGTAAGATTTATGAGTATTTTTTTTGCACTTGTCATTCTAGGATGTGTATTTCTATGGACGTTTATACGTTCTGGTGATTACTGAGTTCTTACTGGTGTCCGTGCATATATCATCTTATGAGAGTTCCAGATCCGCGGTCAGAATGTTCAATTGGAGTCATTATTGCTATTTATATTTGAAAAAAAAAAAGGGGGGGAGGTCGCCAATGCTGATGGCCCACCCTCACTTCTTTCACTTATCAAAAAGACGATATCCTCAAAGTTGCATCCATGAACATGATCATACTCCCCCGCCTTTCCTTTCCATTCAAGTCCCATCCATGAATATGATCTCTCCTCAATGAGTGAAATAGCAAAAGTTCGGTTCAATTAAACAAGTTCATCGTATTTTACATTATACACTTGCTGCTGCTTCCAAAAGCTTTTTTGATGCAACCGCGAACAATGAACACGGTGAAGATTAAGATGTCCGTGGCAAAAAGACCAATTTCTGTAAAAGAAACTGTGGGAAGGCAGCTTCACATAACTCCTCCAAATGCCAGTAAGAAATTTATGCGTTTACAGACACTACTTACACAGGTTACATAATTTGATTACAAAAACACTCTTTCAGAGAAAAGAGTACTACTATGGATATTTCTGTGGGAAAGATAGAGATCTGTAATACATGACCCTTATTGGGGTGGACAAATAAATAATTGTACATTGTCAAACAAATGGTTCAAAAGTTGCAAAATTGTATATAGCAGTGCTGATTCACTCTTTCGGCCTCTTACTCATGCTCTTTCGCTTGTTAACATCCAGGTATTTCTTCCTTAATCTTATTACCTTTGGTGTAACCTGCACAGAAAATAAAAAGTCATCTCAAGCGATTCACCAACTAAATTGATGGTGACCAACAACACAACTGCTATCACATCATGAGCCAGATGGCACAAGAGAGAAGGGGAAACTGATATTTGGCATATCGATGACCGAACATAATAATGGAACATTCTATGAACTTACTTCAATAAGCTCGTCTGAAGCAACATAACCTATGGCTTCTTCAAGAGTCATCTGTTCAAAAGGAAACTCAATTATCATTAATCACAGTAGAGAAATTGCCAGATCAAAACCATTTTGGTTCTACTATCCAAATATAATGCACAATAGGCAAATTTGACATGGTTGGCCAATTGGATCTGGCAATTTCAGCACACAACTAGCAGCAATGAAGGAAATTACTGCCAAAGACAAGCTGCCAATGCCTTCAGGATAGCTAAACCTAGCATGGTGGACCACATAATATTAGCAACTTCAGTGCACAACTAGCAGCACTGATGGAAATAACAGGCAGAGACAAGCTGACAACGCCTTTCAGGCCTTTCACCAGTATAGAAAAAACACGTTCAACTGCTAAATCACACTGAAACTTCATCGCATTAGATGATGGTCAATTCTTTTTACTGAAGAAATACCAGGCGAGGAGGAGACAACTTGACATTTTCATCCTTGCAAGCAGACCGCATATTGCTTAGCTCCTTAGTCCTAACTGGATTCACCTACAATAAGGAAAGCATTTCAAGATAAGCAAATTTGAAGCAGGCATGTTGTACTTATTACAAAAGCAAAAATCTTACATCAAGGTCAGAATCCCGTGAGTGTTCACCAATGATCATCCCATCATACGCCTGCATACCAATCAACAAGTAAATCAGCAAAATTTACATAGAGGAAAATAAAAGCCCGCAAGAGACTAAGCAATCTGTATAAGTCAATCATTATTAAAATACCGATTCACATCCTTTTTTATCCATCTATTTTTCTTCTTACATATTTTCTTCCATGCAATCCGAGTAGGTCTCACAATTGACAAGTCAACTAATTATGAAGTACACTAGTCCAGATCTTCTCCTGAGTTAGCAATGCTCACATTTAGGTTTGTAATCATCAAGGATTGAGGTTACTTGACAAATGAAGACAACAAGAAAATTAGATGGATATGTCATTTATAGGATCAGAACTAGAGTGGAATGACGAGAGACAAAATGCAGACACATTATATGCTCCTAAAAATGGAAGTCAAACAAGACTTAATTATTCCACAAGAGAAAATGCATAAACATGTATAATCAGCCGTGAGAGACAACCTCCATTCCCGGGCTCACAAAGAGAGTTCCACGAGCCTCTAAACTCATTAACGCATGAGCTGTGATCGTACCATAGCCCATGGATACCTTTCCAGCAGAAGCATGCATGCTTTAATCAAGGACACAGACAGTGCCGGAGTATCATGGCAAAGCAATAAGAATATCATCATATACATAATGCTAAATATGCTCCAGGAAACAAAGGATAATACATTTAATAGATCTACTAATTAAACACGTCCTTAATTAATTTACTCACTGAACAAATAGCCAATGATAAAAGTATGAATGCGGTAGCATATTTAGATAGGATTCGAAAGAGGAAAGCATTATCTCCAGTCAGTTCCATTTATTTGGTGTTGTAGAAGATATTTCGGCAAAGGGGAATCCAGACTTTCCCTCAAAAGCCATGCACAAAGTAAGGGCCCCCTCTTAAAAAGCGGCCTCTGCTCGTGTTCATGAGGTTCTTTGGGTGGATTCTCACTCTAAGTGATTTGCATAAGGGAAAGAAGGTTCTCACTAGAAGGTTCTCACTAATAGACATTATCAGTGAAATGCTTATTGGGTGGTGTCTAGCCCTGTCAAAAGCATGATACAATTGCATGAGATGCAAATCACATTGTCTAGTCCTATATTTTCAGTGTTCACCTCTTTTAACACACCAGAAATGAAATTACAAGTAGAGTAGACCTTAGGGAAACACAATGGGATCAAGGGAGGATGATAAATCTTAATTTTGGTCGACAGCAATTTAAACCAAGAGATTTCCCATTAAGTATTAGTATTAAACAAGTTTGTCTCATGGAACCAGAAACACGGCACAAAAACTTACCAATACTCCTTTCCTCACATTCCCAAGAAGGCCTCGGTGCTTTGCATAGGCTGCAGTGTTCAGATAAAAACAGATAAAGCAAGAGAGAGCAACAACCAACAGAAAATAAAATTCCATCTAATCAAATACAAATATGCAGATGTAAGACAGAAAGTGGTGTGACCATATTAGAAAATGTGCACAGTTTGAGCAGAATCACTTTTGACTTTAGTGCCCCATGGTAAAACAATGTTAGTCAGAAACATGAGAAAAATTAGAAGCGGGGTAAATAGAAGATTGAATATTTTCAACACTTCTTTCAAGTACGGTCCATTTCCACGCCTGATGAAGCCTGTCTAGAAGCCACCAGTGGAAAAACAGAATAATGACTAGAGAAAGTCCGCTGTGCCATATCTTCTTTAACTTTCTGATGCATATATATATATACACACACTGCTCTTTTGTTAGTCAGAGAGAATGCATTGATCCACCGGCTAAGTGTAGAAGCATGAATCAACTTAGGTGTCAAAAACCTATCAGAAGTTAATTTGGTAGATTTATTGTTGATGGTGCCTAATTCTTTCTGCATGGTTGCTGGGATAATAGCCACCAGTAACTCACAAGAGTGACCATGGTACATTTATTTAGCTTGGCAATTGAGGATAGGCAAAGTCAAACAACAATCCCATGGGAATATCTAGCTTCTAGCACTATAAACATACTCAGGAAAGCACGATGCATGAATCCAGTTCCTCTCGTATCACTGCTGAAGACACTCCTGTACCCGACCAGGCCCCTGAAGAAAAATAAAAGATTAACCAAAGTGCATATCAAATATGCCACTCACTTCATACTTTAACAATGCTTGAAGAATGGTATACCAAAGCAACAATTGAAGAAAAATAATATTTCCATGAGCAATTCATTTGCAGAAGATCGTCCAGTCAAATATACCCTCAACTATCCAAATATAAATGAAAACTAATGCAAATTTACAGAAAAACCAAAAAAATCAAAGGGGCCTTCCGGTGAAATTCACATTTAAGTAGATCTAAGACTTCAGCAAGAGTAACTTATGCTCAGGGCTTTGGCCATTTAAACCATATAAATGCATCCAACTCCAAAAATGTTGGAGTAGAAATAAAAAAAATCAACTTGTAAAATGCTTGATCTCATGGTTAATTTCCATGTCAGTCACAATCACACAAAATTGGCAAAAGCTCTCTTTCATTTTTCCTATATATTACATTTATAAAATTATTTCTTTATCAAATTCAATTTCTGCAATCCATGTTAGAGGTAGATGTTTTACAGTACCACACTTTTGATTTAAAGTAAACATAAATGCATTGACCAACACTACAACTTTTGTAATGAGACTAGCACACGCGTTGACACCTTCTAAGATCCCATAATAAATTGTATTTCCATTTTCTCATCAAAAAGATATAATGAAGGGGCATAAAAGTACCATGCATTCATCAAAGGAAAAGATTTTATTACTCACTAGAAATCCTGCATAAGCAATTATTTGCAACAAAACAGCAATATCCCAGTGGGAACTCCTAGAAAAGAACTGATAATAGATGAACTAACCTTGATGGACAAGTCAGAGACAATCTAGTTCGGCCAGTATCTCCTGCAACAGGACCCATATCAACGATCTCAGCTCGCCTATGAGTCAAGGCTTCCATTACTAACCCAACATGTTCTTCATTAACCTAAAAGACGGAAATAATCTCAGAATTCCAGTGAAAATAACGTAAAGATATGTTCCATATATTTACCTCAATGGTCACTTCTTCAATAGGCTCTAGTTTCTGGCCATTCTCAGTCTTATACCTGTCATGAACAGATATTTGCTAATGCCAATCAAGTCTTTATTTTGGGAAGGGGAAAAAAAAGATGTAATATAAAATACTAAAGCTACGGGATAAATATATCCAGAATGAATGTGTAGAAAAGTGAATGAAGAAAAAAGAGATAGAAAAACTCTTAAGTGATCTGACTTCATAGAAAATAAAACAACAAAAAGAATGTTCTTCTCATGTCCTCCATCAAACAATATCCACATGTTACTATTAAGCCTTTATTTCAATTTTGGCCAGAAGTAAGGTTTTATTTCTCATTAAGTTTTTTTGTTGGTTTCTATTTCACATTTAGTTTGGTAACAGAATATCCTAACATGGCCCCTTTCCAACTTGCAGCTTTTAGCTTTAGCTGTAGCTGTAGCTCTTAAAAGGAATAGAAAAATGCTTTTGCTGATTAAACCCGTTGACTCTTCCATATGCAATTATATGACAGAACGTTGCAGGATCAAATCCATGTTTTAATGTAGTATGCCATCACATTTATAATCAGTAAGATGAATTAGGATGTCACATAGCCCTCCATGTTTTAATGTAGTATGCCATCACATTTACATTCACTGAGAAGTACTAGGATGTAGTAGTAGTTCATGAAGGACAATAAATCCTTTTGTACTAGGGTAAAGGGCCCAAGATTAAAAGGGGATAAAAAGCTTTGAGAGTGATCCACACTTCCACGTCAAAGCCAAAGTATAAAAGGAACTCACATGACTTTTGGTGGCGACACAGATAATTCAAATCCTTCTCGCCTCATATTCTCTATCAAGATACCTGCTCTAAACATTAAAAATATAGATTAACTCGATCTTTCAAATTAGTTTTGCCAAAGAATCATAATCCACAGCTGCATATGTCCAAACATATCTTAGGGTGATCTGAAAATAATATTTGAAAGCTAGGAGGATGAAAAGAAATCATTGAAAAAAAATTGGGCACAAACCTAATTGAAGTTCTCCTCGCCCTTGGACTTCAAATGACTCTGATAACCCTGGAAGCACATTTATTGCAAGATTTGTCTCTGCTTCAGCCATAAGCCGGTCACCAATTTTTCCACCAGTCAACTAAAAAACGGAGAATCATCTAGTTAACATTCAAAAATGCAAGAGAGAAGGGTGTAGAATCTGGTTACTCAATATCTGGCCCGAAACTTACATAGTCCTGAAAAGGTTATCACCTTAATATAACTATATACAAGAAAATGATACAACGAAGCCCTCATTGGTAAAAATATCCATCTACAGTGTTATCTTCCACTTCACAAAGAAACATGTATGACAGTTCACACAAAGAACAAGATTAAAGCATCTTTTCTAAAAGGCAGTTCAACTTCTCTAGTCGCCCCAGATAGTACCCAACATTGTGGCAATCTCTGCATGACAACAATGTCTGATACTAGGGTAGATCTATTCAAGCCATACATGGATATCTGCTATCCACTATGTTCCAATACCCAAATGGTTATTTAACTTTCTAGATCTGGAAACTAAGGCCATATTACTGGGACAATGAACACAGCTTCATTACTGGAACTTCTTTCTTTTAGGATGTCTCAGCAATAATGGCTACCAAAGGGAAGAAAATGATGATTTAAAGGAACCAGTCATTCTTACCAGTCATTCTTTTTAACGATAAATACAGGAATTTAGATGCCAAATACTAAATCATGCACATCATATAAGCAAATTCTTTCATATCTGTTCAATTTTATTTTTCCACCCAAACACAATGTTACAACCTCCAGGTACTAGAATCCATTATGCACAGCTCATGTTAAGCTGCATAAATTAAAAACTTCAACATCACAAATCATACATTTTCATTAGGTGAATATGAGCTGACCCTTTAATGACAATATGTTTGAACTCGTAACATGAGATATTACAAAGTAAGAATCACAATGAGATGGCAGCATATCCTCACGCACTCAAAATTTAGTGAAAGCAATGGAAAGAAGCTTCAAAACTTACATGTGTACCATCACGTCCTGCCAATGGAGAGTCATTCACACCGAAAGTCATAGAAATAGTTGGAGGATCCAACTCAACAGTAGGCAATGGAGTCATTACCTGGATAGGGAGAAGAAGATTAGTTCATACTCAACTCCACAAGTTCACATTAGATAACCTTAATGCTCAAGCCTATGTTGGATCAAAGATACTTCATAGAATGCATTTTGTGATGTATCCAGCTGGCTTATGCAAAAATGGTGACAACAAAATTCAAGATTACGCAGCATAATTTTCATCGCAGTAGACTCTAGTCAAACGGTGAGTTTAACACATATTAATAGATCATCAATTAACTGGCAAAAGAACCGGAACCCCATATCTCAAAGGGACCAACTATCGACTGATATTTGACATGATTCATGAGAATCTTCTCGGAATTGTCAGAGTGCATCCCTGGCTACCTCATTTTATGTCCAGCTAGCACAAATGTTCAGAAAACACAAACAGCTCCATTGATCTAATAAATAGGATGCAATTCCTACACTCATCGTTATTTAGTTCCAAATTCTCTTCTCTTCTAAACTATTCAAAGTCAGTTTTACATCCTTTTCTCAACTCTTGGTATCATGTATTCTGTTTACTGAAGTTTTTATGGATGATAAACACTTTATTTCAATCACCTTTCCTTTTCTAATTCATGCATGCAAAGGTCAATCCACTGATGAAAAAATTTTGGTTCGCTGATAGTTGCAGTTTATGTTTATAAAGAGGAAGCAGCCCATCAAATTTCCCACCAAGTATTTGTTAACAAGATGAGAATAAATTTATCAGCCTTACATATTTTAAATTTATTCAGATGAGCTTTATTCCTGTTTTTTCTCCACCCAGAGCAACATGGAAGGAATAATCCATTCATAAACATGATGAGAACTAATTGTTCTATCACAAAGAGGATATTAGTAAATTCTTATATATTGCTCAGGGTGAATGGGACATTCTAAATGCAATTTCAGAAAGTAGACCCTTACAATTAAGTATAGTTTAGCGACTTTCATAATGGTCTTTCAATTATTCTTGCAAGTCTACTTATATTTGATTTCTCTACTTTCCCTTCAAGATTTATAGCATTTTCCCCCTTTCATCTACTTAAAAAAGTTCCATGCCCTCTTCATTTCTGTTCATTACACAAATCTAGACATCATTCTCAATCTTAATGTTATTAACACATTCATCTGAGTCTCCTTGCTATTTTTTAAAACAAAATTTCCACATTATCTGTTGGAATCATCCAAGAACCTTATTAGTGCCTTTAATGTATGCAGAAGACTGAGTATGAGAAATGAGCACATAGTAGCTGGATATAAGTCACAAACCCACTCATCTAACAATATTGTGAACCCCCAATAATAGGAGAAGCAAGGGTTAGACCTGTCATTTAAGTTTACATATTGACTTCCATGTTTTATCCTACTCAGTTTCACTCCATCAAGTCTTATCCTAGACAACCTTTTTGATGCACACATGAGTCTCATATATGCAATAGCTTTAACTGAAGTCTATCAAAAATGGAAACTACATAAAGGCTTTGGATAAAGAAACCAGAATAAAAGGCATCTACATATGGTAACAGGTGAAGTATTATCACTTACAATGCTACAACAGAGAATTTCTCAACTATGAAAATGATGGTGTCATATATGCTAACTCAAGAGACATCTCAATTGGCCACAACCAATGCAAGCATTAACACTAACTACAGAAATAAAATCAGTCAAGGTGAATAGATGTTGCCAAAGGGCATGGCAAACAACGATGATAACCTGTAAAGTAGAATCTGAGAGGCCAACCTGCCTGAGATAAGAATACATTCACACATAGATGATAATTGACAATTATAGGATCACACACCTCCATGTTAGCAACTGTATGGCCTATAGATGGGCTTGCTAGCCCGGCCATCGATATAATATCGCCTGCTCCAGCAGTATCAATAAGAGCCATACTCGTACCCTTCTTCTTCATGAGCTTTAGAACCTACATTCTCACAATATTCAATGCCAAATTGACACATGTAGGTAGGAAGTCCACAATCAAAGTACAGATATTGAGCAAAGTATGGATTCAAAGCCATATTCATTAGACAGTATTAAAATTAAGAAGAGCAAACTTAGGTCCTATAGATGGGAGCCTCTGGCTCACTCCATGGTGGCAAGTGAAATCAAGATATCAAAACAGGACTCCAAAGCATGAATAGACCTGATTTCATTTGCAACATTGATATTTTCTTGAGCGCTGACAAGTATAGACAATGGTCTCAAAGTTTCATCTTCCATATGAGACATTGGTAAGGGCACAAGCAATCATAAACTAAAGTCCATAAGGAAAGTAGATACCACCTAAAGCAAAGAGGAAAAGTAGAAAATATCCCTTTTTTGGCTAGACAGAGAATGAAATTCTCCTTTGTTTTGCTTGCCACAGGATTTTGAAATGCTGGATTCTCATTGCAGGTAATAAACCTCAACATTAGTTCTTTTTCCATGGTAACAAGAGAATCAATGGCAAAAAAATGCCTATCTGGCACACAATTCTGTAAACCGTAGGTTTGAAAGGTTCATTTTGGGAATAGGGAACAAACCTTTCCCTCTTCAATTTTCTGAACCCCAGACTCTGTGCTACGAATTCCATGTACTTTATCGCCTGCACGAACTACTCCAGAAGTTACACGACCAGTCAATATTCTCCCAAGGTAAAAGTCCCGTTCCATCATGGAAACCTGATCAAGAGCATAAGTTATAAGAGAATAATAACAATTTGTAAGTGATAAGAAGTTTCAAAATTGTGTCCACAATGACTTAAACGAGATGTTGCTTCATCATCCAGTTTTGAGGATGAGAAATGGAAGAAAAAACACAATGAAATTAATGAGAAAGGCCAACCCATAAACCATTCTATACTAACCATCATCTGAAAGGGCGCATCAAGACTAGCATTTGGTGGAGGAACATGCCCCACAATAGTATCCAGCAACTGTGACATATCTCTGGCACCAGCCGGAGGATCTTTTGTGAAGGTGGCAGAAGCCCACCCCTCTTTTGCAGAAGCATAGAGGACAGGAAAGTCCAACTGTTCCTCTAAATAAAAGATTAATGGAACAAAATTTTCCTTTAGACAAATATACGGGCTGCAAAATAAACTTCACAACATATGTCTACACACCTGTTGCGCCAAGACTCGCAAAAAGATCAAATACCAGGCTCTCTACTTCATTACATCTCTCCTCAGAAACTGCAGAAATTGACAAGAGTAATGCAACCCCCAATTAAAGACAGGAAACATACATGAAACAGAATAGCCATGCTTATACACTTTCAATAACGGATCAGAAGATGGACAATCTATAAAGAAAGGAAAGCCATTGATGATAGGCACACCCTATGCAAAAGAGCTGCCACAGCTGCCAACCACCTTTACACTAGTACATAGACCAGAAAGCTGCGGGTATCCACCTTCTTATTGCTGGGGATATGATGCTTGACTTTACATTTGAATGAAAAGTTGGAGAAGGAATTCATGCTTGACTTTAGATTTGAATGAAAATTGGAGAAGGCATTCATACTTGTAAAGATAAGAATTTAGGGCGTGTAGGAATTCACTTTTACATTTTACTTTTTGCTTAATCAAAATCTTGTAACTTGAGCTCTTCGGCTCGATCCAAAATATCAGAAACTTCCACTTTATATAAATGTTGACACATAGATCAATAGCTTGACACTTAAATATTGTTCCAAAGTTTGGCTTTTTCCTTCCGATTAAGTGTAAACAGACATGCCCGTAATTGATAGAATCCCTCTTGGCTGATGGTTAGAATGGAGAAAAATAAGTAGGACACTTTCTAACCAAAAGCCTCCTAAGCTATGGACTTTCTTTGCCAGAAATAGGAGTCAATGAAAATGAACAGTATGCCTTCGCCACTAAAGCAGTTTCTATTATTAAACGACTGAATGTAAGTTTCACTAAGTTAATGCACGAGTGAAATCATTTAAAATGATGAAGAACCATACCAGAAGGCCTGTCTACTTTATTTAAGAGGAGGATAGGCCGTAGACCATACTTTAAGGCTTTTGCCAGAACAAACTTCGTCTGTGCAAGCGGACCTTCACCAGCATCCACCAATAAAACTGTCCCCTCAACCATACCGACTACTCGCTCAACCTATAATCAAGCAAGGATATTCAAATAAGCACATTGATAACACAGCGCACCAGAAACCAAGGCCGACAAATAAAGAAGCTAACGACCCATTTGATGTATTAAATGTATAATACTTGCTTATGAGATAAGATGGAATCAATCTCTTACCATTCTGTCCATCAACTATTCATCAATGTATATATGTATGTACCTATCACAAACTATATGTATCAGCAAGAACAAATTTTATCCAGCAGATGTATCAATTATCATACCTCGCCACCAAAGTCTGCATGTCCTGGTGTGTCAACCATATTTAGCTCATTGTCTTTCCATATGATGGACGTTACCTGTGGATACCCCCAAGTTGAAAATGTTCATTTTACACGTAATCTAAAACATAAACAACATGGCCTCAGCAGGAAAATATAAATCTTTATTACCCAAACAGCAAAGGTTAGGACTTTAATCTATCAACAATTCACTAATCAAAGAATAAGTCAAATGAAAAACGAAACAGGTGCTTCAAAGTTGCACGGCAACGCATCAACTCCACCGCACTAATCAGTGTGCACAATGACGATTAAACCAAAACCTTGCTCATCCACCTACAGAAGATCATTTCACCTTCGCTTTAATCCAAAACACTAAACTATGGCCCCGTCAACACTCAACCACGCAATTAGGCTGCATGGTAATTCAATCGACACTTCACACCACCCATTCGCGAAGCTCAGGGAACACCTCAATGCGCCAAACTCCACCAGAACCAAAGCACAAACTGACCTTCGACGCGATGGTGATGCCGCGCTCCCTCTCGAGGCTGTTGGAGTCCATGGCGCGCTCGTGGGGGATTTCGGCGCCGCACTGGCGGAGCAGCCGGTCCATGAGCGTGGTCTTGCCGTGGTCGACATGGGCGATCACCGCCACGTTCCGGAGCCGGCCGGGGTCGACCGAAGGGCCGGACGAGGCGGCGGCGGTGGAGAAGGCGCGGGAGAAGGGGGCGGCGCGCGGGCAGAAGAAGGGGCTGACGCGTGGGGAGGAGGAGATGGACTTCTTGGCGGCGGAGCAGAGCGATCGGAGCAGGGGACCGGCCATTTCTTACGGCGGCGGCGTCGTAAGAAAAATGGCTGGTTTTCCACGCTCACCGCCGCTCCGTCTCGATCTGATCTTTAATCGGATTCAAGGGTTTATGCAGGGCTTTGAGATGCGCCGTCGTTTTTGAGCACTCGGTGTAAAGTAACTACCCCGAACGGGAGTTAATGCCAAATCTAAGTTCGTAAGGTTAGATTCTTACAATTCGAATTTTCTCAATGCTTTAGTAAATTGTACAAGAGAAAAATGTTTACTAAGAAACCCAACTCAAGATCGATCCAACGGTTAAGGCATTTCCATACAGATTCCACCATCAATTCTCATTATAGGAAAATGGACGATTTTATCGGTAATTTGATTTGTACTAACTCTCCAGAGCTAGCCGATTAATAATTTTGATAACATAATCATTTTTGAGTTACTGTGAAAGTCATGGTATATTATGAATCACAATTTTTTGAATGAGCGGATCTCATAATAATTTCTAATTAATGATTATCATATAAGCATGGAAGTAAAATTTGACACGATAATACCGCATGAATATAAGTCTATGCAGAAGAAGAACGTAGGACTCCTGTCACCAATCCCCCGCACGTTTACTTTTCAACCCTTCACGGGATAACTCGCGTCCATCGCGATCCCACACACGCCCCGCCGATCTGGAGCACCCTTGAGCATCCTCACGTAGCCGTCCTCGCCCCAGTCGCGCCCCCACGAATTCTTCACGATCCAATAATTTCTCGAGCCCTCGGATCCGTACCCGACCGCCGCCACCCCGTGATTCAAGTCGTATCCGCATATGCCCGTGAAAATCCCCCTGGAGTATAGCTGGAATTCCAGTCCGCCCGCGTCGATGGCCACGGAGATCGGTTGGCGAGCCACCGCGGCTTGCAGGCTCCGCTCATCGTTGGGGGGCACATCGCCGTATCCGCTAATCGTGGCCGCGTGACTCCTGAGCATGGCGGCGTCGCAAGATCCGTCCCGTCCTCGGTAGGGATAATCGGACTCGGAAGTGATGCCGCCGTTGCGTTGGATGAAGGAAAACGCGGTGTCCATCTCTCCGCCGCTGCAGCCTTGGTTGTGCTTCCCGACGTCGCAGTCCATGAGCTCCTGCTCCGACAGCGACACCAGCTTCCCCGTCTTGATCTGGTTGAGGCCTTCGACGGCCGCCACCGCCGAGAAAGCCCAACAACTTCCTAAACGTGCAGAGGGAGCATGCCGACTTAGAAGAAAGATGAAATGAGGGGAAAAGAAATAGAAGAAGAAGAAGAAGAAGATGAAGAGCTGAATCTTATATACCGCACTGGCCTTGATCCTTGACCGGAGTTACGGCGCCTTCCTTCCTCCAGTCGAAACTCGCCGGCATGTCTCCGTCGGTTTGGTCGGTAATGTTAGTCTCCATATCAGTCCTCCGGTTCGTCCTCCTGTGAAAACCCAGGTAGGTTGCCTTGAACTCGACGTTCGTCATGTCTGCGAATCCATTGTCGGTGAGCTTGAACGGCAACGGTAGCCTGTTGATGAAGTCGACGTACAAGACGTTGGCCTGATAAATCTGGAACCGCAGCAGTCGCTCGGCTCTGCTTTTGTACGTCCGGTTGTACCTTGCCAGCCAGCTCTCGTATCTGTCTTCCATTAAGCTTGCCCGGTCGGACTTCAGAGACAAGTGATCGCCCGGAAACGCGCCGGGACGTGCACACAGAATCCACACGACGAAAAGGGTTGGGCTGAGGTTCCTCGAAATCAAACGAAGCTCCATCGTCGGCTAATCGAGTGCGGTACAGAAATCGGAGCCTATCTGCTCGAATGGCCTCTTGATTTATACAGATTCGGATGTGTTTAGTTAGTACAGGAAAGTTTCTTACCAGTTCATGCTTTAAATGAGTGGTCCGCGCAGCTTATGTTTCCCGCACGTCTCGCGGCGACATCGAACACGAGGAAAGCGAGTTCGTCATGCGAGCGTGAGGTTGCGAAAAGCCTGATTAGATCTTCTAGCTTGGAGTGCCCAAAAGCAGGAAGACATCGGCCCGTTGATCTCTGCCAAAAATGCAGTCCATGCACGAAGTATGATACAGCTACATTCCTGCACGGAGCTACCAAAAGCTCAAGCAGCGCCCAGGCGTCTGATGAGAGAATTCGGAGACGGCTTCGACAAGCTGTAGTTGTACGCCGCCGACCGACTGCTCTTGTCACGCATCGAAATGACCCATTAGGAAGACGGAGCGTACTCTTAGCGATTAGCGATTTTTGGCTTGGTGTCACGACATCTGAATCGGTTTCATTTTGTTAGCACGTAGAGTCAAATTTAGCAGATAATGGAACTTTCATGTAAGAAGAGAAAATTGATGCAAAAGTACTGTTTGGTTAGGTCCTCTCTCTCTCTCTCTCTCTCATACACACGCACACAAAAAATTTAGGGGTACTTTGTTGGTGCGGCGTGACAATTTTTAGTCACATCAATTTATCTTACATTCGCAAAATTGGCAGAATTGTTCATGGTAGGTGATGGAAGAATTCGTTGCATAAATCAAACGAGTTAGAAATTTTAATGGAACGAATCGAGTAAATAAGGAGACTTTAATAATAAACAAGAAAAACGTATGATAACCCAATTGCATATTTGACAAGAGTTAGGGACCAAAAGTGGACTTAACTTTTTTTATCAACCATATATTGATGGGGTGTAATCTATATTCTCCATCGATAGAAAAGCATGAAGAACTCTTCACTAAGCAGGCAAAGGTCCTAGGCTGCCCCAAATGGGGTTGCAAGACAACACTCTCGGGCTGCAAAGGGCTTTTATAATTTGAGTCTTTGGTAGTTTGAGTTTAGGCCCATAAATAATTATTAGGTATATATAATCTATTTCTCTTGTAATTGAATGAAGTAATAGAAAACTATGAGATGCTAATTATTATATAATCTTCTTCTTAATGTAACCCTAGTTGAGGAGTAAACCACAATAAAATATTGTGTCTTAAATTCTCTTTCTTGCTTTTACTTTCTATTTGCTTATGACTATGCACTAAATCCAAACATTCCGCTCTATACTTCTCTTTTTGTCTTCTTCGTTTAGAGAAAAGAGATTCGCCAACTTCGCCGGCCGGGACAAGGGTGACCTTGCCTAAATGCTAAATTCTGCAAATATGTTAATCAACAATTCTCTATCGCCATTAAATAAAGCAGCCTTAATTTATTACTAGTGAGATACGAGGAAGACAGCTTTTGAATTGGTTAACTTGGTTTGAGCCTTTTTTTTTTCCATCTTTCAATATCATCCTCCACGTTAAGAATGAGAGACCTAATTGATGTTTCCGTACAATAAGAACGAGCTTGGCCTATTTACAAGCTAAAAACACCCTGAATTTTTACGATGATAATATCCAAATTTACCAATGACTCTTTTTAATTATTGTAGTATGTGTTTTTGTTGGATGATACGAACTTTAGATATATAACGTGGCACAAAGGTGAAAGCCCAACTCACAATTCCTCCCATCAGTACTTGAATATCTTTTCAAGAAAGCAAGTAATTGCAAGTCATTTCTTGAAGGGGGGTTTAGTTATTATATCTATAGTAAATTTTAAGACAGAAGATGTAATCATTGATCCTAGTATGTCCTTAAACTGCTACATATGAACTCTAAGACGTAATTGAAAATATTCCAGTATATGGGGTCTCCTCTTTCCTTTTATCCGTTTGGCTCACACGAGAAAATCCCCTGAGCTTTATAGGAATGACCATTTGCTGACAGGACTCGGCATGAGGTTGCAAGAACATCGCCAATTGGCAACGGTTGGAAACTATGGCTGTGTCTCCAACTGCTGCGTCAAATTTTCTTCTCATGTGCAAAGACAACAATAGAACAAGTTACTGATCGCCTAGTTCAGTTGTTTTCATAGAAGAAATGAGCAATTAATTAGGGGGCTCTTTTTCTCCATCTTAAGTCATCTTCAATAAATAAAATGCATTATAAATTTACATAAGTGAACCTCTTTCGAAGACTAGATCGCATATTGTAAGGGTGATCCTATGTGCTAAAAATTCTCAAGAAAGTGAATACAGTGATTCTGCATAACCCTTGACCAAGTACTAAGTACTAACCACATGAAGAATATTGCCAATTGCACGCGACATGATGGCCACTCCCTAGTCATAGAACAGTTTGCAAACTGTGATTTATTTGGAATGTCAAGTGGGTGAATTTTAACATGAATTTTCGAATCCGAACGTAGAGGTCAGAAATCAAGCACAAACTTGCCCCCTAAAAAGGGTACTCCGACAAAATTTTATACCACTTGCCAAGTGACACGGGGCATCATTCATTCAATCAAGTACAGTACATGCTCCTGTGTTGAAATCTCTAATCATGCATTCCATTTTATTTTTCCACTAAACTAACACATAATTAAGGTCTCTTCCGCATTCACTTTGCTCGTTAATTTGGCCATGGGCAATATTCTTTGCCCATGAGAACATGCAATTGACGTCTACCCCAATATGTCTGGACCCATTCATGAGTATTTGGTTAATCGTGAATCAATCTTTATTTGCTTAAAATATAAACAAAAAAAAAAAGGAGAGGAATACCCATTATTGACAGAGCCAAGACAGCCACACCATCCACTTGAAATTAGTGGCAGCGAAAATAAAAGTTAAAAAAAAATTGATTAAACAATCGATATCCCCAAGTGAAAAATTCAAGGCCTGCGCCAAGCCGTGCTCTCTGCAGGTCGTAATCAAGTCCTGAGCAAACCGCAAAGCTCAGTCGATTCAGAAACAGATGTTATCCTCCTCTGTTATGTCTCAAAGAACAGCTATCTTGAGGCCTGTTGCCTAACCTATGGCAAAGGGAAAGAAAAATCATCTCTTTATACTTCATTCAGCATTTTATTGCAGCCAAACGAATTTGTATCCTGCATGTGGGAATTCTCTGTGAAGCAACGACAGAGTTCAGAAACTCGCTGCCCAAGAAGCAATGGGCTGCTCTGCATTGAAGTTCAAATGCTAGCACATTTTGGACAATGACAAACCATGCCTTCAAGTATATGTGCAGCGACACCATATCTATCACGAGTCATCGTATCTCAAGGCACAAAGTTCAACATTTGTAGGACTATCTATCACGTGTCATCATTTCTCAAGCATAAATAAAGTAGTGGTTTTCCAAACAAGAACATGTAATAACAAATCACATTATGAGCTCTGTTGGAGCTCATAGGTTTAAATTAGTGTACCCAAAAGATCATCTGCAAAATGTTGTCTCCCTTTTTCCAGGTACCATTGCGGCATGGTTCTCGCTATGGTTCCCTGTTACCCAAAATCAATTGCAGGCATTTCAAAGGATCCGTATGAAGACTAAGCAAAGTAACCATAGATGTAGTAGAACTGCAATCCCAACCCCTATCTTCCAGTCAACAAAGCGCTTAAATTACAGACTAGGCCAACCAAAATAACACAAGGGGGTAATGTTGACCCAAATCAAGAACCTGTTCATTGTTAAGAGGCTGAAAATATAAGCCACCATGGAAGCTACCTATATATTATCAAAATGTTGCAAAGCAAAGAACTCCTGATAAGTTCATTCCTCCATTGGATCACCAGTTGTAGCTGCTTCCGAGAGTTTTTCTTCTGTAGGAGCAGCAGCTGCAGTTGCTGCTTCTTCTGGGACATTTTCTTCCGTAGGAGCAGCAGCTGCGGTTGTTGCTTCTTCCAGGACATTTTCTTCCGTAGGAGCAGCAGCTGCGGTTATTGCTTCTTCCGGGACATTTTCCGGGACATTTTCCGGGACATTTTCTTCCGTAGGAGCAGCAACTGCGGTTATTGCTTCTTCCGGGACATTTTCTTCCATAGGAGCAGCAGCTGCAGTTGTTGCTTCTTCCGGGACATTTTCTTCCATAGGAGCAGCAGCTGCGGTTGTTGCTTCTTCTGGGACATTTTCCTCCATAGGAGCAGCAGCTTCGGTTGTTGCCTCTTCCGGGACATTTTCCTCCATAGGAGCAGCAGCTTCGGTTGTTGCTTCTTCCGGGACATTTTCCTCCATAGGAGCAGCAGCTTCGGTTGTTGCTTCTTCCGGGACATTTTCTTCCATAGGAGCAGCAGCTTCGGTTGTTGCTTCTTCCGGGACATTTTCTTCCATAGGAGCAGCAGCTTCGGTTGTTGCTTCTTCCGGGACATTTTCTTCCATAGGAGCAGCAGCTGCAGTTGTTGCTTTTTCTGGGACATTTTCTTCCCTTGAAGCAATAGCAATTGTTGCTTCTGAGGCTTTACGCTTTTCCGCTGATTCCTTCAAACGTTCCAATCCCTTCTCAACATTGTGCAACCTGCCATTGAGCAGATTAATTCCTTCAAGACGTTCTTTGAAGCTGACAGTAAAAAAGTTTTCGAATTCCTCAATCTTGTCCTTCATGGCCGAAAGCTTCATTTTCTCCTCTTCTTCCTGTTTAAACCGCTGCTTTTCCAGTTCCCTAATGCTCAAAACAAGACCGCCAGACCCAGGAACATCTTTATAAAGTGGCTCATCAAGCTGAGGACAACGAGCCCTGTATTCAGCAAATTTCCGGTCAGTTTCCTTCAAGGCCTTCTTGTAGCCATCTAGAAGGTTCGCCATCATATAGAGTTCACATTCAAGTCGATATATTTCCATCTTCTTTTTCACTATCTCTTCATTACTTGTCTTCTGCAAATGCTCGATCAAAGCATCCCGCCGTTGCAGCTCACTGAGGAATATTTGTTGATTCATGCCGGACTCAGCAAACGCTTGTTCTTTTGCCTCATGCGCCATCCTTGCCTTTTCCACCCAATGTTGCACTTGCTCCAAGCACATATTGAAGTCCAGTGATTTACTGTCCCAAGAACCGTCAGTCCTCATCCGCTTGTTTCCCCCATTCAGCTGGTGATGCATCCTGTCATTGTCAGTATCAATCTCTCTCTTGTTCACATTGCCAAAGATGGACGAAGAACTTGGACCCAAGTGACTGTCAGCTCTTGAAGCTAAGAACTCCCCACAAGAATCATCTCGAAGTTGCATCCCAGTGTTAAAAGGAATATGAGCAGACTCCAAAACATGCAGAAGATTCGATGAAGGCAACCTCTCCAAATCACTAAACTTTGGAGATATATTGAACCCTCCGGGCTCTTGCTGCTCCTCCTCATTGGTTTCTTCTTCCTCTTCCTCTTCCTCTAGTTCTTCGTCTTCTTGTTCCTCGCCTACTACTCCTCCTTCCACTCCTCCTTTCTGATCCACATCAAACCTCATTTCGTTAGCTTCATTAAAACTGCACCTCTGCAAGAATGGGTCTCCTGAAATATTTCTCCCATCCAAAGACCACTGCCCACCTTGTTCTTCTTCCTCCTCTTTACACTCCTGAGAATCCATGACATCATCAAATCCACCTTCCTCTTTATTTTCCTTTTCCATTTCGAAGCCCTTCTCCTCCACCAGACCCGCTTCATTTTTGTCGTCCATTTCAGCTTCAACTTTCTCTTCAAGCCCAAGGCTCAGTTGAGCATTGTCCTCATTCTCAACATCAAACTTTTCGTTTTGCAAAAGTCCCAATTCAATGCTAGTACCTTCCTTCTCCTCCTCATCGGCTTTGTTACCTTCCTTCTCCTCCTCATCAGCTTTGTTATCGGCATTCTCCTGTCCAAGGCTCAACTCCAATCTCTGCTCTTCCAATTCAGCCATCTTCACATCACCACCATCTGCATCCTCCTCCACATCTTTCACTCCAACTTCCTCCGCATCTTTCACTCCAACCTCTTCCAAATCCTTCACTTCAACCTCATCCACATCCTTCACTTCAACCTCCTCCACATCCTTCACTTCGACCTCCACTGCCGACAACAATTCCTCGCGCTGAGACCTAATCAAACACTGCAAGTGCGATGCATAGTAACAATTCTCCAAATTGGGCGCCAGCATCAACTCCTTCTCCACCATAAACCACATCATGCCCGCCCAATCCACCTTCTCGAAGCTCCCTTCTCTAATCAACTTGTCCCAACTCATAATCTCATCAGGCATCATCCACGTATCATCATCATGCAAAAGCATCCAATTCGACACTAAATCCAAAACAAACCCAATAGACTCCTCGGTTTCGGAACCCTCACCTGTGCCCTCCGCACTGGCCACGACCCTCTTGGCCGGCAGCTTCAGCGCCCGCGCCAGGTCGGCCCGGCTGACCCGAATCTTGACCCCATTGACGTAGCTGCACCGCTCGATCTTGCTGAAACTGGCGACCAGCTGGGCGATCAGGCCGCCGCGCAGGGGCCGGTCGAAGTCCAGGCGGACGAACTCCCAGAGCCCGAGCCGCTGCAGGAGGCCCTCGCGGCGCGCGAAGTCGAGGGCCTTGCCGGGGGCGAAAGGGACGGGCTTGAAGGTCTTGACGAGCAATTCGAGCTTCTGCTGCGACTTCTTCGCCATGGCGCGCCGCTTCTGCGCGGCCTTCTTACTCTTGAAGCCGCCGCGGCGGGAGGAGGCCGGGGCGGGGGCGGGGGCGGGGCCGGGGCGGGGGCCATAAAGCTCGGGTCTTGGGCTCGCGGGGACGGGGCGGGGACCGGGTCGGGCTGGTCCTGGGTCGAGTCGTCGTCCTGGACGAGGATCTGGGAGTCCCCGTCGGACCTGGAAGGGTCCGCCTCGAGGGTTAGGGTTTGGGTCTCGGGCGATTCCGGGTGATGGGTCGGGGGGTCGGCCTCTTGATCCGGCGGGTGCTGCAGAGGGGAGGCCGACGGGGAGCTCATGGCTGAGGCAGAGATACGCAGAGCGCCTCAGAGAGAAGGGGGGCGGCTGGGCTGGACAGCGTTTCGCTCGCGGCGGCTCTCGGGCGGCGGCCGGAGAGGACACGTTCCTCGCTTCTGAATTGAACTGGGGAAAGCGGCCGCGGACGATCGATCGATCGTCGGGTCATTCAAGTCGACCCCGTTTCTAATTTTGAAAATATTACTGGCTGCCCGTATGAACCCCGGAAAGCGAACGGTTTTGGGCCTGTCATCGTGCCATTCACATCGCAAGAACTCATCGACTCAATTTATGTGTTTCCTTTGCTATCTAAAACATACATATGAATATGAGATTAGGATTTTTTGTGTCGCATAAAAATTTTAGGATATGTATGTTATGGAGTGTCACATTGGTGGGTTCGTAAGTGAAATGGTAATATGGTCGAATAACTCCCGATAGATAAAAAAAAAATTAGTTTTGACCCCAAATAAAATAGAAGATATAAGACGGGAGTTTTTGGTTTCACCAAAAGATATTGTGGTTAATATGTGAAATTAATTTTTTTTTGTGATATTCATCCTAACTTTTAAAGATATCTTTACAATTTATTCTAGATTTGTATCTTTATAAGTTACAATTTCCATATTTGTTTGAATATTCTACACTTCAATGTCATATCATTAGTATTTAAGTTAATATCAAGAAAAACACTAAACTAACATATTTATAATAAATTTACTCTAGAATAATTTTTTATCATAAAAAATCTCAAATTTATTTTAAATTAATTTTTTGACCACAAAAAATAAATATGTTTATGATAAAATTATCATTCGTTATTTTCTATTTCCAAAAAACTACAAATACTCATGATTTTCTCGGTTAAAAATTACGAAAATTGTTACTTCTTGGTTTCGATGAACTTAAGACGTGAAGTGTGCAGGGAAACAGAAGCCAAAAAAACCTCGAACAAGGTTTGGTTCAGAGCCATCGTGGAGCAGAATGCTGCTGGAGACTGTACTCCTCCAGCCGAAGACATGACCAACTCCAAAAGACACGTCTTTACTTCTGTTTCCCTCGCTATGACAAGCTGAATTCCTATTGCGTTTCCTCTGTTTCCGCGTCTGAGCCCCACGTCCGTCCGTCCGTCCGTCCGTTTGCTGTGGTGCGACAGATCCTCTTTTGCTGTTGCGGAGGCTGAGGACTCCGGGCGCTTGGGGGGGGCGAAGGGCTAACGCGCGCCTTCGAATCAAAATCCCGACTTGATCCGCGCCCCGACCATCTCCTTCCGACCCACCTCTGGAATCGCTGAATTCTGCTCCCGAGGCAACGAGTTGATACACAGCTCGCGTTCGTTTAGCCTGTAAAATCGAGCACCCGAGGGTATCTTCATTTACAGTTTGTCCTTCGTCGTTCGTTTCGATCACCTGGCTCCTTGCCCGCCAGGTTGTTGATAAAATTCCTCACCGACGGGGACCCACGAGTGTTTTTGCATTTTCATTAGGTGGAGGAGTTGCGATGGTTCCTAGGAGGGAACTATGTCGAATCTTGCTTGAAGGGAGACACTTTTGCGGCGCGTATGCCCGACTTTATAGCGCCAAAGTGGACTTGAAAAAGCTCCGGCCTATGATTATGAAGAGGATTGAAGGCAGGGCCAAGGACTATCCGGTCCCCGGTATGGTTCCCGTTGCGCAAGAAGTGTTGAAGGCCAGGACTTTGCTCATCCAGGGCGTATCGACGCTTCTTAGGTTCTTCCCAGTTGCAGCTTGCAAGTAAGTTTGGCAGACCAAACCATAATTATTCCATAGAGATAGCATCGCAAGAAGGTTGTAAAAGTATATATCCATGATTTATGATCGTGCATATCCATTTTGTCTGACTTGACTGTTTGGAACTGCTTAATTCTTATTGAATTAAAAGACACCACTTGGTAAAATTCGGTTGAGCGGTTTCAGGGTTTGTACTTCATGATCATGGTATTGGGTGATGGGATCAAGAAGTTAGGAGTTAATTAGGATTGAACGACAGATTTAATGCCAATCAATGACAAAACTCACCTGGTTGCAGATGCTTTTGGACTTAACATGGTTTCCAGCCCCTTTGTAGTTTGTACATAACATAGCAGGATGGGTCTTCAGGTTGTTGAAAACACTAGCTTTCTCTGGCATTGGTGGGTATGGAAAAAGATCTGGTAGAGGATTGTGGATTTAGAATGTTTTTGGTTTGAGTCTTGTTTAAAGGGTGCCCCAGAGGCATTTGATTGACATGAAAGGATATTTTAAATTTTTAATGTATGGATTGCCCACTCCTTAGAACAGTTAATGCATAGTAAATTGTATTATTTCCTTAATTAGCAACTTAACCAGTGCCCCTAGGGCACTCATTAACAAATTTTCTTCATTTTAAGTTGCATTTGCTGGCCTGTGAAAGAATATATGGAATTGTGGTTGTAGTAGAAGAAACATTGGCCGTAAGATTCTTTGAAATCAGTTGGATCATCACCTTGTGACATCAACACCAAGTCTAATTTAGTAGTCGAAATAGGGGGATACAATTCCCCATTCCCATGCATTTAGTCTTACATAAATATGCAAAAATGGTCAGATACATGAGATGGGTTCTGAGTGGGATAAAATATTAATGTTCATTTTGAATGAATTAAAATGGTACCGAGCCGAGTAGTTTTCCTATTTTTTTGTTTCTGTACTTTCCTAGAACTTCCTCATCCTAGATCCCACAAAAGGAAAGAAAAATGAAAGAATCTCATCAAGGAAAGATTTGGAAAAAAATGTCTCTTGAAATTAGGTTGGCTGCGGCTTAATTCTGATAGTATTTGAGATTGTGAGATTAAAATGCTCTATGTCATCATGCATTTTCAACTGTCTTGGCTGTCCCACCCTTCTTGTGCATCCTAGTTGGTTCGTTTTCTAGTCCATGTTTACCGTTATTACTATCACTCAAAGACTGTTCATGAGGAATACTTTTGCTTGCTCATGTTAATTTAATGGAGTTTCAACATAAATGACCCCTCTGCAATCTCTTACCGCATGATGCTTTTGTACCATGGTGTTGAGGACCATGATCTTCTTTCTAAATCCCATTGACAATCATCCTATCTTAGTGTACTCCATCAATATGAAGGTGGGTACGCCTTATGCTTGGGTGTGTTCATGGGAGAAGAAGCCTGCAAGAAGTTTTGATATGCAAATGTGTTGTCAAGAGAACACGTGAAAAGAAAAGAACCCTTTGATTATTGGCATATATCTTTATTTGTTCTTATGTTGATGCCTGAGTTTGGTATGGTTTTGCCAATTTCATGTGACCTGCAATTGTATGTAAGAAAGTTGATATCTTGTCTAGCTGTCTCAAAGCCACGGAAGGAAAGCCCTTATTTTGTATATGTAATGCTTTTGCAGATTATGTTCGGAAGTATATGTAGGTGAAAAGGGACACCTAATTCAAACATGCCGTGGTTATAGGCCTCGTGGCAAAAATCGAGTTCACGAATGGATCAACGGTGGAATAAAAGATATTCTTGTACTGGTTGAGGCATTTCATCTTAAAACGATGTTCCAAGATGTCATAAAGCACCATCAGCGGTTTGATTATGATCGTATACCTGCTGTTGTTGAGCTATGCTATCAGGCTGGAGCTGATTTGCATGACGAGAATCTGCAGTGCATGCCTGAATCTGATGATGCTCAGATCGAGGGCAATGAAGCCGAGGTTATCTTGGCTGATGATCTGATGTTGATAGCAAATGGGACTCTGAGGGCATGGGAGACGCTTAGGTCTGGTGTGCAGAAGTTATTATTAGTTTACCCAGCAAAAGTCTGCAAGTACTGTTCAGAAGTTCATGTTGGGCCATCTGGCCACAAGGCTCGGGTATGTGGGGTATTCAAGTACCAGAGTTGGCGTGGTGGTCACTTCTGGAAGAAGGCTGAGGTGGATGATCTGGTGCCCTCAAATATTGTTTGGTTCCCTCGACCTCAAGATCCTCCTGTGCTGGTAGACGAAGGAAGGGATTTCTATGGTCATGCCCCTGCTGTAGTGAGTTTGTGTGTGCAGGCTGGTGCTATTCCTCCAGCCAAGTACCATTGTATGATGAAAATCCAAGGTCAAACTGCACCTGTTTCAACCAAGCTTTGAAGCACGATATGGATTTGATTACAGTTCGGATGCTCTCATCTTGCACAGTCTTATACCTGCAGCTTCAGATGCTTGAGGCAAGCACACTTTTTCTCTTGCGGCTTGTCATAAGTGAAAATCTTCAGCGGCATGTCTTCCATCATATTTTCGCGTGATTCCTCTCACTAATAGCTACTATCTAGGCCATTTACATGAAGAATGATGTTCTGCCTCTGAGGTGGAACAGAGAAGGACTGACAAATTAGTTGAATATCCACCAATGTATTGAGAAATGAAGAATAGCCATTTTAGACAATAAAGTTAATGGCGGAGAAGGGAGCAAATCTCCTTTTTACAGTGAAATGACCAATTATTCCACATATTCCTGTCTCAATTTTCTTTTGATCCAGCAGCATGATGGTGCACCCCTTACTGTATCCAAGTCCATGGATAACAATTAACATGCCATTTTGACCCATTAGTCTGTTGCTTTTCCAGTTTCTCTTATTGATCAGGCAAGCTCAAATGAGGCAATGTAAGGAGTGAGTTCGAAGAAAGGGACAAAATTTGTGCTTTTTTTTATATCTGATTCTGATGTTGGTATAGAATGATTAGACAGAAATGGTTGGATATGCTTCTTTGTCATTGTGCTGTATGAAGTTTGGAAGTGTTTCTCTGAACGACATTCACCAGAATAATAAATATACAGATGATTTGTTCTTGCTGCTACATGTAGAACGGCCTCTGAGTGAGTAGTTTTTGCTCCTGAAAAGATTGGTGGCATCACTGATGATACATTCATGTCTTGAGAGAAATATGCAGGTTCTGCAATTATGATTATGCTTGCCATCTTTGACTAATCACTTACAAGTGATTCTCCAAACGCTTGTGAGAACATTGACAATACCATGAAAAAATTATATGGTGGTCAATGAGCACTGAATGTATTTGAAGGAAGATAATGATATCACATGAGTAGAGTAGTAGTAAGAGGGAATTCTATGATGGTTGACTACGAAGCTGTTTGTTTCAGAGGTGAGAATCCTTGTGAAAGCACTGCTCCTTTCATGCATCAAATAATTCTAACAGCATTTTCTTATGCGTAGCACGTGGAGTTAAATGCTAAAATAAAGACACTGCGAATTGTATATCGAAATTTCAATTGTCAAGATAGAGTTCTACAAGCATATTGAATCTAGGATATGTAATTTGGATAATTGTTCATCTCCAATGCGTAAATGAGTCTGAAGTTTGTTACACACACCAAGTATTTCTTGTGGTAATCAGGACTTCGATCACAACATCAATTATTTGGTTCAAGTTTCTTGTAAAATTTGGAAGTGCAGGTTAATTTGACGGAACGTTTCATTGAGATGAATAATATTTGGCTGTTAGAACCTTGTGATAGCCAAAGCTCGTAGCATGACTCATGGTCAAAGTAGTTTATGAAAGCTCTGTAATACAGCATAATCACCGATGGAGTTACTGGCGTGCGTCCTTTCGGCATAATATACAAGACTAAGATTATAGGAGATGTAATGTGTGTATGTATGTTAATTCACATCATCTTCTAATCACATGTATATTAATCAAATTGATCTACCCATCACTCTTTCTAGCATGAATCTTCCACTTCCATATTTCAGAAATTGTTGAAATGAGTCCGATTGAATTTCTCGAACCTTGTCATTCTGAGTTTGGCAAAGTTGGAAACATACTTAGAAGATGTTTTGTAGATTTTTCTGCATTTTCTCCATTTATAATTTTTTTTTTCCTATTTGTTCTTGTCCCGCAGAGGATCTCAATGTGAATTTCAGGAATGCAATTGCACTGTTCCTTGTAATTTGACCAAAATCATATGTCGACTTCAATATGGTGGGGTGTAGCTTTCTCAGATTTTCCTTCCGGGTCAATTTGGATAACCCAGAAAACGAGCTTATTTTCCATAACGGAGATTTCTTGGGTTGTACTTCTCTTGCATACACACGCAACTTGATTTGAAGAGTCACCTTCGGACTATTCACTACTTAACATTTGCATTTTCAGATTTAAATGCTCCCAGAAAGGGACAGACAGACACGTGACCAACCTTGTGATCTGCAAAGATCTCCGACTTGTACTTATACCAACTACTTGTGTACCAACATCGCTCACTGGCATCAGAGAATTGATAAGAGCTTGCGCCTCAAGGCTCAGACCTGATGATTCCGCAAGTTATGGTTATTCAATTCAATATATATTTAATGACAACTCGTGGTTTTACTTTGTTGTCTAAAACACGTGGTTGCTTAGTATTGTACAAGCCAATTTGCTCAAAGTCTGAATCCGATCTCTGCACGAACACGTTATTTCAAGTGTAACAATTTGTTTAATCCTCACTTGAAAAGTATATTCCGTTCATTCAAGGTTTTATCCTTGGAAGGTTGACTTCAACCACTCCACATGCTGGTTCTTTGATTGTATAAGATGAACTCTTGAAGTCTTTTGTTTAATCCTCTCCATCTAGAAGACCAAGTTGAAGATTGACAAAATGACAAACTTGTAAGTCCGATATAAGATCCAAATCCTCGTATTAATCAAGCTAGTGAACAAGGCTTCGTCCCCAGGAATGGCGAAGATGAAAGTGCTTCAGTTTTTGCTTCCAGTCGTCTTGCTTTTGCTCGTCTGCCACGTTCAGGCTCGTAAGATCGAGGAAAACTTGGCCTCTGATATTATCTTTGGCGCAGTTCAATATGTAAAGCAGTCGGTGCTGTTCTTGAGCCATTTGGTTTCATCGGATGACTGCGATCAGACATATGGGTTCTTGCCGTGCACCACCACTGTATGGGGGAATGTCTTCCTGATTCTGGCGTATGGTTACCTGATGTTCCTAGCGGCAAAGCTGTTGTCCGATGGAAGTGAGATTTTGCTGCAAATTCTTGGTCCTGGCATTATTGGGGGTCTCTTTCTGCCAGTACTTAGCTCACTTCCTGATGCTACAATTATCCTTGGTAAGCTTGTTTACTAGCTTTGCTAAAATGTAGTCCCTTTTTGTCAGAATTGTAACCTCTGCTAAGATTCTTTCTCATCCATGTTTCGATGCAAAAAGGTCATCCTAGCATCAACATCCTTACTCCAAAGCGGTAACAGTAAGGAAAATGTGGGTAAAAGTGAGGTCTCTAGATCTTTGGATCAGTAATTCTCACAAAAATGATTTCATGTTTTACTGAGGTTAATAAAGCGATCTTTTCCTATTAAGGGCATTTTGATCTTTTTATTTAAAAAAAAAAAATTCTTTTTTTCTTTTTCTTCCTTCTTCCCTCCGCCGGCCATGGCAAGCCGGCGTCCGGCGAGGGCCGCCCTCGCCAGCATCAGTGAGGTCGGCCCTCGTCGGCGTCGGGCAATGGTCTCCCTCGCCGAGTCCGGCGAGGGCACCCCTCACCCAAGTCCGGCGAGGGTGCCCTCACTGACGCCCGGCAAGGGCACCCCTCGCCCGACGCCGGCGAGAGCACCCCTCGTCGGCGTCGGGCGAGGGCCGCCCTAGCCAACCTAGGCGAGGGCAACCCTTGCCAGCTTCCCTCCACCGGCGCCGGCAGAGAGAAGAAGAAAAAAAAAAATTTTAAAAAAAAGAAAAAGAAAAAACATAAAGAATAAGACAAAAATGCCCTTAATTGAGTAAATGTGTCACAGTTTATAAAGTTTAAAGTTTTTGTATTACAAAAAAAAATTAAAATAAATTTATCACTTTGGATAAAGTTTGGGATTTTTTATAATCTTCTTCCTAATTGCAATGCCATATAGCATTTCTTCCACGAAATCATATCGTGAGAATTACTGTTTCTGTAATTCAGGATGGTTGTACTGTTGGCCTGTAGAAAGGAGACAGCAAGGACGGAGATAGTTGTACCTTATAAATTCTTAGCCTTATGTCTTGATTTTCTGCTGCATATGCATACTGTAGAGACATTTCTTTTCACATGAACTTATTATTGCTGTATGTATGAGACAGCATAATCCCACCGATGACTAATATATGCTCTGGATGGTGATTGGTAGCTCTTGATGTCTGTGGTCGTCCAACTTCATTGGCTTCATCAGCTAGTCCTGAAGTCATTCCTTTCAGCATGTTGATTTGAATAATTGATGGCTTATGCGAGTGTAACATCTGTTTATTTGTAGCATCTGGCGTCTCTGGGAGCACAGAAGATGCTCAAAGCCAGGTCTCTGTCGGGATGGGCTTGCTCGCTGGATCGACAGTAATGCTCCTGACCGTTCTATGGGGCACTTGCATTATCGTCGGAAAATGCGATATCGAGAACTCAACTACCATGGATCAAAAGGATACAAAGAAATTCAGCTTAGCTGGTACTTTCGGAACTCTATTTGAATGCGCCATGATCATACTTATGGTTACGAATGCCCACTGAATAAAGGATATGAAGGTCAAAGCTCTGCAACTGCATCAGCTCCGATTTGCATAATTCTGCTCTATGGCATAGTTATTGAACCAAATGTTCACAGATAAATATGCAGAGAAAGTAGGCTCCTCAAAAGATCATCTTTGAATGTTTCAAGTGGAACAATTGCATGATTTTTATATTTGTATGTTGCATCTGAATGGACAATGTTTCCCCCATCCGAGTATCTTTATAGCTTTACTCCTTTGTACTGGGTATTGCAACAGGACCCTTGACTAAAACGATTTGAAAATGACCCCCGTTATAGGTTGTCTACTTAGATGCAACTCACATTATATTTCAAATAACGGTGACTGTTGCAGGATCTGGGGTGAGCACTGACATCTGGACAAGCTATGCAGCAAGAATCATGATGATCTCTATAATTCCATTCATAATAGTCCAACTACCAGAAATTTTTGGAGCAAGCTCGCTAAGCCGAGCCGCAGTTCTGGTTTCTTTCATTGTTTCCATATGTTTGTTGCTGTCTTACTGCCTCTACCAGGTAATCCCACTTTCATTCAGCGAAACTCAATGCTCGCAAGTCTACTAGCTGTCACAGTTCAAGCCACATCGGCAAATTTCATATGACATAAGCTGATGTATTCTGAATTGTGGCCCTTTGGACAACAAAAACTAATGCAGATTTTCCAGCCAAGAATCCAGAAAAGAAGAATTGCATATGCAATGCATAAGCGCATAATATCAGGACTCCTACAGCAATTGAAAGCTCGTACACTTGGAAAGCTAGTTACCGATGAAGGCAAACCCAATACGGTTGTGATAGAAAAGTTAGTTGCTTCCTTTTTCCCTCTACTCTTCATCATTTCATCGTCACTTTATGGACCTTTCGACTCACCTTCAAAGTGGCATGTTCCTCTGCAATTACTGGGAACCCTGAAGTTAGGACTAGGGAAGCCTGAAAAATCGCATATATGGAGATGACATTCCTAAATTAAACATTCTTGAACATGAAAAAGTCGATGAATGCTAATGGACAAATAACCATAAGCTGATTTATGGCAAGAAAGGAAAAGCTGCGTCAGTTCAGTGAAACTCAAATAGTCAAGGAGAGATCAGATGTACTTTATTCTTCTTAAAAACAATGTGAACTTGATCTAACTTTCTACCAACGTGATATTGCAGGTTATTTGAGACACTTGATGTGGACTCTAATGGAAACCTATCCCCAGCAGAGCTACGAGCCCTCATTATTGGAATCCATTTTGAAGAGGTAGACATAAACATGGATGACGCAGTCCATAAAGTGATAGAGGATTTCGACACTTCTCGGGATTCAAAACTCGATTCTGCTGAGTTCATTGAAGGAATCTCTAAATGGCTCAGAAGGGCTAGACGCACTGCAGCAGGAGCACATGTGCAAGATGATATATCCCTGACAACAAGGCTTCTGGACAGTTTCGACGAGGTATTACGATTATTACAGTCGGTGTTCATCTAAAAAATGTTGTAACGAAAATTGACCATGCAGCGGACAGAGCAACAGCTTGATCAGTTGGTAGACCAGGAAGATGAGCTGGAGGTGGATGATGTGAAAAACGTGAAGTGGAATACTGCCAAAGCAATATTAATGCTGCTTCTCGGAACAGCTATTGCCGCCATCACTGCAGATCCCCTTGTGGACGCAGTCGACAACTTTTCAACCGCCACAAGTATTCCTTCCTTCTTTGTGTCCTTTGTGATCCTTCCGTTCGCTTGCTCCAGCGAGGTTGTCTCGTGCCTTATGTTTTCCAGCCGAAAGAAAAAGAGAACCACGTCCTTAACGTACTCAGAGGTATGTTTTTCTGGCATCTATGGGTCTTTATGAACCTTTATTCACATAGCCACAAATGAAGGTGACTATAACAAAACTTATGAGAGACTATGGTGCAGATATATGGATCAGTGACCATGGGAAATGTCCTGTCCTTGGCGGTGTTCTTAGGCTTAGTTTACGTGCGGCAACTGACATGGGACTTCTTCTCGGAAGTATTGGTGACGGTGATTGTATGCCTTGTGATGGGCGCAATTGCCAGTTTCCGCACTACCTTTCCGCTTTGGATGAGTTTCTTGGCCTTAGCGCTTTACCCCCTCTCCTTGTTACTGGTGTACGTTCTAGACTATGTTCTTGGATTATCATAGGTTTGTTGACCCTGCAATTTACTTTGTAAGAAAACTGAGGCTTTATTGAAGCTCACGGCTTATTTGTATTTGGTTTGTCAACACTGAGGCTTGTCATTCAGATCGATTTTTCCAGTCTTATGATAATGCTTAACTCTGAAGTAAAACTCCATTGAGCCAGTCCACCACCATGTTCATTTGCTTCGAAGTAGTCCTCCTAGGGAAGGTTTGTGCCATTTCAGCATGTCTTCGATGCCAGGATTCCATTTGACATGGCGAATCAATCATTTGCTTTAAGTGCGGCAACGCTGCCCTGCGTCTTGAGCAGTTGACAAACTTCTTTCATTAAGCTGGACCAAAGACTTGCAAACACCTTCGTTATTCCTAAAATCTAGGCAAATGAATGGGAATTACGAAATTCAAGAGAGAGTTACGTGAAAGAAAACATAAGGGAAATCCCCAGGACAGTTATTTCCAACATCGCATCTCTTTCCTTTTCGAGTTCGCTTGAAGCATTTACGTGAATGAACTCAAATGCTTTACATCGGGAGTCGATAAGCACGGCACTTTTTAATCTAGTGGGAGATTGCATTCCCGTGACAGATACGAAAGAGAATCTTAGCGAGAGCAATTTCTACCCCACCTAACTCTTCCTTTCGAGCCCATCTAAGGCACTGATATGCGCATTATCAAGACCCAGATGGTTTGGACTTTCAGATTTTCAGTACAGTGAAGGTGAGCTCATCTCAAAGACTTTTTGCCTTTTTTCCCTCCGGCTTACCTTGAGACCACTGATCAGATCCCTTCTCTCATAAGCCTCCATCGTTGCGCTCATGCTTGAGCTGTGAAGCAGAGCAGACTATGAAATTGCATAGAGAAATCAGCACGCATTCGTTTGATGCTCTTCTTAATTCATTTCGAGGAGAGTGCTAATTCTTCAATCTAGTTCGATGGACACAATCTTTCGCATCACCTTCAGCTTTAGATGGACTCCACTATCCGATATACTGTAATTTACAATCATGATCTGGACAGTAGCTGTCGTCGATCTAACCAAGGTTGATTGATTCCGTGTGCTTGTCCAACAAATTCAATTTCTGATCTAATACTTGTGACAAGTCTATGCGTTCAAACTCGTGCGAATGATGATGATGCATCGACAGCTGTGTCAACACGTTTGGAGGACGCAAAATGTTAGCGGTTAACTTTGCTTGTACAGTAAGTTTTCATATTCTACTGGAGGCTATCATTATTAATTATGACGATTTCCTGCAATTCAGGATCTTGATTTCTGCAGAGACAATACGTTTCATTCGACAGGTCAATGGCTCTTTAGCGTGCCGCACATTGCCACCACATAATAGTCCACTCATCGTTTCAATTCAAACCTTAGGCTACCAAACACCAGATCTTTTGGCCCTCATCAGCACCGTCAAACCGACTATATGAAAACTTTAAACCAGCTCATTTCTTTGACTAATTAATTTTCCCCACATGAGTCATCATTCGGGAAAATGTTCAAGCAATTCAACAGCGACTCTCTCCTAAAGGTAGAATATTTGGTAACATTCAAAAGTAATTAACAAGAATGAAAAATTCTGGCAAAAAATCCTGTAATTACCTATAGCTGTTGCATCATTGTCTCTCTAAATCTTCTATGTCATCATCTTCTTGACCACGAGATTGAGCTCTCGGTGACAATCTATCCCTACTAAGCATCCTTCTGAAAGAACTAAATCGCACGCTTGACGAACTGCTGTCTTTGTTCGCCCCATGGACAGCATCCGGCATGCCTGGAAAAATAGAGGGTACGCTCTCGAGCGATGGAACCGTTGCTGCAGCTGTCCCAGCAGGAGGCTCGCGGTGCTCGGCCTTCATCCAGGGCTTGGCCTCGGTGCGGCAAACGGGGCATGTGGACTGCGAGCTCAGCCACTTATCAATGCACTCCACATGGAAAATGTGCTTGCAATTGGGTAACTCCCTCGCCGTCTCTCCATCCTCCAACATGCTCAAACAAACCGTGCACTCGACTGAGGCATCGTCGTGGCGGTCGCTTCGCTTGAATATAAAGAAGGGCAGCGAGGAAATGACTGTCGGCTCTAGGCCAGTCTTGGGTGGCTCGCCACCGGACTGCACATGGGCGACCCTGAGGGCCAGAACATGCATGGCGGCAGCACGCCGGGCACGGTTGCGAAGAACGTATCTCGCATACAAGTGAAGGAGGATGACTATTACGAGGACGACGGACAAACACACGATGGCGGTGAGCAGGATCTTGCTGTTGAAGTCATAGTTGGTTTTGTGAGGAAATATGGGTTGAAGGTGATCATCGTGATCCTCATCCATACTTGTGTGTGAATATACAGACGCGCCAAAGCAAGAGATCTAATGAAAACGAGAGAGATAATAATCAACTTACATGCTTTGGCTATGAGAGGCCTCCCCGATGCGATCTGTACTATATGTAGTTAGCTGAATGTGGGGAGGTTTTTGAGAAGATTAAGGAACTTGTGTGAACATCCAAAACAAAACCGACGAAAAGACGGGCTAATCTCCGTGTAGTTTCAAGAGGTTGACTGTTGAATGTTGACTTGCCGCCTTCCACTTTCCTTCATTTTTCTATGATATATACATTGGCCAAGTTTGTTTCCATTACGTTACCACTTGATTCGTCTGAAGTTAGGATGCTGAAGAAAAGTCAACCACGTTAGCTTGTTAGCTTGATATTGTGACGAAAAGGAAATTCGCATGCGAATTCACGTTTCCAATGGGCTGCAAGAATTTCGCATTCGTGATCTGTACTGCAAGATTTAGGGGTTGAAATTTGAGGTTTAACCTTGCAGATCCTTCCTTATTTTATCAATTGTGGAGGAAGCCAAAATGACTTTGCGGAGGAATCAGTACAGCATGGAGTCGCCACTTCATCCATATACCAGCAGACCCCCACGGTACTGCGCCAAGAAATCACCTTCTCTATTTTGCAACTAGTTTTCAACGTGAGACGAAAGTTCATACCATTATTTTCTAGGAAAAATGGGAAAAATGTAAGATTTCTGCCTAAGATGCTGAGATTGGAACTTGACATCCTTTGAAAATGCTTTTGGCTCATCTTATTTTAAGATGATCAAACGAATGATAATATGCGAATTGGTTTTCTCTGTGTACATCAGACTATTAGTAAATAGTACGGATCCCATAGCATTCCATCGTAACACCAAAATACATCTACTATATGCACTGGCAAAAGGTTTCTTTGGGCATCCACGATGCCAAAGCCCCCAGAAAGAGCATCGTAGACTAGAAATTTCTTCGGCTATACAACTCTTACGTTCACACTAAAGTTATGACAAAAAGATATCATATTCAGACTATTCAATACATATTATTTCCACATTTATATTCACACCTTCTTGCAGAACTGGAGAGAGAGACACATGACCAGCTTCCTGATCTGCAAATATTCTTCCATTAATGTTCAATTGAGCTATACATAGAGGATAAAAAAAATACAACCCAACCCCCTCCACATCCGGACCTCTTTGTTCTCCCCATCCCAAAACCTGCGTCTGAAGCCAGAATCACCTCTCATCCTCAGCTAAGCGGGCGAAACACGCTTTGACCAAAGCTTTGCGCCGCTGTCGGCGCATTGTTGTCGCCCGCGCTCTGCTCCACCTTGGCGGGGTCCCTGCGGATTATCACCCCATGAGGGGACGGATATTTTGCCATCCCTATTTATGATAATCAATCGGGTCGTGATTATGTAAAGCTCGAGAGAGGGCTTGGGTGAAAGCCCAGTTTAATCCAAGCAATATCTGCCACCAATCCGGCCTCCTACTTGGAATTTGGTATAATATTGATAAAATTTCAAAAATTAGAAATACAAGTGGTAGTGGATCTGAAGAGAATATATACATCTAGGAGGCCAGCATCGTTGGTTTGTTCAAGAAAGGAATCTCATAGACCATTACTATATTTTTTTTGCAAATTGAAAGCCCCCGGGACCACTCACTAATGAGGTGAAAATTAGAATTGGCAAGATGGGTTATGAACCCATAATTTAACAAATAATTGTTACATTTTGTTTGGCAGGATATGAGTTGCCCAAATTTTTAAATAGGGGTTAAATGGGTCTCATCAAGCAAAGTCCAATTGATAATGGATTTGGAAAGAACCCAACTTCAACCCATTTAAAGTAATACAGTCCTGGGCTCATGCTCGGGGTTTCTCGACAGTAAACCACATGTACCAGCTCCTGCATCCAAGTCAGATGCATCTAGCTTGGATGAATCGAAACTGGCTTAGTTCCTTGATGATTGGGTCCAAGTCCACAAAGCCTAGCCTAGGTCCTTTGAAATTGAGCTTGAGACCTCAGTGTCAATTCTCTCATCCATGGAGGCTGGACCCAAGGCCCTAGTGTCCATGTTTTGGTAGACCGGAGGCCAAATTTGAGACCTTGATGCCCGTCCTAAGGTCTCCAATGGCTATGCCTAATACCCAATTCTTGTGCCAAAGTCACTGCACCTGGCTCGAATCCATCAAGGTCAACTTGGGAATGATGAGGCTTGGCCCAATTCCTTGGCAACTAGGCCTTGGTCCATAGAGGTAGTGCCCAAGTCCCTCAAGTTGGGACCGATCCCTTGGTGTATGTGTCTAAGTCCCTTGAGGTTAGGCCCAAACCTTAGTACACTTCCTTGGGTCCCCAACTGTCATTCCTAGGTAATTGGCTTACTCTCCCAAGCACTAGCACCCAACTTGGATCTAATGCAGCCAATCCCAATTCCTCAAATAGTTGTGCCCCACTCTATATTGAACTATGGTTTTTTAAAATGAAGAAACAACAATATGACATCTCACCAATATGTGTATTTGTGGTGAAATTGCGCAACTTTTATATTTTAATATAAAGATTCAATTTTTATCCAAAAAACATAAAATGGGCATGTTCCCAGAGACCTGAAACCAATCAATCCCAGTTCTAAAGCCTCGTTGTTTTTGTTTCAGTGCCTTACCCACATCTCCATGTTGCTCATGTGCCACATGTAAGCCTTAGCCCAAAACCCGATCCTACTAGGCTCCCTCACCAACTCGGCGAATCAATTCGTACAGCCTCCTATTCTTCGAAAGGCAAAAACTTAAGGAGAAAGGGGTGTTGTTGATTAGTGATTTCAGTGTACTTATTAATTGTACTTAATAAAAAAATATTTCAATTTTTAATATATTAGTTACACATTACATGAGAAAAATAGAGCATTGGAAACTGCACAGTTTCCTTTACTTCTTACCTAACAAGTGCCTTGAGGATACCCTTGAATAAAATCCTTAAATTAGAGAAATCTTCCATTAATTTAGCCATAAAGGTTGTAATAGCGCACTCTTAAAGTCAATCAATATAAGGAAATTTGGGTAAAACAATTAGTATTTTTCTCTTCATCTTTTTGAGGCCTAAACTTGGTAAAATGAGTAAGGGCGCGAGCCTTGCGGCCTTTATTTTCTTGGGTACGGTTTGGGCCTCCAGGCCTTTTTTCTTGAACAGTAATAATGGAAAAGGTGTGGAAGGAGATCAGTACCGGCGACCCCTCCAAGACTCCAAGTGTTACCATTAAATTTTTTACTTTCACGACGCATTGGTTTGAGCAGTAATTCATTTTAGGCAAGCCTATCACAGCTGCCATCACGATGCTAAATGGGACTAAACTTGGAGTTATCTTTACAAGTCTTTTGATTTAAAACTGGTACTTATTTCATTTGTGTAATTATTTCTATGAGATTTTGCGAAACAATTATCAATTGTTTTAAAAGTTTAAGTTATTAGATGAATGTGTGATTTATTATTTAAATATTTAATAATTTCTATTAAGGATATAACTTGTCATTATTGAAAAAATGAAATTAAAAAAAAAAGTGAGAGGCTCTATTGACCTTCTAATCATCACAACACAAACTAATAAACAAAATGTCATCAATCATGATAGAGAACGCAACAGAATTTACTCTGGGAATTAGAAAGATCGCCACTATCTTTTGTTTTTCACGCGGAAACATTAATAATACTGTTAATCTATTAAAGTAATTATTTGAGGGAAGTGCGATTGCGTCAGGTTCCATGCTCAACAGTAGTTCATATCCAGAGGAACCACAGACAATGTGGACGTTTAGAAATGTGGTAATGTCTTCGCACTGATAGCAACCATGCAATTTTATAAGAATATGTCTGAAACTCACTACTTTCACACCATACCATATGCTAATGATTGCTGTGAAAGTACCACAAAAATTGTGAAATCACCAACGAAGATAACAAGTAAAAGTGCCTCGCAAGCTGGAAACACACCACCATTATCATTAAATTCAATCCGAATTCAGCGAAGCCGATGGTAACGAGGCTAGACTCCTCTCCGCCTCGCCATCAACCCAGCCCCGACCGACCCAAAAAAAAAAAAAAAATCAACCCGGCCCCGCCCCCGTACGCAAAATCCCGTCACCCGGTCAGGCGAAAACCGGCATCCGAACAGCGGCTTACATGTGTTCGCCCATCGCCAACTCATCATTAACATAACCACCAAGCGGCGGATGCGGCTGTGGCTGGGGCTGCAAAGCCATGTCGGGGCTGGACTGAAGGGCACCCCTCTGATGCGAGAACGCCTCCACCTCGTGGGGCTCTTGGTGCTCTTGCTGCGAGTCCATGAAGAATGTCAATTCGCTTCCTCCTGCTCTGTTCCAACCCATCATTCTTTGATAGTTGGACTCGTCGAACCCCAAGAGATCGCCACTTGCAACATGGCTCACCGTCGGCGTCTCTCCTTGCATCGATGATGCCAAGTGATGATGAGCGTGGATCAGACCCGAGCCCGGTTCTTGAAACGAGTGAAGGGAGAGGCCAAGATCTTGGTCGTGGAAGTTGAAGGACGACGTTGTGGAGCTCACTGGGAAGAAGGAATCCAAGAAGAACGAGGAGGAGCCGTTATTGTTATGAGGCACCGGTGTTAGCGTTTCTTGGAGTGGGTGGTTTGGGTGGGTTGGGACAGGGTGGAAGGGAGGGAGGCCGGTGAGCCTGTCGATGGCGGGCTTGGCCTTGCGGATGAGCCAGTCGACTGCCTTGCTGGGGCGGTCGAAGCCGAGGCGGTCCTGGACGTCGTAGAACTGGATGGCAGTGTAGGCCGAGAGGCGGACGCGACGGTCCCGGGGGCCCTTGGCCGTGTGCACCTTGCTGTGGCGGTCCTTCCTCCCCGCCCCCGAGCGGGGGACGTGGCCACTGCCCCGGACTTTGACCGTCTCTCCTCCAGCGGGAGTCTTCATTGCTTCCATTCGAGAGTGCTGGGGTTGAAGAGGTTATTTGAGGGTGTTGTCTGACCGGTTTTAAAGTAAGTGATGTCCTGCAAAATAAATAATTGGAGTAAGGAAAAAGCTAAATATATTGAGATTGATTTATTAAATTAGTTTCAGACGTCATGCATCGAAATGTACATTTGAGTTAAATTCAACACGATAAGAATCGGTCAAATCCCTCATAAACCAATTGTACGTATTAATCTCTAATAAAACCTAATACGATTAAAACTTATATGATGGAGATTTAATGGCACCAAGAGTCATTGAACTAGCAAATTGTTAAGGATTCTTTCTCCTTTACTTTTTCTTTTCTTTTCACGCGTGAGGTGAATAGGAGAATGTGAAACTCAACCCGGGGTTGCCCTTTTTTATTTTTCAAATTGTCCTTTTTCTATCTTTGTTTATCACTCAACGCAAAAAAAGAAGTTACTTTAAATACAGAAATCACATATGAATTTCTAGAATTATTGAAAGCGACTAGTGGAATTTTATATAACATCAGAACATGGCGTAAAAAATTTTCAGCTGAGCCTTACTTAATACTTTCCATCTTTGGAGAAGATCATCCAAATCAGTTTTTGGCTAACTAAAGAACTAGAGAAAATATGCCCGCACTTAGCACCTCTCGCTCGTGTTACTTGCTAGCCATACACTAAGATTAAGCCCAAGACCAACCTAGTGCAATGCACTATCAATGGAAATTGGTTTTACAGGACCAATATATATCAATGCCATATATAGGATTAGGACTAGACGAATTGGACATTGATCATGTATATAATATAAGTATAACCCGGCATGCCTCCAAAGGGAAAAAGTAGACTTCCACTCTCCAAAATCATTACATATTCACACCCAGGTTAATTAGCATATGTTAAAGTGGTATGAAAAGCTCTTTAAAAGCCGCGCCTCTCTCTCTCTCTCTGTCTCTCTCTAATGTTGGAATGGATGATGATCCACCGGCCAAGTCCAAGTGACAAAGTCACGTGGATGAATGTCTAATCTCGAGGGAGGGAATTAGTGGGGATAATGATTTGATTATATTTCCATTTCGGGTGGAGTCCATATGAAAAGTTGGGAAACCCCAGCTATATGAGAGCGCTTGAGGTTCGAGATCACTTCGGAAGTGGACATGCACCAGGAATCTTTTGGTGCAACTTGGCTAGACACGCTTATGCACGCGAAAAGCAAGTTGATATGGGTACCAAGTCAGGGAAGGCAAGATCCAATCAGGTTTCTATCATCTATATGTCATTTACAAGAAAAAAAATAAAAGGGGGTTCCCCCGTTATGTGCCAACCAAAAACGGTTCTTTTAATTTTCTTGCGAGCTCTAACCGTTCAATTATTCTATTTAATGGACAGGATCCTTTATCAACTCTCAAAATGATCAAAAGAACCTCATTTTTTTATGTAAATTTCTTTTAAGAAAATAATCCAATCGTGCTCTTCCCTCGGTGCCCTCTCTCTCTCTCTTACTTCCCTCACTCTCCACCACCACCTGTCGCTCCCTCCATTGCCGATCGATAACCTCTCTCTCTTTTCAACACACTCTTCCTTACCACAATTCCCCCTCCCTTCTCTCTCTCTCTCTCTCTCCCCTCGGCCTCCACCACCACCACCGCTATCAGAACTAATGCGTTGGCATGCAAAGGCAGTGGAGGTTCGCAACCTTGAGTTGGTGGGCAATAGCACAATGCAGGTAGCAACATCGTGATGGAAGTGATGTCGGCAATGAAGGAGGAAGTGGCAATGTAAGGATTGCTTGGGGGAGAAAGAAAGAAAAAGGGGAAAAAAGTGAAAAACATATCTTAATCTTTCATTGTAAGTCGATTGATACATCATTTATTTAAAAAGTAAATTGACAATATAGATTTATCCACTTGAATTGAGAAGATCTTAATCTATGTTCAATGGTCAAGATGTTTGCAAAGTGACCCGAGACGCGCAATGAACCCTGCATAAGCTTTTTATTAATTCTTGAAGCACAAAAACAGCCTACACAAGCTTCTCTCGTATTTTTCTGAGAGTGACAACATGTTGCACGTAATCCATTGACTTTACATAAGAACAGCAGCACGCCTTGATGTTCCAGATGGACTCTCTTTTTGAATTGGAGGATTTTGATGACACGTAAATAAAGTCGAGAATTACTTCGAAATTAAGGAATAGGAGGATTGCCATCACACCAGAACGAGCTCTTGATCCGAGAAACAGAAATAGTAATGCCCACTGACTCGGTTCTCTTCATAAATCCGGGAGCCAGATTGTTTCAATGCAGAATTAATGTTTCCGCAGAAGACAGATTCAGAAGTTCAATCCACGTCAAAACTAAACTGCCAGATTTGTTCTAAGCCTTTCCTCGTTTCACTCGTGAAAGCTATACCTAATGGAGAATTCATTTCCCACGTCCCTCAGTCCAAAGACACGTGAGAATTGATATCGATCTACAAGGCAGTTGACTACCAAAGTAGATATAGATGGGAGACTTTCGGCACAGGGCAATTATTGGGTCTAATCAACTACAAGTACCTCTTCGATCTGGTTAGGTTTTGGTATTCAATGGTTTAATTAGCTGTAGCTTATGCCAAATTGACTAAAACCGGTGGCTGCAACCTACTACTAGATTGATGGGAATGTCTATTTTCTTCTCTACTCTTTGGTGAGGGAAGAAAATAATGGTTTTCGATGACGTTGTTCATGATGAAAGTTGTGGCTATGGGGAGGTGACTCAGCACGTTGCCAGTAGGATCGCAGTCCCTCATAACTAATCTTGACATAAGTTTACATCTTCGATTCGTTGCTTTTTACAATATTTTTCACATCGCACCATTCAAAACTTCAATGGTCCAACTTGCTCTAACTCACTAATTGCCACAAAAAAAAAAAAAAATACTAAACTCATACCATCAATCCCTATGGCAAAAAAGTAATCCCATATGATCACTATCTTCCAGCAACAGCATCCACAAGAGACTGAATGAATGATCAAGAGCTTGATTTGAATATAATAATTTTATGTTACTTTTGAGACCTTGCCCGCCACTCTGTTGACGGAGCTTGTGCTCATACACGTAAACAAGATGATTTGCATGCATCAATGGAAAGTAATGGATTCAAAAGATTCATATAGCCCGTTAAAAAGAAAAAAGAACAGAAGTAAAGAAGAAGAATAATACTAACACCACACCGATACTGTAGAGTGAGATTATTAGATACACCAATGAGTTTTTTTTTTTAATAATTTCGTCTCACATCTGCTTAATGAAAGACCACCTACACATTAACCCGTGTAGAAATATAAGCTCTTGATTGATGATTTTCACGTACTCACTAAAATCAGCGTAACAAGATCATTAGATCAATCAATTACTCATTTACTAACTAAGGCTTCATTTATTTTGCAAAAGATGAATGATATAAAAATATTTTCAAGAAATAATCGTTTGTATCGCTTGGAATAATTAGTTGATGAAAATATTTTTATTATCAATAACAATTTATATCTATATTTTCGTGAATAATAAAAATATTCTTAATTTATTGTAAATTATACAACTAATCATTTCTAGGAAAATATTATTCAAATCATTCATCTTTCAAGAAATAAATAAAGCCATTTTTTTTTAAATATTTTTAAATGCCAAACCAATGCAATATCCCTACTCCTATCAATTGCACAAAAGCAAACCTATGTCACAAAGTCCAAACCAAGTTGGCACGTAATGTCATTCTTTTGGGAAAAATCGTCCAAAAAATCTTAAATCTATTGCACTTCTACCAATGTTGTCATGATGTTTTCAATTTTATTAATTTAACTCTAAATATTTTTACGTTTTGTCAATTGAATCAATCTAGCTAATTGTGCTTGAAAATTACTCACATGGGTAATGGTCATACTACGTGGCACAACTGTCGGCTAAAGCAAGGGTGTGGCAGCCCTCTCCCAGACCCTACAAGGGCCACCAAGCCCTCACCTAGCCCAAATCAGCAAGGCATCATGGCCCTTGCCAGATCTAGGCAAGGCTTGCGTGCCCTTGATTTGGCTAGCGAGGGCATCACAACCCTTGCCTAAGCCCTCAATAGCCATAACCGCGAACCCTCACTAGCAACCACGAGGGTTGCGGTGCCCTCGCCCATTGTTGATTTGCCAGCCCTCAATCCAAAAAAAAAAAAAAAAAAAAAAAAATTAAGAAAATGAAAGAAAAAAAAAAAGAGAGGAAAATTTCAAAAAATAATTAAGAAATTATTAAAAATGTTCACGTCAATGGTAGCCGTGCCATTTAGGACAACTAACATCCACATCAGTAATTTCAAACTAAAATTTGTCCAATGGACTCAACTGGCAAATTATCAAAATGTTTATGTCTCAATTAGTAAAATTGAAAGATTTAAAATTAAATTGAAAAAAAATGCAATTGGTTTAGAACTTTTCATACAATTTTCCTTATTCTTTTGTGGTAATCATTCAATGATCATTTGTTGTACAACCATGAGTGATCACGCATGGACCATGCGAGGTCTAGTGACCGAAAAGGTTTGTAAAAATAATCGTCAAGCCGAGCTTAGAGTCTGTCTTATTATATTTCAGTGCGACCTAAACTCGTGGATTCCCTCCTTTTTACTTGATCGATTTGGACAAACACTAAACCACATAAGCCACCAATGAAAGTCCAAATGAGCGCTTTAAATATAGAATAACTTGCCTTTATGCCCTTTTACTTCCTCCATCCCCTTTGGATTGCCGTTTGGCGTCATCTTCAGCGCTCCATCCCAGCGTCACTGATCATCGTGTCGTTCGTTGCTCTCTCTCTCTCTCTCTCTGCGCGTGCGCGACCATTCTATCCAAATTATCGATGGTCCATGAAAATGACATACAAAGGCAGGGTGCGCACGGGTGCATGGATGCGTGTGCTTTGACCTTTCTATCTGAGATATCTAACATCATGAAAACAATATCCAGATAGGAGAAACTTATCCAAAAAAGCCATCAATTCGATATATTTTTATTAATTCAGTCATAATTCATTTCGTTCTTCTTCTATTTTTATTTTTTTAAAGCGGCAAGGTCGTCAACCACTGATTAAGGGCCATCACTTGTTGGATCTCGCAAGCACTTGCAAGCCCTTGCTGAATTTGGTGAGGCAAGGGCTGGCAGCCACAGCGAGGGCTTGCAGATGTGACCCCTTGCATGCTGGCAAAGGTTCCCCACCCTCAACTAACGGCGAGCGACTATGTCGGGAAAAAGAATATATATATAATTTGAAAATTTAGCCAAATAGACTCAATTAGTAAAACTTGAAAAAGTTTAGAACTTAATTGACAAAACTTAAAGGTTTAGAATTAAATTGATAAAAGTATAATAAACCTAAAACTTTTTGAACAATTTTAGAGAGAGAGAAATTTCACAAGATTTTTCTTTTGAGAGTGACATAATCATTGAGTAAAAACCCCCTAAGAAATTTGTTGATCTGAGTTTCGGAGGAGGAATTCTTGGAAATCATGGCCTTTGAAGTCGATGCAAGTAGGGCTATAATAGAGTCCAATAAGTCTGTACAACTTAACATCTGATCTCAACTCAATTTGGTTATGCACAACTAAATACTCGAACTTGATTGAGCATTCAACTTGGACCCCACTTTAGTTAACAACAGATAAGATCGAGTTCCACTCAAATGATGAAGCTTAATCATCTTATGGGGCTTGCAAGTTGTTCCATGGCCTTTTACTTAGCTAGGTCCCAGCAGTGCCCCTATAATCCACACACACACACACACACACAAAATAAAAATAAAAATAAAAATTGCACTTACACCAAGCTAGACTAGCAACAGTGTGCTTATGAATTAGTAGGTACTACAACGAATGAATGTTACTAAAATATATAAAATTTCACCTACTTGATTGAGTTCGTGACTGTGTAAGTCGAATATAAGTTTTTTCAACCTCAAACTCGACTCACAAAGTAGTACTCTAGCTACTTGAAACCGACTTGAACTCGAGGGTAATCAAGTCGAGCCGGACTAGCATACGAACCAAGCTCAAGTAGCTCTTCGACAGCAGCTTACTCATTTACTTTCCAACCTTACTTCATCCTCCACTTTGTCGTGAATCCTATCATATAAGCCCACTTGTTGATCGACTCCAGCTTCACGACAAACAAGAATGGGCAGCCTCGAAAGGCTGGATGGGTGCTCAACTATGAAGGTAATGGGTCACAGCGACATGCAAAAAAGCGTCATGAAAGGGTCAAGTCATGGATTATGCAGCGATCTCCGCGTCGGATAAAGCTGTCTGGGCATGGTCATTTGACTCATCATGAATCCACTAATTTCTGCCGCTCATCTGTCCCACTAGCCGAACACCCAGTGGTCTTCGTCGCCGAGTCATTTAAATAGGGTGGCGTGCGTCATTGCATTAACGGGCTCCTAAATCACTCCTCGCGTCTCTCTGTCGAACAACTTCGAACCTTTTCAGACCATCGTGGCTTGCTCAACCGCAACGAACGACAATGTCGAGCGCTGCTGTTCTTGGTCGCGTTCTGAGCTCTTTTTACGGGCTCTGATGGTCGTGTTCTTCATGCAGCATTACCAGCTACAACAGAGAATCAGATGAACAGGGGTCATCGCGACACCTTTCATGTTGCATATGGTGGTCATGAGTTATATGTTGACACAAGAAGGTCGATTCTCCTTGATAGGGTTGGTCCCAGAGGACCTTATCCACACCACCATTGACGATAGCCATTGGTCTTGCATGCTTTGTTTGGCCCTAGGGAAGATCCGAGCCAAACTGAACCAGACGGAAATGTGTCGCAATGACCACTGTTCACCTGATTCCCTGATGTAGCTGGTAATGCTGCATGAAGAACACGACCATCAAAGCCTGTAAATCAAACCAAGAAATCACCGCCCAAGAAGCAAGTAAAGAATAGAAAAAAGCTACAGTCGCTTCCATTCATGCCGGGGTTCAATTCAAAGTTAATGCACACGAAAACGGTTCAAGTTCAATTTGGTTCAGATTTCCAAACTGTTGACAACCCTACATGTAGTGGGGGTACCGATCTTGTGTCATTTGCCTAATCTACCAAGGCAAGTATCTCATTTATTTATTTAGTTTGGAAATATGTGAATCCGCTTTAGCCAATCACTGATAATTTGATTTTCCTCCTCCTTCGTGAACCCATGAAAGAAATGGCAAATCTTCAAAATCCCCCCTTCCATTTCCAAATCTTGCTCTGCATCTATCCCCATCTTCTAATCATGAATCTAATCTCCACTTCACGCTTTTTGGGTTTTCAGCATATTCTACTTCAAGGTTTCAAATAATTTGGAAATTGAGGGAGAGTAGATGAAATAGACCGTAGTGTAATGAAAATTTAACCGTCACTTCTAGTCCTCGCTTGCAAGGCACATGGCAAGCTTTCTCAAACGTAATTGCTCTCGCATAATTTGGATGTGATTCAATGAAGTTCCCATAAAAAGTAACATCTCTATTAAATTGAATTAAGACAATGACACGCCTTTCAGTGAACTGAATAAGCTTGGTTTCCATTCCACCGAAAATTCAATGAAATATATTTTGAGATATAAGGATGTTCCACTGAAAAGTTGACGAAGTACCTATCAATATATGAATCACTGAGTAAATGGACAAATGATGCTAACAATACTGTGTTAATTCTTGGACGGTAAATGTAAACAATGAGGAATTTAGAGATATTGTGATTGGGAACAATCGTTACTTGTCATACAAAGAATACTGTAAATGTAAAGACAACCTAAAAGTGAAAATAAATGACAGGTGTTCTTGAATTGATTGGAGGTCGCTTGTGCAAACTATAATTCTAGTATTTATGCGTAATATCAACAGTTAACAAATGAAACATGCTCTATGTGGCTCTTACAATCTAGCAATTCTAATTTACTAACAGTTACTCTGGAATTGTTGATTCTACTACTCCCCGGTTGGACGCTTTCGCTTCTTCACGGTTACCAACTTACCACCATCAGTTGCACCCGAAATCATTGGCTTCACTTGTTGGCAATTGTGTCGGATCAACTTCTTTACCGCTGCCCCCTGAAGGTTTTATCCGAAATCATCGGCTCCATAATCAAGCTATTTCGTTCCCACTTCCTCGACAGTTACATTGCTTCAAGACTTAGCCACTTCCACCGATATCCTTTGTCGGCTAAAATTGGGTTTTCTTGCCGACGGACGGCTCTCGACACTTGGTCATTTTTCGCCACTGTCGCTTCTTACCGATCTCTGTCAACCGAGTCGTGGCTTGAGAACATGGCCCTTTTTTTTATCAACAGTTTCTTACAATCCAAATCTCCAATCTTCACACTTTAAGGTATGCAACTTTCACAATTTTCCTTGTGTAATGAATTCTGCGATCATTTCAAATACATATTGTTGAATGATTGAGGGTTTTTACTATGATAGTATCAAATGAACATAGTCTAAGATGGGGAAAATTATCATTTATAAACCTATTGTACATATGTCAATCTAGTTTTAAACTTTTCAAGTTAGTCAATGTAATCATAAACTTCACATAAATTCCAATGTAGTATTTTTAACTAATTTTCGCTTGAAAATGCTAATGTGACGATCCAGTCATCTTCAGCCATCGTACGCGGCGCATCAGTTATCTGGCGTGGAAGAACTTAACTATGATAATGCCTTTTCAAATACTTTTCTGAATTTTCTGATTTTTTTTTCTCTTATCCTTTTGTTTTTACTATATCTTCTTCTCCTTCTCCTTCTTTAGGCAGATCAACAGGAGCGACCCAACTTTTTCCTTAAGGACGCGAGCGACCGTGAGCTCCAGAAGGTCTTCAACCAAATCGACGGTGACAGGCTGACAGCGACAGCAAAATCTCCCCTGCCGAGCCCTCCGAGCGTCCTCTTAGCTAATGGCTCGGCCTCCTCCCCTGCCGAGACCCACCGCGCCAAGGAGAATATCAACTCTAAAAAGGACAGCTTCATTAGACTGCTCGCGAGTTCACGACCTTCTGAGGATCCAGCTAGTCTTCCTAGGAGGCGTAGATCCGCAACGACCTTCGACCCTCTTCTAGAAACCCTCAATCTCTCCTCTCGCTTTAAACCATCTCTCTTCGTTCGAATCCGATGGAAAATCGAAACAAACCCTCAAATATCTCTCAGTTTCCTCGATTGGCTCAAACCAGAATGGGTTTTGTAGTAGACCTCTAGTTAGTAGTTGCGTTGCCACATAATCCATGTGTTGGTCGGGCAATTTTCAGTTGGCGAGACCCATTTTGGATTCACTCATGAAAGCTCACTCTTTACGGATTCAACGATTAGAGCGGATTCGATGGACAATCAGAAGAATTTGAGAATAAGATGAACAATAAGAAGGAAAGAAAGGGAGGAGAAAGAAAAAGAGATTCACAATAGTGCAGTAGACGTTGGCATGGACTTCCACTTCAAAATTTCTAAGCCTAAATTGGCAACTACATTAAGGTTTAGGACTAAATTTTAAAATTCAGAATATGTTAAAGTTCTTCCTATGAGTCAAAATTATTCATATTTTTAGGGAAGGAAATTCGTGAGTAGATTAGTGGGCATATTGGATTATTTAGTCTTGTGATATAATTGCCACTTCAGCATTAGATAGGTCATTAATAGGTTTATTTCCCTATTCATAGGACATCGGTCTGATTTAAGTTTTGTTAGGCAAGTGTTAATGTAATAATCAAGCTTTGCCCCTTTTCTTATAAAAAATAAAACAAATTAAATTAGAAAGTTTAAAATTGAATTGACGGCAATATAATAGGTTCAAAACTTATTAGTAGGTTTCTCTAGTGAGACATAACCAAAGCTGATGAGATAGTAAGAGATGACTTGAAACTACAAGTTGTTCACACAAAAGTAGACTTGACATATCGATTTAATAATTGCTCAAACAATGCCTTGCAAATGGTCATTCGTTTAATTTTTTTGTTTTTCTTTTGACGGAAACGAAATAAAAAACTCTCAACAAAGGTCTATTCTTTTCAAGAAAGCTAAATAATAAAAGGAAAAAAAGGAAAAGAAAATCCCGTCTTCGCAACTTGCAGAGTTGCATGTACCTTAATCCAAACGCTTGTGCAATTGGGAAAGTGCATTAATCGAGATCCCAAGAATTTTGCCTGCTCTTCTTCACCTACGTATCTAGTATTGCCTACTTCCCATTAAAGTCGACGATAAGATAGTGAATGAATACATTATTACAAGGTGGTCCTTGGTTTCGACATTTTGAGCGAAACTCATATTTGCAACGTTTGGTCGTTGAACATCAAGAAGGTACATTTCAACTTTCAATTAGTACTCCTTCCTACTTGGGCTTCTTGCTTGATTAAGCCTTAAAAGGGTAAAGGGATCGAACAACACAGCCCATCAACCATATAGTCACTACTACCATCGGGCTGTAATTGTCCTTCACGCTTTCATATTACATGAAAATCGTTGGATCGCCCATCTTACTGAACTTGTAAAAGTGCCAGTGAGTCGACAAACCTAGAGTTTATCGTGATACTTGTATGGCAGATCTGGAGATCCTGGAACAACCGCATCTCCAGAGGCACTGAGTCATACCCGAAAAGTGTAATCGCTGAAGCATGTGTAATGAGTAGCAATATTACTCACTAGAGCTAGAAACCCACGGGAAAAAGACAGGGAAACTCATCGGGATCTTGGACTCTACCGCGGTTGAGTACTCTGGAAAATTAATGTCAACGGCTCGTATCTAGAGGAAGAAGCTGCTGGCGCCATCTCTTGAGTGTGTCGAGACTCTTCCAGGAAACTTATAAACGGATTCAAGAGCTCGATGAAGGTCACATTCGCACTTCGAGGTGTATATCAAATGTCTTGGGAAGTTCACACACTCATCAAAGAGGGCAACAAAAGGTCTCTGCTTGGCCCACTGTGCCGAAGTTTAGAATAAAAATTGCAACTTGAGTTGTAAAGGCCCAAGCCCAAAATATCATGCCTCTTAGTTGGATTCTAATTGACCCCAAACCCTTTATGATTTGTTATGCTAAAAAACTCACTTGGAACAATTATAAGTTTTTTCAATATGAATGAAATGATACTTATTGCCAATAAAAAAGAAAAGCATATGCATCATCCATATTTTCAACTGCTGAGCTACACCATGTAAGTGAATAGCCGATTGCAATTAACCCTACGAACAAATAATTGCTTATGGACATCGTTCGAACATAGATCTATCAAAACTAACTTTATGGCCTGCCGATTGATCTCCACATAAACCTAAAGATAGTTATGAGAGTAGAGTAATTATAAGTCGAGCAAATAGAGAATAAGTATATCTAGCAGCATGGGGAATTCAAAGATAAAAAAAAAAAAAAAAAATAGAGAAAAGGTTAAAATCTAATAACAAGTACCTATTATTCATTGCCAATGTTGAAATGGGAAAGCAAAATCTCAAAGCACGTAATAGTTACGACTTTACAATACAGTGTCAAAAGAGAGATACAATGCTGACAGTTACAAACCTCTTTTGTCTCCCGCGGGTCAAATACATGTTTGGATCTAATTTTAGAGTTTAGATTACATTGAACTGCTTGTAATCTTTTGTTCATTGCGATCAAGAATACTTGATTATTTCTTCTGTTTTTTTTTTTTTTTGGTATGTCAAATTAAATCTATCCTAATTAATGACTAGTGATGCTTAGGCCCACGTATGATCTTAAATCATTGCCGACAACATAGGAAAAATCTAAGAATAATGGAATTGATTGGGAGGAGAAATGAATGTGTGGGAAACAAATGTATCAATCCATTTGCTTTAATGAATACAAGAACAATTATTTTCAGTATAATATATGAGCCTTCGACGACCCAATCCCCCTCTTCTCCTAATCGACTCGAGCATACGACGTATCGAGATCCTTCCAACTATCGAAAGCCCATCCTCAAGGATTTGGCAGAGCGGGCCGTCGCTCGCCACAAATCGACGTCGTCCAATGCTCTCCTCTTCTTTGGATACAAGGAGGGCAAATGCAGCATCGATAGGTCGCTACTTGCTCTAGCTGAGCTTGAACAAGTCAACACGGAGGAGCCGACGAAGAGGTTGGTGACGTCGGCAAGCGGCTTCCGTGCCATTGCCTTGTTGACAACGCGCTTCTTGAGACACGGTCCGGTGTCCGCTGGCTGCGGGTTGATCCGGCCGGCAAAAAGGGAAGGGACGTTCTCTTTGTTGTCGTGATGGGCACGAAGAGGGACGGCCTCCATTTTCAGGTTGTCTATGACAAATAAAGGTGAGAGAGAGAGAGAGAGAGAGAGAGAGAGAGAGAGAGAGAGAGAGAGAGAGAGAGAGAGAGAGAGAGAGAGAGAGAGAGAGAGAGGCAGATGAGAGGGGAGGCTTGAAGGTTGAAGACAGAGAGTGAGGTATTTGTAATGTTGGGTGCTGGTTCAAATTATGGAGGGCATTTTGCTTTTGGTGGAAGGTTGAATTTTGGGTTTGGAAGAAGGGAGGGAGCTGGATGGTTGAATTTCATTGCTTGGTTTGGTTCTTATTTCCAGTTTTTTGGCTTCTGACAGAGAGAGGGAGGGAGGGAGGGAGAGATTGTTCGAACTTTTTGGGCAGGTTTAGGAGAAAAAGAGAGGGAGAGAAAGACGTTTTAATTTGGGCGGGAGTGGAAGGAGCGAAAAATGAAAGCATTAAAAAGGGAGGTACTGGAGCTTGGCTCCTCTCCCTCTCAAGTCAAAAATTTTGGCTCCATCCAGGGCATCCAATAGGAACGGAACTGGACAGAGCCACGTCGGCGGATCTCGAATTTATTACTATTAGGACAGACCAAATTGTTTCACTTGACAGCGGGGGAAAGCGAGTGCCCCCTTGGTGGAAAGAAAGATCAAAAGGAACTTTTTATCACGAGTCGCATGTATATTATTCTAATTCATCTTAATCGTTACATCTGATGAGTGTTGTGTAGGGTTGATTGATTCGATTCTCGAATCTTGAACTGGTCGGTTCTCAATTCTACTTAAAAATTGACCCTTTTTTTTTATGTTTTGGATTATAATAACCCGAATTTTCATAATAAAACATCAAAAGCTCTATGATTTTGTTACAAAAAATGTTACTTTGTGATCCGGTTATTTTATCAAATTGAATATCAATTTTTTCAAAATTTTATGGCTGTAAAAGTGCTATTATTTGTTGAGAGCGCACAGTAAAAACCCGATGCCTTCACTTGAGGAGGTCACAAAGGAGTACAAATGCGAGCCTATCAATATATTCAGTTGGACCCATCTTTACTTAAAAATTTAAGCTAACTAGAATATATTAATTACTTAACACCACATCAATTCTCCAATTTGAAACTTTTCTAACACAACTCACTCATACATGCATCCTAACAATCTTCCCCTCACATGCGAGCGCATTGTTAAGCCCTCTCCCCCTTCATTCAAGTACCATTTTTGCCCAAACTACAAGCCCGCACATACATCCTAACAATCTCGCCCTCATGTGGGAGCTCAGTGTTAGGCCCACTCCCCCTTAATTCAAGTATCCTTCTAGCCCATATTCATAATGACGGGCTCGCATTACTACTCCAGAACGCTCACTTGCTTGGAAGTTGCAACCATCGGCTTTGATATTATATGTTGGGGATGTGCAACCTAATGCCTTCACTTGGGGAAGTCACCAAGAAAGAGCTTAAATCCGAGTTTGTCAATATATTCAATTGAATCTACATTCATTCAAAAGTTTAAGTTAATAGATTATGAACCAACTAGAATATATTAATTACTCGATATCACATCAATTCTCCGATGTGAGACTTCTCTAACATACTTCGCTCATATGTGCATCTTAATACTTTTTCAAGAAAGATTTCAAAATCGATTCAATTCATAAGTTGGCAGTTTTAGCCTCAAAATTGAAAATCAAATCGATCCAAGGTCAAATCTGGATTTTGGATCTAAGAATTTTCTCAAACTCTACCCACTTGTGGTGTACGTGGCCCATGGCTATGCCTATCTTAGAGAATTTTGTCTATATGTGTCAACCAAGCAATTTGGTGTAAATTATTACCCTCAAGACTATATATCGGTTGCTGAGTGTATTTTATCTCGGTATAACCTTTCTAGCCATCATTTTCGTAGCGTAACTTTTTCCCCTATTGAGGACTTGAATAACTTTGGAGCATGATGGAGGGAGGGATAGAAAGAGAACTATATCCATGCCATGTAGACGTAGGATGACTATAGTAACACTTCTAAGCATTGAGTCTCAGTGCTTCCCTGAATCTAATCTAGCATTGAATGGAATATACTTTGGTGAAAAATAAGAAATTAAGAAAATCCAGGATTTAAGAGTATCTATTTTTTTTCCCTTTCCATATTTCCCTTTTTGGATAAGAGTAAGATGTAAAATATAGTAGTATTGGGTCAAATCATATAGCCGACATCATTTGTATTTGCATTCAATTAAGGGAGATTGGTGAGGAATCTTGTACCAACTCGTAAGACAAAAATGCATGGAAATTGTTTTCGCTTCATGATAATTGATCATGTCAATCATATTTGGAATATGACTAAATTTATGTTAGTGATAGTTTCATTGGTTACAAGCATGCTACAAAATCAACATCCAAAGGCAAATATTACAGCCATTCTTCTAGCAAAACTTATGTTGATAGAATATGGATTCATATATATACTTTACTAAGGATTAGGATTGAGGAAGTTGAGGTTACAGAACAAGATGAAAAGATTTTGCTTCTGGAGAATATCCTACTGCAAATCATTGAAGTGAGTCACATTGTCTCATAAGCATTCAAAAACTCATAATTCAGATGGACTAAAAAATTATTACATAATTTGTTAATCAAGAAAGAATAGTTGACAACACTTAGACCAAAATTTCTTAAGGATATTAGAAGACTATTGAGGTCTCATTTTGGCTTCAAAATTCGTCATATTTTTTCAGAAGGCAATTGGCCTGCTGATATGCTTGCCAACGTTTGTATAGTGAAGCGTTTAGATACTATATTATACTTGCAGCATCCTAGAGAATTATTTAATGTTTTTGCTTAGTGATAAAGTTGGGATTGTAGATTTTAGATGTTGATTTTCTTATTTTTGTACCTTACCTTTACCCAAAAAAAAAGTGGACGACCCTTCGACAATCCGTAAGGAAAAGGTTTCATGAGATCAATCCATTGCAAGAGCCACCGTCCATGGGCCCTCACAAACCTAAAGGGAAAAAGGGAACCCTAGCCCCCTTACACTTCCATGTTTTATGCCCTCGATAACCCGGATCGGAATGCTCCAATCTTAACTCATAAGACAAAGGACATGAGAATAACTTTTTGGTGTAGCTGGGTTGGACCACTATATAATAAGACAAACGAAAAAAGAATCCCCCAGTTTGCCTTCCAGTTCCCTTAATTGAGCTGGCGAATTGTAATTGCCTTTTCTAAATGAACGCCTTATATCATTCTAAACTATAAAGATCTTTTGTTAGTTTACGAGAAATTTCCAATTTTCAGCTTTAATTTTAATGGAAGCTAGAAAGCCGTTGGAGAACACATTGGCTAGTTTTTCTTAATTAGTTAGGATATGAAGTATTTTCTTTCACATGATAGTAGGATTTTGAATTTAGGCTAGTTATGCACCAATAGTTCTGTTGATCAACTAAGTTTCGCACGAGGTCCAAGTGATTTGCGGACTCAAAGTGCATGCCACTTCTCTAATTTGCGCATGTTTGATAAAATGTTCAGGCGAATTGATGGGCTTAGACCACAAGTCATCAAGCCCAATTAATCTCATATTCAACTTTACTGGAATAGTATGTCTTTGCTCAGCGGACTTCAACTCCCTTAAACTCCCCAAATTATTGCCCTCATTGCTTACTCTCGTCGCCTAAACAACAAGCCTCGAAAGCTCCGAAAAACCCTAAGTAACTTTAAACTCAAACAAACAAAATGATAAAAAAAAATTAAATGCCACTACAAGCAACCTCAGCAGAAGTTTTGTCTTGACAACTCTATAAAATGACAGGTTGATTCGTCATGGCCTGGTTCTATCATCTCTTCCAAAGGGCAGAGAAAGCGACCTTTGGATAACTCTTGAGGATGGTCGAAAAGAAAGTGTGTTGCATTGCATGTGGCGAATCAACAAGACTGCTCTTCGTATGTATTATAGTTTCCACACCAGCCAAGATTGTCCAATGAGGCTCTGTGCTGATTAAGACAGACTGCGCGATTGGACCTGATCCTAGATTATTTTATGAGAGAGAGAAAGAGATTATTATATCTTTACTTATTTTTTTGAATTGTTGACCTTGTAAGACAAAAGTGATGCCACCGAGCTGCTTGGCTTGAATCAAAAGTTGTTATGCCACCGAGCCGCTTGGCTTGAATCAAAAGTTGTTAGGACTAGGAAAATTCGAGGGAAATAATTAAAAAAAAATTCTAAATCTATTGTACTTATGCAAATTTAGTCTTAAATCTTTCAAATAAACAAATTTAGTTATAAATATTTTTATGTTTTGTCAATTGAGTCTATTTGGTTAATTCTAACCGACAATTGTTGACGTGAATATTAACCATTCTACATAGTGCAGCCACATGCTAATGTAAACATTTTTAACAATATTTTAATAAAATTGTAAATTTTTTTATACTTTATACTTTTTCTTTTTGGGCTGAGGGCCACAATGCCCTTGCCATATTTGGGCAAGGGGTCGTATGCCCTCTCTTTGGCCGGCAAGGGTCTTGCAACCCTCCCTCAGGCTCTCATTGACCACAGCGAGGGCGCCATAGCCCTCACCAAGACTAGGTAAGGGCCACAATGCCCTCGCCCAATGTCAATGACCCTTACTAGCCCTTAGCCTAAAAGAAAGTGAAAAAAATTATTAAAAATTTATTAAAATATATATACGTCAACACTAGCCATACCCTATAGAATTACTAGTATCCAAGTCAGCAATTTTGGGTCAAAATGACCAAATAGACTTAATTGGTAAAACATAAAAAATATTTACGATTAAATTGGTAGAATTAAAAAAAGTTTAAGATTGAATTGACATAAACTCAGTGGGTTTATAACTTTTTTGGTAATTGTCCTGAAAAGTTGGGCTCTTGTGGCAAATATCAATCGTTAGTAAGAAGAGTTCTCTAATTATCTAAAGAAAAAAGTTGAAAATCTTCTAGTGATACTACAATGTTTTAGACTTTTTATTTGTTCAAGCTCTATTCAGAAGCTTTTAAATCCATGAGATGCGTTACAAGTGCAAAGGAAGGATGCTTTCTTTGTATGTGTTTGACAATCAAGGATATTATTAACGAGAGGAAAATCAAAGGGTGCTTTTTTTTGGTATGTACTCGACAATAAGAGGTTGTTATTTACCAATTTGTCCCTGCATGAAATATCCTTTTAAAAATTCTCCCATTTGCTTAGTGTGGAGAGTAAAAGGGATAAAATCAAAAGATTCCTCTTCACCACACACATATGCGCATAGGGGTGACGTTGTTGGTTGAATGAATCATTTTATCTCCAACTTTGGAATTAGAGGATATATGACGAAATCACACGAATTGCATGTAAACCTTCTATGTCAAAGCCACTTCTAGAAGCTGTTTTGTCAAACAATGTCAACGACCTATCTTTTGTCATATGGTTCGATGTTCAACCTGAAGAAGTTTGGTTCAATGTCTGACCAAATGAAAAAGAAGTATGGTTTGATGGGTGAATCAACAAAGCTTGTAAAAGGTCCTTTGTCGCTTCTTGAACAAAAAATGTAAATGACAAGAAAATTAAAAGCACAAAGATTGGAGACTATCATATCTAGCCATATAAGGGGAAATTGTTTAATTAGTTATAAACATATTATATGAATGCCAATTTAGTTATTGAGACTTTTCCACAATATTCCAATATAATTATTCTATTCAATTTTTTTTCCCCAAAAATTGCTAACATGGCTCTATGCTACATAGAACCGTCAATAATAATTGAATCGTCACTTCAGCAATTTCGAGCTCAATAAAAGCCACATTTGCTCATTAAGGCGCAAATCAAGTATCTTGGGAAGTTCATGTGCTTACTAGAGAGTGTAGCCACTTGCTTATTAAAGTAAAAGGTCTCTAATCATTGGGATTTGCTTAAATGATCACCCTTCTCCTATAAGAAAAGGGAGGTGGGAGACTTGAATCCTCATTTTCTCATAAAGATTGTGATGGAAATGATTAGTTTTAATTATAAGTTTGGAATCTCATACTCTACAAAGAAGCATGGTAAAAACCCAAAAGTAAAAACCGAAAAGTGGGTTGAAAGTTAAAATAGGACTAACAAAAAAAAGAAAGTAAAAGTTCTTTAGTTGGCTCATTGTGCAAGAGTTCAAAATAAGGTTGTGGTTTGGGTTGTAAAGACCCAAGCCCAAAATAATCTTCCTCTTAGTTGGGTTCCAATAAGCTCCAAACCCTTTAAGATTTGTTATGCTTAGAAACCACTCGGTACACTTATCAATTTTTTTAATATGAATGAAATGGCACTTCTTGCAATAAAAAAAAAAGCATATTCGTCATCCATAGTTTTAATTGAATTCCAATCAATTAACCCTAAACAAATAACTGCGTTATGGACATCTTTTGAATACCGAATTATCGAAAGTGACTTTATGGCCCGCTGATTGAGCTCCACATAAAGCTAAAGATAGTTATGAGTGAAGAGTAACCATAGGTCGAGTAAATAGGGAATAAGTATATATCTAGCAGCATGGTGAATTCAAAGATAAAAAAAGTGAAAACCTAATATCAAGATAAGGACTCATTACTTATTGCCAATGTTGAAATAGGAAAGCAAAATCTCAAGGCATGTAATAGCTACAAATTTACAATACAATGTCAAAAGAGAGCAATTTTGATTTTGATTAACAAAAAGAGAGGGTACCTTTTTGTCTCCACAGGTCAAATGCATGTTTGGATCTAAATTTTGAGTTTGGATTGTATTGAACTGACGTAACTTTTTGGTCACTGTGATCACACATACTTGATTCTTTTTTTTTTGGTATATCAAATTTAATCTATCCTAATTAATGACTAGTGATCTTTAGCCCTGAGTTTGACTTTAAATCATTAAACAAAAAAAAAATCTAAAAATAATGGAATTAATAAGGAGGAGAAATAAATGTATGGGAAACAAATGCATCAATCTATTTGCTTTCATGAATAACACAACTATTTTCAGTATACTGTAAAGGTGAATGAGCCTTAAGCGACCCAATTCGCCTCTTCTCCTAATTGCATCGAACATCGGGAAAATTCCCGATGACGTTTCGAGATCCTTCCAACTATCGGAAAACCATCCTCAAGGATTTGGCGGAGCAGGCCGTCGCTCGCCACAAATCGACACCGCCCATCGCTCCCCTCTTCTTTGGATACAGGGAGGGCAAATGCAGCATCAATAGATCGCCACTTGCTCTGGCTGAGCTCGAACGAGTCCACGTGGAGCTGCCGACAAAGAAGTGGGTGACATCAGCAAGTGGCTTTCGCGCCATTCCCTTGTTGACGATGTGCTTCTTGAGACATGGCCCAATCCCAATGTCTGCCGGTTTCAGTTCGATCCGGTCAGCAGAAAACGGACGGACGTTCTCTTTGTTGTCGTGGTGGGCACGAAGAGGGACGGCCTCCATTTCGGGTTGTCTATGACAAAAAGGAAGCTGAGACAGAGAAGGAGGGAGAGAGAAGTGGGGCAGATGAGGGTGGCTTGAAGGTTGAAGGGAGGGAGGTATTTGTAGTGTTGGGTGCTGGTTCAAATTGTGGAGGGCGTTTTCTTGAATTTCATTACTTGGTTTGGTTCTTATGTCCAGCTTTTTTGGCTTCTGACAGAGAGAGGGAAACGAGAGAGAGAGAGAGAGAGAGAGAGAGAGAGAGGGAGATCATTCAAACATTTTGGGCAGGTTTAGGAGGAAAAGAGAGGAAGAGAAGGACGTTTTTGATTTGGGCGGGAGCGGAGGGAGCGAAAAATGAACGGATTAAAAAGGCGGGTACTGGAGCTTGGCCTCCTCGCTCTCTCTAGTCAAATTTTTTTGATCCATCCAGGCATCCAATGGGAATGCACGTGGACAAAGCCACGTCGGCAAATCTTGATTTTCTAATTAGGACCAACCAAATTGTTTCATTTGACAACGAGGGAAAGCGAGTGCCCTTAGTGGAAAGAAAAATCAAAAGAAACTTTTATTATATGGGTCGCGTGTATTAGTCTAATTTAGGGGTGTGCAAAATACCCGAGAACCGCTTGGACCGCCCGGAACTGGCAGTTCTTGAGGGAACTGGTCCGGTTCCTGGTTCCAATTTTTCGGAACCGGTAAGTACCGGTCCAGTTCCCGGTTCCATGGGCGGATTCGCCCACCCGGACCGGACCGGAAACGTTTTAATATTTTAAAAAAAAATTACTAAAAGAAACTAGGTTAGATCTTATCTCCTCACTCCCTTCGTCTTTGGTTATCTCTCTTTGTTTTTTCCTCTATTCTTTCTAATCTTATCGCCATTACGATTCCTCCCCAAGCGTCAACACCACCGCCGCCGCTATTCGCCCCCTCGCGTCGGCCGCCACTCGCCACAGCCGTGGAAAATTGCTTCGCGACTGTTCTATGTTGAAAACCCGACCATAGACCTCCTCCTCTCCTTCCCAACTCATAGACCCAATCTAAATATGTTGAAAACCAAAATTGTTTCGCGTCAAGATCGGTTCCATGGATCCACCCGGGAACCGGACCAGACCGGCAGTCCGGTTCCTAGGTGGATCCATGCAACAAACGGGTGGATCCCGGTTCCAATTTTTCGGAACCGGTCCTTAGCGGGCGATTCCCGATTCTAGATCGGGAATCGCCCGACCTGACCATGCACACCCCTATTCTACTTCGTTTTGATCAATTTGATGAGTCTCATGTAGGGTTGAGGGGTTTGGTTCTCAATTTTATTTGGAAATCGACCCATTTATGTTTTGGATTAAAATGCCCAATTTTCATAAAGAAACATAAAAAGCTTTATTATTTTGTGACAAAGATGTTATTTTGTTGGTTCGTTATTCTGTTGTTTAATCATATTGAATATCATCGTTCAAAATTTTACGGTTGCAAAAGTACTATTTTTCAGAAGAGGTTTTAAAATCAGTTCAATTCTTAAGTTGGCAGTTTTGGTCTTGGAAATGAAAACCAAATAGGTCCAAGGTTAGGATTGCCAATCCAAAAATTAAACCGATTTTCTCTAAACTGGCTTAGAACCAAACTGATGAGGCCATCTCGGCTGATTATTGAATCGAACAGAATCCAATGCTCACATAGATTATTTCTTATCCAATTCAAAGAAGGTAAAGATACTAGTTCTCTTAAATATTGTTTCTTCCGTCACTACCTTTTCTCAAACACTATCTACTTGTGGTGTCCAATGTCCATGCCTATCTTAGAGAATCTTGTCTATATTTGTCAAGAAATTCATTTGGTAGGTACCGAGTGTAAGATGGTGCAGCTACAACATTTATGACTAGCACATTTTTGTTGATGATGATTATATTTTGTATCATTCATTCATTCATTCATCTTTATAAACAATACAAGCAATATTTTTATATATTTAATACATTTCAAATTGATGGTTTCCTATGAAATAAATGCAGCCCGAATTTACTATCCTATTAAGGTAAACTATTGTTTTTTTTTTTGTCTGTCTTACTCTAATCCTACTTTAACACTCACTCTCAGACTTTTGCCCTGCCTCCGTGTAGGGCGTGGGAGTCAAAACCCACTCCTGAAATGAAATCGTTCCCACCCCAATCTCCCCTGAGAAGGTGGGGATTTGAACCCCTCACCTTCCCCTCCCAAGTTGGAAGGGTAGCCACCGGGGCGAACCCCCAATGGTTAAGGTAAACTATTGTTTACCACCATCAAGATGGCATTACCATCATCTTTAAAAGGACTAGATATCTCTTTAGATATAAGGAGGTAAGTATACGACTTACTATATTAGTCACGTTTTGATCGTATAAGTCCTAACATAAGTATTGGTATATGACATAGAACTTATGCTCATGCAAAATTATCTGTTCATGACCTAATTGCTATACGGACTTAATTTTCATTTGGTTATACTATACATAAAATTTGCTTTGACAAAATACGATTTTATTACACTATAAGGAAAAGAGGGTGAGAAAATAAAAAGGGAAACAAAAGTCATTAAATTAATGTAAGGTTTTTGCGTACTTGATTTCTCCTTTTGAAAAATCTTATGACATTACATCCTTGTCCTTACATGTCCAAGGTGAGAATAACCCAATCAATCATAAATTTTTTAATTTTATCAATTTAATCATAAATTTTTGCTTGAATTTTATAGGTGGTCTTTTTGATCAATTTTTGTGAGAAATTACTGATATGATAGTTCAGTCATCTCTGGCTTTCCTACATGGCATACGACATGATTTTTAGCAAAAAATTGGTCGGAATGACTATATTGAAATTCCAAATAAAAGTTTAAGACTAAATTGACGATATTGAAAAGTTTAAGACGGAATTGATATTTGTATAATAGATTTAAAACTAATTGGCCAATTACCTAACATAGGAAGTTATGAGAATTTGATCATTTTTTGGCCCAACCTTAAAAATTTGGCTCGAAATAGCAATATACAATTATGCATGCCTTGTCACAAGGGCACACTCTTCACTCTTCTTCTAAACGGCAACTAACGGGTGACACCAATGTGGATCCCTTCACAAAGTTGAGTGACCCATCGAGATAAATTATAGTTTAGTACATCACATATTCACCTAATATTAACTTACATACCAACTTCATGCTCCATCAAAATTGAATATTATAAGCTTGATCAAACTTTTCAAATTTGTCCCTTCGAGTTGCTCCTAGCTAGACAGCTATTAGGGTTAATACAACAAAATACCCTAAGCTGGTGTACTTATAATAAATTTATCCCAAATTAATTTTGTGATAACAAAAGCCTCAAACCGGTATATTTATACAAATTTATCCTTTGTTAACTTCTGTCAAAATTTACGATTATATTTATTGACGTGGATAACACAAGGTGACGTGGTCTATGATGTGGCAATTTCATGTGAAACTCTATAAAATTTATATCATGAAAAACCCCAAATTTGTCACAAGTTTACCACTAAATTTGCCATAGGCGTACCGATTTGGAGTTTTTCATGGCATTTACCCTATGAATTTTCATATGGACTTGCCATGTCACTATGTGTCATTCATGTCAATAAATTTAACAATAAAATTTAATAGAAGTTAACTAATGGTAAATTTATTATAGTTATACCAGTTTGGGATTAAAAATCAGTTTGAGATAAATTTATCACAAGTGTACTAGTTTAAGATTTTCCAATGATAAAAAAATTAATTTGGAGTGAATTTATCATAAGTGTACTAATTGGAATTTTCGATGGTAAAAAAATTAATTTTGAGAAATTAGTCACATGTAAACCAGTTTGAGGTTTTCGTGATATTACCCTATTTGTTACCTAGATAGATGTCAACAGCGGCTTAGTCTAGTATATATCATGTTTACATATGGTGAAACCAATTAACGCATGTTGAGCTAGGTTATTAAAAAAGAAAAAGTAGTTTCCAAACAATCCCGAGTTGAGCCGTCCAGATAAATCTATCACCAAAAGTGCTTCGAGTTGCAATTTATTAGCAAGGATGAAGCGATTTAATTTAAACTTTGGAAAAAAAAAAACAAAACAAAAACCCTCGTTGCACACTTAGGGTATCCGCATTAGTTAATCTCTGCCGACAAGATTAGCTTTTAATTGAGAGTTTCAGTGCTGTGTAATGCATGCGCAACCCAAGCTTAGGAGGCATTATCAAGTCATATACTTTGTTTTTCTCCACGAATCTCTCCTTGCATCTCTCTCAGATTAGCTAGCAGTTGGAAAATTGAATTATACTCAGACTAGTGCATGCCACTCTTGTACTCCTACTTGAGAAAGTATTTGTAATAATTATTAGGAAAAGAGCGCACGGGTATGCACGTAGAAAAAAGAAAAAAAGAAATTAGATTATATATATAATTATATATTCAGGGGATTATGGAATTGCTTCATAATAATTCTCACTTTTTATTTTAGGGAAAATGTTGCAAATGGTCCCTGAACTATGACTTAATTTGCAATGTGATATCTAAATTTTGAATTTATTCAATATATTCCATGAACTTTAGCCTAGTGTGCAATGTCGTCCTTAAAATTTTAATTTATTCGATATAGTCCCTAAACGTTTTGTACATGTTTAAACTAATCCCTGAACCATATGGAAATATTCAATGTTGTCCCTGAATTTAAAGTAATGGAAGGATGATATTGGTTATCTTTATATAGTTTAGGGACTAGTTTGAACATTTACAAAAATTTTAAGAATTATATTGAAGAAATTAAAAGTTTAAGAATGACATTATATATTAAATTAAATTTTAGGGACTACATTGAAAAAATTGAAAATTTTGAACCACATTGCATATTGGACTAATGTTTAGGGATTATTTGTGTCATTATCTCTTTAATCCTTTTTTTTGTTCATTTAGTGATGAAATGTGATCATATATAATTAAATATGCATTTTGCGTTTGTTGAAATTCTTTGTAACGCGTTTCAAGTGAGAAATATTTTACAACCAGATAATCAAATATCTTTTTTAAGATCTGTAAAAATTAAATCTATCTCTTCACCAAAAAAAAAAAAAAAAAAATCTATCTTCGACAATGTCAAACTGTCTCAACTCCAGTAAGGGAAAAGTCCTCCACCTTATTGGATTTAGACTTGTTCAAATTTCGCGAGAAAATATAGAGAACTTATATGAGAAAAATTTAGTTACTATCTATTTCCCACTTGTCATCTCCTCAAAATGCTTCGTAAATTCATCATGCTTAGCGGCACAAACCTTCGTTTCTCATAATTATTAGGTATGCTTGAACTAGGTGGTCCGCCGCATTTAGTTTGGATGGGCCAGATGTTCAACAAGTCTCGAGCACTTTATTGCTAAGAAAAAAAATCAGTCGTGATATTTTTCATTGTTTTTTTTGTATCAAAACACTTTATCGGATCACTAAAGTACCATATCGGAGAAAAATCGAAAACTTAAATGCATTTGATGAAAAGTTTTGACCAAAAGTTCTAAGACATTTGAAATTAAATATTTATTCGAGCGCGACTTTTTATTTTATTTTATTAATTATATAATTACATGGCTTTTTGATGGAAAAAGAAAAGCCAACTTGGAAATTCCAGCTACTCTCTCTCTCTTTAACCAAACCACGTTGTTCCAATTGACCCATTCATCTTCCCTGTCCCCACCACCTCCATCTCCTCCAGTTTTCCCTTGCTCGGCTTCATCTCCTTTCGTGCGTCACACCCGCGACGCCCCTTCTCACCACTTAGCCTTATTTCGACTCTAACATTACTTTTAGTGGGCCTCCAAGATAGTTGGCAACCATTGTTGTTGTCCACGGAGAGCTGTGATTAATGGCGTGTTTGGTAACGATTACATCCCTGGGAGTAAATTTCGATCGAAATGATTCTTTTTATTCTATTCCAGAATCTGTCCAAAATTTCGATTACGGAATAGAATTGCGTTTGGTACCGTATTCATTAATTATGTTCCAAATCAATTTCTTTTAATTTTTAAATATTTTTTTTCTTTTTCTTTTTTTCCTTTTTCTCTTATTCTTCTTCTTCTTCTTTTTCTTTTGGTCAGTTGCTGGTTCGGCAACTGGCCAGACGAGGGCCAGCAACCTCACTGGAGCGTTGCCAGATTTGGCGAGGCCAAGCCTCACTAGTGGCCAGGTCAACCTTGCTGGTGGCTGGCTTGCCTCCGGCGAGCTCGTCGGACCTTGCCTTGGCCTGGCGAGCCTCCAGTGAGCTCGCCGGACCAACGGACGGCAATCGCCGGCGGCGGCGGCGGACGGTGACGGGCGGCGGTGGACGGCGGTGGACGGCGGTCGCGAGATGGTCGAAGAAAAGAAGAAGAGTTGTTGGTTTTGATTCTCAAATTTGTTCCCGGAACAAGAATTAACTTTTTTGGTTCTTGATTCTACTCCCAATTTGTTCCCGGGAACAAATTTGTTCCCAAGAACAAAAATTTTACCAAACGCAATTCTATACCCAAACTGATTTTGGAAATAAAGAATCAGAATTTGGCCCTATTTGGATGGTTACCAAACATGGCCTAAGAGGCTCTATTTCCTTGCTGTCTCCATCTTTCAAGAAGTCTCTCTTCTCGTTCAAGCCTTAGTTCGTTCATTCTTGGAGCCCCCAGATATTTGCCTCGGATTCCACGTTTCCATCGATGGCTGAAGAAACACTAGTTTCTCCAAGAGTCAAGTTTCTCCAAGAGTCAGCGCCTAAGAAGAAGAACCAAGAGGCCCCGTTTTTTAAGCTTTTGTTTGCACTCTTCAAGGGCCTATTCTGATTACATTCAAAGCGTTATAGCTTTATGGGCTAAACCCAACTCAATTAAAGCTTAATTACCCTCATTTTGGACTTGAAAATTTCGGCTATTCCTTCCCATGCTGCTGGCCCAATATTACCTCCCGCGTGGGCCAAGTTCATTGATTAATTTAGGCCCATTCAACACCGCAAGTTTAATGCAAATGCACATGTAATTAAATATTTACTCGAACGTAGCTTTATGGGCTAAAGGCAAATGCATTACCTAACTCATTTGTAGTTAAATATTTATACAAAAGTGGCTTTTTTGAATTAATTATATAATTACATGGCTTTTAATTGAAAAAGAAAAGCCAACTTGAAAGTTCCAGCTACTCTCTGTCTCTTATACCAAATGGGGTCGTTCCAATTGACCCATTTATTTTCCCTGTCACCGCCACCTTCGTCTCCTCTACTTTTCCCTCGCTCGGCTTCATCTACAGTCGTGGCACCATTTCTCACCACTCAGCCTTCTTTCAGCTTTGACACTACCTTTGGTGGGCCCCAAAGATGGTCGGCAACCATTGTTGTTGTCTATGGAGAGCTGTGATCGAGAGGCTCTATATCCTCGTTGTCTCCATCTCTCCAGAACTCACTCTTCTCGTTCAAGCCCTAGTTCGTTCATTCCTGGAGCCCCCAGATATCTGCCTCGTATTCTAAGTTTCCAACGGTGGCTGAGGAAACACTAGTTTCTCCATGAGTCAGTGCCGAAGAAGAAGAACCAAGAGGCCCTGTTTTTGAAGCTTTTGTTTGCACTCTTCAAGGGCCTGTTCTGATTACACTCAAAGCCTTTTTGCCCAGACAAATTCCTCGAGATCAGTTAATTAAGTTAATGCCAGACATATGGATAACTAACTATACCCAACTCTATTAAAGCCTAATTACTCTAATTTCAGGCTTGAAAATTATGGCTATTCCTCCACATGCTTCTGGCCGAATTTTACGTTTGCGTGAGCTAAGTCCACACGATTAATTTAGACCTACTCACCACTACCATTCTAATGCAAATGCATTTGTAATTAAATATTTATTAAAATGTAGCTTTATGGGCTAAACCCAAATGCATTCACCCAACTCATTTGTAATTGAATGTTTATTCGAACGTGGCTTTTTTTAATTAACGATATAATTACATGGCTTTTTGATGAAAAGGAAAAATCGACTTGGAAATTCTAGCCACTTTACTCTCCTTTTTTTTTTTTTTCTTTTTTCTTTTTATTTAAACCAAACGACGTCGCTTCAATTGACCCATCCATCTTCCCCGTCACCACCATCCTTGTCTCCTCCAATTTTCCTTCGCTCGGCTTCATCTCCTTTCGTGTATCACAGCTGTGACACCCCTTCTCAGCACTCAGTCCTCTTTCAGCTCTAACACTACCTCCAGTGGGCCTCCAAGATATAGTCGGCAACCATCGTTGTTCTCCATCTCTCAAGAATTCACTCTTCTCATTCAAGCCTTAGTTCGTTCATTCTTGGAGCCCCCGGATATTTGCCTAGGATTCCAAGTTTCCTACAGCGGCCGAAGAAACTCCAGTTTATCCTAGAGTCAGTGTCGGAGAAGAAGAACCAAGAGCCCTTGTTTTTGAAGCTTTTGTTTGCACTTTTTAAGAGCTTGCCATTCTCGTCCGAGCCTTCACTCATCTGTTCCTGAAACACGAAATTGAGCTGCTTGTCATGCTCTTAGTCTTCATTGCAAGATTCACCACGAAATTTTGACCCAAATTGCTAAAGTTTTAAATTAGGGTTGAAGAAGGGGGATTTGGTTGATTTGGCATGCTAAACAATGTCGCTTGGGGGCACAAATGCTGAGTCACGTCACCAATAAGTTACGTCAATCCAAAAAAATGATAAAATATTATCATGTCGGATTTCCAGTATCCCAAATTGAAGTTACTTGGGAAAAAAAAGTTTTTGTACCAAAGTAAGCACTGTATAAAAGTTATAACACTTGTAATATCATCTTCCCCTCGATTGTTGAGAGCATGTATGAATTTTGCGTTCCCCAAGGCTGACCAATATAATTTTTATTTATACGGTGATGACCTCGCAAGCAAAATTATTGGAATCCTACAATGAACAGGCTCAAATTAAAATGCTTATTCAACTGCATGTCGTTCAATTAGAAAAATTTCTCTATCCCAATGGGTTCGTCCGATTACATCCTACATGTAACACACCCATATGCTGCCTATAAATCAATGAATTGCAAAAGCAGCATCACTTTTTGGAAGCCCATAAAAGCAAATTAATTTAATTCTGTTGGGAAAATATGGCTTCGTATTGGGTAGAACAATGAAGTCGGATCATTAGAGTACTCAAGTCGGATTTTGAGGCGTGATATCACTTTCTTTAAGGATTTATTTGCCCCACTACGTTGCTAATGGTCACCGGCAAATTTCCTCCAGGATACAACAAAGTCTCAAGTAAGAATACTAGATAGCAATTCTAGTATTTCTCCAGGTCTCTCATGGGAAACAATTAGAAATAATGGCTGCAGTTTCACTCTAAAGAAAACGAAAAAATGGAAGAAGATGTTTGTTTGATCTCAAAACAAATGTACTTATATATGTCTTTCGAATAAATGCAACTCTTCAAAAGATTGCAAAAGAATAAAGACAACCTTTCGGGAAAGGTTGTAAAATAAACAAGTATGTCTCAAAGGTTACGTTGAAAAGACATAAGAAATTCGGAATTAAATAATAATAAATAAAAAAATTATAACTTTTCGTGAACAGTCGTCTTGTTTCAACAAAACTTTATAATTAATTTTTTATAGAAATAAATCCGAATTTTCAATAAATAAAAATAATGATCGTTGGTTAATGCCAAATCTCGTCCACGTGCGCACTCACATCTTTTCGATGTGGGACAAGGCACCTCTTCATTTGTTTTATAAACAAATTACCAACAATCCCCCACTTTTGTTTATAAAACAAAAACAAAAAATAAAACGTTAGAAATATACAGCCAAAATTTCCGTGAGATTAATATACATACATAAATGTCTCTTTCGAGTTAAACATTTACTTAGTGCAAGCATTTCAAAGCCCTATCAAAGTGACAAGTAGCTCGGCTTTAAACTTGTACTTTTATATAATAGAACCGGACATACCGCACATACACTAACCTCTTGTTTCAGCGAGAAGTTCTATATTACTCCGCACTATTATGGCCTTGTGCTTGATCCTGTTTCATGAGCTCTCTAGAAAGCAACCCTAACTTTCGTAAGAAGCGGCACCACTTCTAAGCTCATATAGGTGAAGTATCTACTATGTGTTTCTGTTACTATCAACACATTATAAGTTTGTACTATACTTCATTAAGAATTCAATCCAACTTACAAAACGTAACAGACGATACTGACTTCTCATATCAAGGCTACGTCAATATCAAACAATCACATTCAATAACTTGTTCTTACCCATTAAACCTTGTAACTAGTGATGTTCTAGAAAAGGTCGGGTTACCATTATTGGTGATTTCAATTAAAGGGTTTCAGCCCTGTTTCTTATGAGGTCATTATTACCATATCTCTTGGTAAAGCCTTTGTCAAGGGATCGGCAAGACTATTACTTGACCTCACGTAGACAATTGTTATGGTATCATCTTTAATCAATTGTCTCACATATTCATGTCTTTAAACTAGTATATCTAGATTTACTATTATATGTGCTACTATATGCTCTTACCAAAGTAGCCTAACTATCACAGTTGATAGAGAAATAAGAGGCATAGGACTAGGCCATAATTTGATATTCAACAACAAATTCCTAATCCATCAACATCTTTCCCACTTGCTACTAAGCAATGATTCAAGTTTCATAGTTGAGTGAATTATGCACATTTGTTTCTTGCTCGCCTAAGAAACAACACATTCACGTAATGTGAAAATCCATCTAGAAGTTTCATCTCCCATACTTGTAATCCAACTAGTATTGGTGTATCTTTATAATACAACCAAATAATTATTATAGAACAATCACAAATTTTAGGTTCTTTTAAAATAACCAAAAAATTCTAATAATAGCCTTTCAATGTTCTATAATTGGATTACTAGTATATCTACTCAACTTGCATATATAAAAAGTAATATCAGGTCTAGTATAATGTATCGCATACATTAAAGACCCATAACAATCACATTAAAAACTCTCCACTAGAAATAAATGGAGTACTTATATATTTGAAAACAAGATGTTTAAATCTATACAACATCTTTTCCATGTAATCACTCTGGCTCAAAGGATAACCCCCACTATTTTTTAAATTTTAATACTTAACATAGTAATGCTTCAAGCCACATATATTACATGGAAGCATGGAAAGGAAACTTGCAGATTTACAAGATCAGAAATATCGACAAGGAAAGCGATTAGCGTCAAACAGGAGCTAATGTCTCGATAAATTCATAAGCATCAAGGCACCCATATTGTAACGAGCCGTACCTTTTAGATTGATCCGCCGGTATCTCATAAAGCTTCCTGAAAAGTCTTGTTACCAACATTATATGTCAAGATTTTACCTGGCAAATGAACTAACAGCAATGACTCCTCGTTGTTCCCTTCTCTGACCAGATGAAGCATAACGAACGCATAGGAATTCATATAGTCCGGATCCATGTAATTGCGCACCACCTCCGGGAAAGCACTCACGATAGAATCAAGCTCCACATGGTATTTAACAAACCACCCCGAATAATTCTGAACCTCCTACACCCCCGATTCTCCAAAATTGGAAGCCTTGGCATCGTCCGAAACTGCTCTTTCTTGACATCGAAACACAGGGAAGCCCCCGTTGGGCTGATCCAGTGAACCCCACCATTCCAAAAGACGCCATTGTCGAACACCATATCAAACGGAGCGACAAAAGGAGACCCAGAAAGCCTCCATCCGCGGTCTCGAGACGAGTAAATCTCAATTTGATGATAGTGCGCGGATTCGACGGTGCTTTGAACGCAAACGACGTCACTTGAGACTTTGTTGCAATTGTTGGTGAGCGACTAGAGCGGCACCAGTGAAACTGGAACGGACAATGCACTGAAGTGGTTTGTCGAAGGTCGGTGAGTCTGTCCACGGACCTGCAAAACAATGAAAGCTCGCTGGTGCAAACCCAAAAACTTGGAGTGGCATGGGATGAGACCCAGCAGTGATGGCGTGGGTTTGGTGAAGCGTCGTGGCTGTTCGCTGGGGAGCAGTTGTGGGTGTGATATGATGCCAGAGTCACGGGTGTAGTTTAGGCATGGGGTGTCTCCAAATAATTCCTCGGACAATTGGAACGTGTTGTTGTGGCTCGACCAAGTAAATGCAAAAGCGGGCAGTCTTCATTCTAATCAGGATTCTCCACTGTCATGAAGGACCAGTCTTCCGCACTCGAGGACTGATCGGAACTGTCGAGCCCACATCGAAATATATATATATATATATATTTTACTCCCAAAAAAGGAAATTTCAATACTTTTGACCTTGCAGAAGCAATTCACGTTGATGCTTCCCGTCGCAATCCGAACCTAAGCAAGAAAATTCCTTTCCCAAATCTCTGGCCACGACAGAACTCCTGCACAGAACTAATCCCGAGGCCCTTTTTCATCACCGCCGCGACGCGGTTCATGATACCCCGAATCGATCCACACACACAGCGCCGCCTCCATATGTCTATATATGGTGTTCCCACAATTGTAATGATTTCTAAATCGCCGCTCATATGAAGGAAGAGCCTTCAGAGCAGGATCAGAAGCATCGTCCAGAGGATGGTGGTCATCCCGAGGAAGACAACATTGCAGGGTCTGATTTCGACGATGTCCACTTGCTCCGGTGGAGGACGTAAAGAATTATTATGCAGCCTTGCCTTGTTAATATGAACACCTCTAACTCGTTCTATGCGCTTCATCCACTTGACTCCATTGTTGTGAAATAAATCCTTAAAATTGTTGGGAAAATATGGCTTCGTATTGGGTAGAACAATGAAGTCGGATCATTAGAGTACTCAAGTCGGACTTTGAGGCGTGATATCACTTTCTTTAAGGATTTATTTGCCCCACTACGTTGCTAATGGTCACCGGCAAATTTCCTCCAGGATACAACAAAGTCTCAAGTAAGAATACTAGATAGCAATTCTAGTATTTCTCCAGGGTGTCTCATGGGAAACAATTAGAAATAATGGCTGCAGTTTCACTCTAAAGAAAACGAAAAAATGGAAGAAGATGTTTGTTTGATCTCAAAACAAATGTACTTATATATGTCTTTCGAATAAATGCAACTCTTCAAAAGATTGCAAAAGAACAAAGACAACCTTTCGGGAAAGGTTGTAAAATGAACAAGTATGTCTCAAAAGTTACGTTGAAAAGACATAAGAAATTCGGAATTAAATAATAATAAATAAAAAAATTATAACTTTTCGTGAACGGTCGTACTGTTTCAACAAAACTTTATAATTAATTTTTTATAGAAATAAATCCGAATTTTCAATAAATAAAAATAATGATCGTTGGTTAATGCCAAATCTCGTCCACGTGCGCACTCACATCTTTTCGATGTGGGACAAGGCACCTCTTCATTTGTTTTATAAACAAATTACCAACAAATTCATCATTCTATTTGGCTTAGATAAACATTATTTCAACATTATGTCACAAACCTTGATTCTACACTCGTAGTGCCAGTCTGGTAGCCAGATGGCGTCCCGTTCTGTTGACTTCATCAACAATTGAGGCCAAACACGTCGTTTAATTGCTCGAGTGCGGCGATTATGTTCATATTGATTATTTAAAGAACAAGACGAGGGCGTGCGATGGCCACTGTCATCCCCTATCATCTTCACTTTGTTGGCAAGATCTTCGAGTAGGGGAGCTTGCAACTTAATCTAATCTGGTTCGTCAAATCGACATTGTTCTTTGCCTCTTGTCCAGAGAGTGGCTTGTGATGTCGGCTAATGCGTGTTGAGATAATCAAATCGAAAGGTGCAACAAGTTTACTTTCAATTGAAATAGACGGATATTCAAAAGGCGCGTGAGAATCTCTCTGAAAAGCCTCCTGGCTTGTCAAACGCCCACAAGGTTTATCGAGTAGCATTTGCGATGATGTAATCAGCAACTTCAACTCATCTTCGAATAAGCCTTGATGATTTTGAAGTGTAGGGCTTGTGCTTCCTTTTCAAAATCACAACATCGATATTATTACATGGCATGCCGAAAAACGAGGTAAATATTATTATAAAGTCCAATTTAAAAGCTTAAACTGATAGATAGAGGACATGAATATAAAGAGCATTTAGAACAAACACTGGGAAAAGTAGCAAAAAAGTCATAAACTTATTATATTGATACCAATTTAATCATAAACATTTCAATTGAATCATTTTGGTCTTAAACATTTTCATATTGATACCAACTGAGTCCATCCTGCCAATTTATGCCAGAAATTACTGACATAGATGTCGGCCATTGTATGTAGCATGTCTGTAATATTTAATCAGTTTTCATTTCTTTGAATTTTTGAATTTTTTATTTTTCCCTTATCTTTTCCTTCTTGTCTTCTTTTATTTTTCCTTTTTTTTTCTGATTTTTTTTGTTTTGTTTTGCTTCCTTCCTTATTTTCCTTTGCTGGTCTCCATTATGGCCAATGGAGGTCAGTTGATGAGGGCAAGGACGAGGACACCCTCGCCAGCCTTTTATGATGGTTGGCGAGGGCTGGTGAGCATTAGGAAGCCTTCACCGGCCTTTGGTGAGGGTTGGCCTTGCCTGGATGAGGCCCCTCGCCAACACTAGAGATCGACGAGGCCAACCCATGCCAAATCCAGTGAGGGGGCCCTGTGGCAAGGGCGGCCTCACCCTGATGACAAGGGGCCTCATCTCGGTGGGGCCGGCCCTCGCCAGCCCTCATTGGCCTCTGGCTAGGGCTAGGTGAGGGTCTCAGATTTGGTGAGGGATGGCCTTGCCCAACCCTCTGGCCGGTCTCGCTTATTATTGGCGAAGGTGTTTGGCCCTTGCCCTCGTCAATAGTTGGCAACCTTTGCTGGCCATCACGGAGGTTGGCGAATGAAAATAAAGAAGTAACAAGAAAGGAAAAAAGAAAAGGAAAAGGAAAAAATTAATAAAAAATTCAAAAAAAAAAATTAAAAATTAAATAAAATCTATGTCAGTGTCAATCGTGCCATGTAGAGCGACCTACGTTTATATCAGCAATTTTCGGCATAAAGTGGCTATATGAATTGAATTGGTATCAAAGTAAAAATGTTTATGACTGAATTGATCCAATTGAAATATTTATAACTAAATTTATATAGATACAATAGGTTTAGGACTTTTTTGGTGCTTTTCTTGGCCAACACCCCATCTGACGTGCAAGCATCATGAAAGGGATAATACTAACTTTGATACCAAGTTAGAAGGTCCAATTCAAAAACTTAAACTAATAAATAAAGGGAGACCGCATAAATATAAAGAGCATTTAGGATGAACATTGGCTTTGATGGGCAAGCCAAATGATGAGCATGCATATTTGTGAAAGGGATAATATTAGCTTTGATGTCATGTTAGAAAGTCAATCTAAAAGTTTAAATAAATAAGTAAATGGATACCACATGAATATAAATAACATTTAGAACTTGTTATTAAGCGATGTGGGATAACACTTCAATAATTAATGGATTGGGACACATATCCCATTGAGCATTTGGTGTAAATTATTTCCCTTAAGACTATATATCTATTCTTGAGTGTATTATACTTCGGCATAACTTTTCTAGCCATCATTTTTCTAGCATAACTTTTCTCCCTATTGAGGAGTTGAATTACTTTGGAACATGATGGAGGGAGGGATAAAAAGAGAACTATGTCCACGCCATGCAGACGCAGGATGACCACACTTCTTTGATCACAAAAAGCGTTGAGTCATGGTGCTTACCTGAACCTAATTTAGCATTAAATGGAATATATTTTAGTGAAAATAAGAAATTAAAGAAATCTAGGATGTAATAGTATTTTTTTCCCTTTCCATTTTTCTCTTTTTGTTAAGAGAAAAACGTATAATGTAACAGTATCGGGTCAAATCATAGAGTCGACATCCTTTATATTTGCATTCGATTAAGGGAAACTGGAGAGGAATGTTGTACTAACTCTTAAGACAAAAATGCATGGAAACTCTTTTTGCTTTTCTGACAATCAATCAGCTCAATCATATTCGGAATGTGACTAAACTTCTGTTAGTGATAGTTTCGTTGGTTACAAGCGTGCTGCAAAATTCACATTAAGAGGCAAATATTCCAGCCATTCTTCTAGCAAAACTTATGTAGATAGAATCGGGATTCATACAAATAAGTCACTAAGGATTAGGATTGAGGAAGTTGAGGTCACAGTACAAGATGAAAAGCTTTTGCTTCTGGACGGTATCATACCGCAAATCATTGAAGTGGGTCGCATTGATTCAGAAGCATCCAAAACCGTGGACGACCCTTCGAGAATGCGTAAGGAAAAAGTTTCATGGGATCAAGTTCCATTGTAAGAGCCACCATCCTTAAACCCTCACAAAAATTAAATAAACGGATTGATAATATCAAAGCCAATATCAACTAAATGACTAGACACACACTTCCATCAAAGTAATCACCAGAGAAGGAAGATCTCCTCTCGCCCTAAAAAAAAGGGAACCCTAGCCCTCTTACGCTTCCATCATTCATGCCCTCGAAAAACCCAGTCGAATCGGAATGCTCAAATCTTAACTCATATTGGCCAGCTTCAAAGCTTTAATCTCTGGTGGTCATATAAGCAATAAATGAAATGCCGCCACCATCTAATAAGACAAACGAAATGAGAATCGCCCATTTTGACTTCCACTTTAATTTTCTATTGGAAAAAGAACCATGAAATATGATAAAAAAATAGAGGATTAGTGGATTAGCAACTATATAAGGACGACCGTTCGAGCTCTAGATATAGCAAACGGTTTTGAGGAAACTAGAGGCAATACATCATCAGATTCCTCATCTTGTCAACATACCAAATGGCCAGCCCAAGGTTTTGGTTTTGTTTTCTTTTAATTTTGCTTGCATTGCTTATCAAATCGGAATGTACTCGGCCACTCCAGCCATATCAGCGAGAGAGGACCCATTCAAGTCCGACATTGAGAGAACTGCTCGAAAGATTGAGAGCCCTAAAGGTGAATTTGCGAGGAGAGGAGCCAATGCAGAGTCCGTATGTATCCAAAAAACAAAGCCCCGGTGGACCCGACCCACAACATCATTAATTTCGAGTGTTGGAATATTTAGATAATAAATCGTGCCATCATGTAACAGATTCAGCTTTTAGAATAATTGGTAGTGATCTCACGAGATCTTACATGGTATCAAAGCTACGAGGTTCTAAATTCACATCTTCCATGCACCTATTTATCTTCCCAATTGAATATTGTTGGTAATGAAATCGTACTCTATTGATGTAATGAAGTTCTTGATGAATTGTACTCTCTCTCTCTCGATGTAACCACATGAAATCTCACTTCAAGAATTGTACTCTTTTGATGTAATGAAGTTACTGTTCCAAACTTCTAGGTCCCTGTTTGTGTCTCCAATCAAATATTACCGTGCTTTAAAGCAGTCAACAAAGGTCCCATGAAATCTTACATCAAGAATTGTACTCTCGCACTCTCTTGATGTAATGAAGTTCTTGATGAGATGATGGTTGCGGAAGCATTTTAATAAATGAATAGTTTGCGAAGCTTTTAGAGGGGACTCAATAGGTTTGTCATTTTGGCAGGGGAATTGGTAATTGCTCTTCTTAACATTTTGCTCCTATTTCATTTGACTCCTCTAGTTCTAAAACCAACACTTGGAGTTGGAGCTCAAGGAAAAACTCAACGAGTGAAAAGACCCAATTGCACTTAATTAGAATCTTATCCCCATAAACCTTAGTTTCCTTCCGGTGGGTGTCCCATTGCCGATGACTGTGGTTCTCTTGAGGACAACCTAAGATCAAAAGGAAAATGACATAAATGATACTTGAACTTTGATTGAATTATTGCCTTTGGATTCTTAATTCGTTCAATATGGTTATTAAATTATTAGTAAATGTTCAATATGGCTCTTTCATTTGCTCAAAAGACAAATTAGACGTTATATAGTGATGTTAATTATTACATGCTGAGTTGGAGTATTAAAAATGATAAGTCAACATGTCCATTTTGCTATCCATCTACTTTAGAAAAGGAAAAAGGAAATTATGGTGTTAACATGTTGTCGCGACCAGATTTTTTTGGGTTTGAACCACCTAGGGTTTAGCTAATGGATTGTTAAGCCTAAACTTAGCTCGGGCTCTCTCAAGCCCATACCAATTCGCGACTTAGGTTTATGTTTTTAGCATGCAATTGATTTTTTAATCAGGAGTCGCCACTAATCTATTTTTTGGTGGGTCGATTAGAAACCCAAGTAAAGTAACGGAAGTTTCACTTTACTCCTACGAACCAGAGACTATGGGTACGGGGACTTGGTTACACTAGATTTCTCTAATGCCCTTTTGGTACCATTCTTTTATTTTCAAAAAATGCTTTTGCAGGCAGCTTAAATTGATTTTAAATCTATTTTCCTAACATGTGAGGTGATCATGTGGGTGTGCAATCCACCAATTTAACACCCAGATAAATAATAAATAAATTGCAAAAACTTACCTCAAAGCAACGAAAGCATCTGCAAGGTTAGGTTAAAAACCACATCAACAATCCTGGATATGGTTTCTAATTAACACACAATTTCTTTTTGTTTTCACTTAATTAATAAAAATCATGCAATATGCAATACAATATTAACTAAATGACCTAATTCTAATGACATGCAATTTCTAATTAAATAGGCCTAGCAAAAATACTAAATGACATGCATCCCGGTGAATCTAGCCCTAATGACATGCATATGACATTTTTTCTAAGAGAATGCATTTTATCATAAATAATAAAACTAATTTAACCTATGACATTTTTTTGTATTTTTCAGGTGAAATGTGAAAATTACCTAATTAGATTAAGATCCTATTTAATTTATATTAGGAATTAGGTTGGGCCAAATCCTAATTTAAACTAAAACATTATCTTAACCAAAATAATCCTAAAATGCAATATATCTAAAAATACCTAAACTTATAACAAATTAAGAAAAAATATTATCTAGAATTGAACTAAATGCAATTTAGTCCTAATATGCAATGACGTGCAAAATATGCGTTAACACTACATGACATGTATATGATGATTCTTTTTGTTTAGTTTCGAAATTAATAATAATTAAACATGTAATCCAAATTAAAAATCTAGCAACCTAAATTGATTGATTTGATTTTCTTTATTTTTTTTATTTTAAAATTCGAAATAAAATTCCTATTCTAAATATATGAATTCTAAATCATGCAATATTATAACTCAAACACATTTCAAGATAAATAAAGCAATCAAGACAAAACAGATCATCAAAAATATTACATATCGTTTAGATCAGTGGGTAATATTTCGCTGATAAAATCGATAAATTGATCTTAAGCCTTAAAGATCAAAATATCAATTTTATTCCCGCTTAATTAATTATTTCATCTAAGACCTTATAGATGAAATAAAAAACTCTGGCGCGGTTGCGAATCAGGTAATATGTTGGAATTTCCAATCATATACTAAAGGCTAATTATACTAAAAGGAACAAGATAAAATAAAATAAAATAAATAAAACAAACTAAAGAAAACTACCTAATGTGTTTTCTCTTTTATTTTATTTTTTTCTCAAAATGGGCTTGGCAGCCGTAGGGTGGCGCTCGGACGGAGGATTCAGCAGCAGGTGCGGCGGCGTCGGGCTTGTGGGTCGCGGCGGCAATGGTGAACAGTGAGAGCTCGGTTGCTGCGGAACAGTAATGGAGCGGAGCAGGCCTTAGGCTTCGAGATGCGGCGTCGGGTGTGCAGGCGCGGCGTCCGATGAGCGGAGACGGGCGGCGAAGGCACCGGGCGCTTGGCTGAGGCGAGCGGCGCGGCGGCGCGGCGAGGTTGGGAGTGGCAGGCTTCGGAGCTCCGGCGTCGGCTGGGCAGGAGCGGGTCGCGATGGCCGGTGCGGGTTCTCGGGCTGCTGCAGCGTCGCGGGGTCGTCGGGTGGTGTGCGCGAGTTGCTGCGGGTCGCAGGTTGCTACGCGGCGAGGCTTGCGAGTGCTAGTGCGCGGAGGCGCGGCGATGACCGGCTGAATCGCGAACCGGCGGGTTGCAGGCGAAGCGGAGGGACCTGCTGTAGGCGTCGGTGGTGGTGCGGAGGCGCGGTGGAGCTCGGAGATCGACGGGCGGCGTCGCGGCAGGGCAGGGTGTTGCAGTGGCGCGGCGTCGGCGAGGGCGGGAGCGCGGTCGTCGTGGGTGGTGCTGGTGCAGTGCTCACGGACAGAGGAGGTGCGACGCGAGCATGGGCAGGGGCTTCCACGCGAAGAAGACGAACAGTAGCTCCTGCTGCTTTTTTCTTCTTCTTTTTTTTCTTTCTGGCCACACGTCACTTCTGCACTCTTTCTTTTTCTTTTCTTCTGCAGCTGCTGACTTCTTTCTTTTCCTCTGCAGTTTGTCAGAGGGGAAAAGAAAAGAAAAAGACTTCTTGGACGACAAAAGGGAGGAGGCCTTTTCTCTTCTTTTTTTGGTATTTTTCTTTCTTCTCCTCTCTCACGATCGTGCTTCTTTCTTCACGAAATTCTTTACGAACTTTTCTCTCCAATTTTTTCCAATTCCTCTCCCTAGCTCACGAAAGTTATGGCTCCTCTTATAGTGATTTTCATATGGCCATTTTTATAGCAACTTTCGACTTTCCATCTTCTGTTGCATTAAATCAAGCCTGCAAATCGGAACGTGATTTCGCAATAAGCTCGATCTTGCTTCAGATTTCTTCCATTTTGCAAAATTCTTGCCCTTTGTTCACCTGATTTTAAAATTGTTGCTGCATTTAACAAAATCCGGACATCCATCGAAATTCTATATTTCCTTGCATACTTCAATCAAATCAATTTCCCCCATTTTTATTTTTTCTTTTTATTTGTCCAAAAAATGCAATTTTTATTTTCCTTATTTTCCTAGATTTGCTAAAAATATGTGTCAACACATGTCCATTGCCATTTGGTGATGTGGATTATTATATCCTAATTTGAGGTCAATATCTTACTTGGATAATCTACATGTACTTTTTTTTTTCTTTTTGTTGACCATTTACGCTTAATGGATTGAAAGTAACATCCACGGATTCTGTTAACTTAAATTTATGAAAGGACGATATTAAATATATAATTTAGAGACTAGATTGTTTATTTAACAATAATTTAGGAAATACATGAAACCAATTAAAACTTTTGATGGCGCTCTTAACACAGAGAGAGAGAGAGAGAGAGAGTGAGAGAGAGAGATTTGTAAACGACCATGATGAACAGTTGCCATTTATGGAGAACTGTGATGTAGTATTATGAGCTTGATTACTAAAAGATTGTGGAAGTAGTTCAGTTGTGTTAAGTGGCGAAACCCAAAATCTCCACATGTGCATCACTTTTTTGGCTCAAAAAGACGAGGCTTTGCAAATGGATTAAACTTAATATGCTCCTCAATTATGGTCATGCAACTATTGGGGTTTGCCTTAATGGCCACCCTTCCAACTTGGAAGGGGGAGGTGGGGGTTCGAATCCCTATTTTCTCGGGGGGTTGGGGTGGAGACGATTTAGTTTCAGGAGTGGGTTTCGACTCTCACGCCTTGCAAGGAGACAGGGTAAACGTTTGAGAGTGAGTGTTAAAGTAGGAATAGAGTAGGACCGACAAAAAAAATTATGGTCATGCATATTGCGTACTACTGACGTTGTAAGTGTCTTCTTCTGCATATGTACATGCATATAGGCACTCAGCCTATTGTTTCAGGAAAACTGATATTAGAAGTTCCTAATTTTTGTATAGCGCTCATTTTAATATCAAAAATTTTCAAATAGTTACTTGAGTGCAACATTGATGAAAAACTATTACTTAAATGTTTTTAGTAACAAATTCCATATAAGGATTGTTTAATAATATTTTTATTCCTACGTGGCTTTTCTTGTTAAAAAAGTTTCAACTTGGCAATGATATGGTGGTCCTTCTGGACAAAACGAGTCACTTATAATTCAAACTAGCGGTCAACCCAAGAACAACTCGAATAGAAGACATCTTTACAGCTGGTAAAAAATCTCTTCAAAGTCTATGTCATTCTTTTGACGAAAATCCTTCACAACAAGCCTAGCCTTGTATTGTGGTTGTAAACTGTTTTCTTCTGTCTTCAACTTATACACCAACTTATTTGTGAGTGTTCTCTTACATATAGGCAGCTTCACCAATTCAAATGTGTGGTTATCATGTAAGGATTTAAGCTCCTCTTGCATGACTTCATGTCACTCATTCCTTCGTTCGCATGACATAGCATTTTCATAAGTTTCGGGTTCTCCTGCATCAATGAGTAATACATACTCATGCGGCAAATATTTCTTAGAAGGTCTACCCTCTCTTTCAGATCTTCTAATTTGAGGTAGGATAGGTTGCTCTTGCTCAACTATTTCATCTGTCTCAACTGAAAAATCAACATTATGTGACGATTCACCATCTTCATGATTTTCATGCATTTCTCCCCTATGATTTCTATCAACGGTAGAAGGATTTGGGCTAAAACTAACGGAACGTTGAGCTATATTCATTGGTTTCTTAGCCTCGTTGATGTCTTCAATAGTTTGATACTCACAAAACACCACATCTCGGCTTCTAATGACTTTCTTTGCAACTGGATCCATAACCTGTAGCCAAACTCTTCACGTTCATAACCTAAGAATATACATTGTTTAGACTTATCGTCAATCTTGGATTTTTCATCTCTTGGAACATGCATAAATGTCTGACAACTGAACAATTTTAGATGATTATAGGAAACATCTTTCCCACTCCAAACTCTTTATGGAACATCCCCCTTAAGAGGAACTGATGGAAAAAGATTTATCGAGTCTATTGTCGTTCTCATCGCTTCACTCCAAAATGGCTTAGGCAATTTGACATGATAGAGCATACACCGAATCCGATCATTTATTGTTCGGTTCATTCTTTCCACTACTCCATTTTGTTGTGGTGTCTTTGAAACAATCTTCTCAAGCTTGATACCATAATCCTTATGATAATGTTCAAATAGGCCTCTATATTCACTACCATTGTTAGCTCAAACACATTTAAGTTTTTTCCCAGTTTTTCTTTCCACATTGACATGAAATTGTTGGAAAGCCACAAGCACTTGATCTTTATATTTCAAAGCAACAGCCCGCACTTTTTTAGAATAGTCATAAATAAATGTCATAAAATTTAATGCACCTCCAAGGGTTCAAGCATCCATGCAACAAACATTAGTGAACTAAATCAAGTATATTTGATTTTGTGAGAGGAGAGGAATTATGAAATGAGAATCTATGTTGCTTACCTATAAGGCAATGAGTGTATTCCTTTAAATTTTTCTCCTTCAAAGGTAGAAATTTATTTCTAGCAAGAGTTTCAAGCCCTTTCATGCTAAGATGGCCAAGTCTCATACACCATAAATCAGTAAAGGAATCCTCCACTGCCTTTACCTCTTCTTTAATCAAGTCAGCGTGCATGGTGTAGAGAGAGCATGTCTTCTTACCCTTTGCCACTACTATAGAACATTTAGTCAACTTCCATTTGCCATCAAAGAAGGAATTGCAATAACTATTATCATCTAAGGTACCTATGGAGATCAAGTAAAGTCGAATATTTGGAACGTGTCTCACATTTTTCAAAAGCAAATTACATCCGACATCGGTTTTCAAATAAACATCTCCCATGTCAATAACCTTGGAAACACCATTATTTCTCATTCTAACATAACCAAAATCACTGTCATGATAAGAAGCAAAGTAGTCATGCCATGAGGTGATATAAAAAGAAGCCATGGAATCAACAACCCATGTAGAGTCTTGGCATGTAATGTTTACACATCCGTCATTACACACAAACACAATATCGCCATCGAATGCAACCGCCATCATAGCTTGTTTATCTTCTTTCTTTCGATCTCTATTTCTATTATGGGATTTATCTCTCTTGGACAACCAACACTCTTTTGCATAATGCCCCGTTTTACTGCAATTATAACACTTCATACTCATTCTTGGTCTTGATTTCGACCTTCCTCTTGACTTGCCCCTGGTTATCATTTCTTTAAAACTTTCTTGATTGATTTCTAGCCCTTCTAGCCCTGTTTTCTATAACAAGAGCATCTGATGTAAAAGCATAATGCAAGCATTTTCTTCTTGTTTTTTCATTGAACAAATTTTCTTTAACCATACTCATAGAAAGCACATCAAAAGGAGCCAAGTTGTTTAATGCCACAACTAAGGTGTCCCAATTATCAAGAAAAGTACCAAGTAATAAGCATGCTTACAATTTATCATTAAGATTAATATAAAGATTTATCAATTGATTTACAACATCTTGAAATTCACTCAAGTGTTTTGCCATTTTACTCCCCTCATTGTATCTCAAATTCACAAGTTGCTTAACTAAAATAGTTTTATTTTGTGGAGTTTTTTTCTCATAGATATCTTATAAGTTCTTTCACAAAGTGTCTGCATTCGTTTCTTGAGCAACATGGTGAAACATAATATCATCAATCCATTGTCGAATAAACCTAACCGTTTTCCGATTTATTCTTTCCTATTCTCTGTCCTTCTTATCTCCTTTGGCTTCATCACCTCAATCTGATCAAGCAAGTCTTTGCAATATAACACATTTTTATTTGAGGCTTCCAAATAGATTAATTTGAGGCATTTAAATTGAATATGATGCTGCTAGTTTCTTCCATTTAACATTAGAATTTCAATTAGGCTCTGATACCACTTTGTTGGGGAGAACTCGGGGACACAATTCACCACAAAATTGAACGCAATCCAAGATTAATTTCTCCCCCGAAACTAAATCAATTGAAATTCTCTTAACCCCTAGCAACAATCGGTAATATATAACCTCACAATATGCAAATATAATACTGAAATGATAAGTAGACAAAGTAAATAATGACGCCAAGGATTTAACATGGAAAACCCGATGCGGGAAAAACCACAAACCATCCAAAACATTCACTAATCACCAAAAATAGCAGGATATATAAAGTCTTCTTTTCTAGTCACAAAGGCATAACATTAACATTACAATCTCATTTCATTACCACAAAGGTAGATAAATAATTTCGGAGCAAAAAAACCCTAACCATCACTGGAGAATTTGGAGGCAGTTATTAATGAAACATCAACTTATAGCCCTCAAGCTCATGAACAACATACTCAAATTTGAGCCAATTTCGTCAATGTTTGGCCTTTGAATCGGAGCCGCAAAATTGCGCCATTTTTCTTCTCTTCTTCTCCACGTTCTCGATTTCGGCGGTTTTTTTTTTTTTTTACTCTACTTTTCTCTCTCCTCTCTTTTGAGGGCACACACACGTACGAAGCACCACTTTCTTTTTGTTCTTTTCTTTTATTATTTTTTTATTTTTTAATGCTAACTGGGCCCACATGAAGATGGACCTAGCCAACAATGGACATCTTTCGAATATTGATCTATTGAAATGACTTTATGGCCCATCAATTGAGCTCTGCATAAACCTAAAGGTAGTTATGAGACTAGAGTAACTATAAGTCGAGCAACTAGAGAATAGGTATATATAGCAGCGTGGTAAATTCAAAGATAAAAAAAAGAGAAACCTAATATCAAGATAAGCAGCCATTATTCATTGCCAGTGTTGAAATATGAAAACAGAATCTCAAGACATGTAATAGCTACAACTTTACAATACAATGTCAAAAGAACAATTTTGAATTTGATTACCAAAAAGACGGGATACCACTTTTGTCTCCCGCGGGTCAAATACATGTGTGGATCTAATTTTGGAGCTTGGTTTGTATTGAACTGCATGTAATCTTTTGCTCACTGCAATCTAGCATACTTGGCTTATTTATTTATTTTTGGTATATCGAATTGAATCTATCCTAATTAATGACTAGTGATCTTTAGCCCCAAGTATGACTTTAAATCATTCCCGCCAGCATAGGGAAAATCTAAAAATGATGAAATTGATTAGGAGGGGAAATTAATGTATGGGAAACAAATGTATCAATCAATTTGCTTCAATGAACACATGAACAATTATTTTCAGTATAATGTAAAGGTGAATGAGCCTTAGAGGACCGAATCCCCCTCTTCTTCTAATCAAATCGAGCATCGGGAAAATTCTGGTCGACGTTTCGAGATCCTTCTGACTATCGAAAGCCCATCCTCAAGGATTTGGCAGAGCGGGCCGTCGCTCGCCACAAATCGTCGACGTCCAACGCTCTCCTCTTCTTTGGGTATAAGGAGGGCAAATGCAGCATCGATAGGTCGCTACTTGCTCTGGCTGAGCTCAAACGAGTCAGCTTGCGGCTGCGGACAGAGAGGTGGGGGACATCGGCAAGCGGCTTTGGTGCCATTCCTTGTCGACGATGCACTTCTTGGGACATGGCCCGATGTCCGCGGGCTTCGGGTCAATCCGGCTGACAAAAAGTGGAGAGACGTTCTCTTTGTTGTCGTGGGCACGAAGAGGGACGGCCTCCATTTCGGGTCGTCTGATGAGTTGGTAGAAAAAAAAGAGGAGAGAGAGAGAGAGAGAGAGAGAGAGAGAGAGAGAGAGAGAGAGAGAGAGAGAGAGTGGTTGAAGGTTGAAGAGAGGGAGAGAGGTATTTGTAATGTTGGGTGCTGGTTCAATTTGTGGAGAGCGTTTTGCTACTGGTGGAAGGTTGAATTTTGGGTTTGGAAGAAGGGAGGGAGATGGATGGTTGAATTTCATAGCTTGGTTTGGTTCTTTTTTCCAGTTTTTTTTCGCTTTGACAGAGAGAGGGAGGGAGAGAGAGATTGTCCAAACTTTTTTGGGTAGGTTTAGGCCCCGTCTGGGAAACACTTCAAACGATGTCTAATTCTATTATTTTGTTTCTTGGAACAAAAAAATAATAGAAATTCGTTAAGTAAATTTTTGTTATCGGAAAGAAAAATCCTTTTTTTTTTTATTCTCGGAAATAAATTTAGAACATAATTAAGAGATAGAAAATAAAGTTATTTTTTACTCGGGAACAATTTCATTTCAAGCCCAACTTTTCTTTTTTCTCTTTTATTTTCTTCTTTTTCCTTCTCTCTTCTTTTTCCTCCCCTAGTCATCGGCTGTTTGCTGCTGCCCATGCCGTCGACAGTTGCCAATGACCTACTAGGCGAGGTTGGCTAGCTTGCTAAAGCCTCGCTGGTGGCTAGGTGAATCTTACCTAGACCGCCCAGCTTGGTGAGCCTTGCCTGGTCACTAGTTCGACCTCGCCCAAGCAACACAATTTGGCGAGGAGAGTCTCGCCTAGCCAACGGCGAGAAGCTTGCGAACTTCTAGTGAGCTCACCAAACCTTGCTCAGCCGATTGCTAGCCACCACTGTGGCTAGTGACTAGCCACAAAGGAGGAAGAAGAAGAGAAAAAGAAAAGAAACAAAATAATAAAAGTATAAAAAAATTAAAAACCAAAAAAAAATTAAGTGTTATACTAAACACATTTCTATTTCAAGAATAAAAATTTTAGGTAGTTTACCCAGCGCTTTTAAATGCTAATAAATTTTTCTCAAGAATATAATGGTTACTAAACACGCCGTAAAGGAAGAAAAGAGAAGGAAAGAAGGACGTTTTTTATTTGCGCGGGAGTGGAAGGAGCGAAAAAATGAATGGATTAAAAAAGGGAGGTGCTCCAGCTTGGCTTCTCTCCCTCTCTCAAGTCAAAATTTTTGGTTCCATCCAGGCATCCAATAGGAATGCACGTAAACAGAACCACGTCAGCAAATCTTGAATTTACTACTGTTAGGACAAAACAAATTTCGTTAGTTTGGAAATCAACCCATTTTTATGCTTTGAATTAAATTACCCAAATTTTTTTATAACAAAACATAAAAGGTTCTAGTATTTTGTTACAAAAAAGGTCACTTTGTTTGGTTCATTATTCTGTTGTTTAATCATATTGAATATCATCGTTCAAAATTTTATGGTTGCGAAAGTACTATTTTCTCATGAGAGGTTTCAAAACTGGTTCAATTCATAAGTTGGCATTTTCAGTCTTGGAACTAAAAACCAAATCCATCATAGGTCAGATCTGGATTTCGGATCCAAAGAATTATATCAATTTTCATTAAAATTGGCTTAACTGATCGAGGCAATTTCGGCTAATTCTCGGATTGAACCAAATCCAATGCTCATGTAAATTTGTTCTTATCCAATTCAACGAAGGTAAAAATACTATTTCTCTTAAACATTGTTTCTTTCATCACTTCCTTTTCTCTAACGTTACCCACTTATGGTGTCCATAGCCCATGGCCACGCCCATCTTAGAGAATCTTGTCTATATATGTCAAGAAAAAGAATTTCATTTGGTCTGTACAAAATGTAAGATGGTGCAGCTACAACATTTATGACTAATGCATTTTTGTTGATGATGATTATATTTCCTATCTTTCGTTCATTCACTCATCCTTGATGATTTCCCGCGAAACAATGCAACCTAAATTTACTATCCTATTCAAGATAAACTATTGTCTGCCGCCAGCATTATTGCATTACCATCATCTTTAAGAGAAACTATGAATCTCTATCGATATAAGGAGGTAAGTATGTAACTCACTACATGAGTCACATTTTGATCATACAAGTCCTAATTAAGGTATTGATATATGGCATAGAACTTTTGTTCATGCAAAATTATCTGTTCTTGCAACCTAAATGCTGTACGGACTTAATTTTCATTTGGTTATTCCGTACTTAAAATTTGCTAAGACAATATATGGGTTCATTATATTATAAGGAACATAGGTTGAGAAAATAAAAAGCGAAACGAAAGTCATTAGATTAATGTAAGGTATTTGGGTACTTGATGTATCTTTTTGGAAAATCTTATAATATTGCATCTCTGTCCTTACATATCCAAAGGGAGAATTACCCAATCAATACTAAATGTATTATACTAGTGCTAATTTGATTTTAAACTTTCCAATTTTACCAATTTACTACTAAACCTTTACATGAAATTCCATATAGTCATTCTGGTTCATTTTTGTCAAAAATGACTAACATTGTGGTTTTCTCATTGCCAACTATTCTACGTGGCATATTGCTACATTAGTGATTTCCTAACGAAATTGATTGAACTGATTACATAGGAATTTCAAGTAAAGGTTTAGAAATAAATTGATAAAACTGAAAAAGTTTAGGATTTAATTGAAATTAGTATATTAGGTCGAGGATTGATTAACCAATTATCTAATATAGGAAGTTACGAGATTTTGATCATTTTTTGGGCCATAGAAGTACCTTAACGATTTGGTTTAAACACAGCCATATACAATTATACATGCCTTGTCACAAGGTCACACTCCTCACTCTTCTTCTAAATGGCAACTGATGAGGGACACCAATGTGGGTCCTTTGACAAAGTTTGAGTGACCCATTGAGATATCATATATTCACCTTTCATTAACTTACATCCCAGCTCTCTGCTCGATCAAAATTGAATATTATAACCCAGATCAAGCTTTTCAAACTTGTCCATTTGAGTTGCTCCTAGCTAGACAGCTATATCTATTACCTAGATGAAAGGTTAACAAGGGCTTAGTAGAGTATATATCATGTTTACATATGGTGAAACTAATTAACCCATCTTGAGCTAGGTTATTTAAAAAAAAAACGTTTCTAAACAATCCCAAGTTGAGGTGATAGACTCCGTCCAGATTAATCGATCACCAAAAGTGCTTCGAGTTGCAATTAATTAGCAAGGTTGAAGCAATTTAACTTCGACTTTGGAAAGAAAAAAACAAAAACCTTCTTTGCACACTTAATGTATACACCTTAGTAATCTTTGCCGACACCATTAGCTTTTTGATTAAGAGTTTGAGTGTCATGTAATGCATCTGCAACCCAAAAGCAGAAGAACACTCCAAGTGTCACAATTTGACATGGAAGGATATAAAAGTATTAAAATTTCTAAAATGTACATTTAAGTGCTTAGTAGGGTATATATATCATGTTTCATCTTCCTCCATTTTTCCTGCACTCGGCTTCATCTCCTTTCGTCCTACTCATCACTCAGCCCTCTTTCAGCTTTGACACTACCTTTGGTGGGCCTCGAAGGTAGTCAGCAACCATTGTTGTTGTCCATAGAGACCTGTGACCGGGAGGCTCTACCTCTCAAGAACTCACTCTTCTCGTTCAAGCTTTAGTCCCTTCATTCTTGGAGCCCCCAAATACTTGCCTCGTATTCCAAATTTCCAACGATGGCTGAAGAAACTCCAGTTTCTCCTAGATTCAGTGCCGGAGAAGAAGAACCAAGAGGCCCTGTGTTTGTGCTCTTCAAGAGCTTGCCATTCTCGTCCAAGCCTTCACTAATCCATTTTTTGGAACATGAAAGTGAGCCACTTGTCATGCTCCTATTCTTCATTGCAAGATTCACCTCGAAATTTTGGCCCAAATTGCTAAGTTTTGAATTAAAGTTTTAGAAGGGAGTTTTGGTTGATTTGGCCAAATTAGGGTCTTAAATTGGGGCAAACTATTCTAAACAACGTTGCTTGGGGTACAAATGCCGAATCAGGTCATCATCGAGTTATGCCGATATGAAAAAATGATAAAATATTGTCATGTCGTATTTTCGGCATCCCAAATCAGAGTTGGCCCTTAGGTGATCATATTATTATTATTATTATTATTATTATTATTATTATTATTATTATTATTATTATTATTATTAGGGTTAATGCCTTGAAAAATCCCAAACTGATACACTTGTGACAAATTTATCCTAAACTATTTTTTTGACCATAAAAAACCATAAATTTGTATACTTGTGACAAATTTACCTCGACGATTATAAAAACCCTAAACTAGTACATTTATGACAAATTTACCAAAAACTAATTTATTTGATTGCGAAAAACCCCAAAATGGTAAATTTGTGACAAATATACACTTTGCTAAATTGGATTAATACCACAAAAAAATCACAAAAATTGTAAACTGTGACAAATGGAGCATAAAATCCTAAATTGATATACTGGTCAACTGTCACGTGTCATTTAACTTAATAATTTGAGAATAAAATTTAATAAAAACTAATAGAGGGTAAATTTGTCACAAGCGTACCAGTTTAGGGTAAATTTGTCAAAAGTATACTGGTTTAGGGTTTTTGGTGGTCAAAAAAATAGTTTTGGGTAAATTTGTCACAAGTGTACCAGTTTGGGGTTTTTCAGGGTATTAACCCTTATTATTATTATTGTTGTTGTTGTTGTTGTTGTTGTTATTGTTATTATTATTATTATTATTAAAAAGGCACTCAAATGATCCAGAAATAAAGTTTTAGTACCAAAGTATATGTCGTATGAAAGTTATAGTATTTGTAATGTCATTTTCTCCTTAACTGTTGAGCAGGTTGCCATGTGTAACACGTGCAAATTATATGGTGATGATCTCGCAAGCAAAATGTGGAATCCGACGATGAACAGGTTCAAATTAAAATGGTTATTCAACTGCATGACATTCAATTAGAAAAATTTCTCTATACCAATGTGATCTTCCGATTACATCCTACGTGTAACACATCCATATGCTGCCTATAAATCAGTGGATTGCAAAAACAGCATCACTTTTCGAAGCCCAGAAAAGCAAATTAAATTAATTTATCATCCTATTTGGCTTAGAGAAACATTATTTTGAACATTATGTCACAAATCTTGATTCTACAGTTCGTAGTGCCACAGTCTAGTAGCCAGATGGCGTCCGGTTCTGTTGACTTCATCAACCATTGAGGCCATACACGTTGTTTAATTGCTCGAGTGCGGCGAATATGTGCATATTGATTATTTAAAGAACAAGACGAGGGCGTGCGATCGCCGCTGTCATCCCCTATCATCTTCACTTTGTTGGCAATATCTTCGAGTAGGGGAGCTTGCGACTTAATCTAATCCGGGTCGTCAAATCGACATTGTTCTTTGCCTCTTGTCCAGAGAGTGGTTCGTGAGGTTGGCTAATGCGTGTTGAGATAATCAAATCGAAAGGTGCAACAAGTTTATTTTCAGTTAAATAGACGGATATTCAAAGGGGGCGTGAGAATCTCTTTGAAAAGCCTCCTGGCTTACCGAACGCCCACAATGATTGTCGACTAGCATTTGCGATCATATAATCAGCAACTTCAAGTCATCCTCGAACGAGTCTTGATGGTTATGAAGTGTAGGGCCTGTGCTTCATTTTCAAAGTCACAACACGGATCTATACTGGGATTATAATTACATGGCGTACTGAATAACGAGGTAAACATTGTCATAGATCCATTTTAAAAGTTTAAATTGATAGATAGATAACATGAATATAAAGAACATTCAGGGCCAACACCCCATGTGACTTGCAAGCCTCACGGATGGGAAAGTACTGATTCTGATATCGGATGAGAAGGTTCAACCAAAAAACTTAAACTAATAAGTAGAGGAAGACTACATGAATATAAAGAGCATTTAGAACCAACACTTGCTTTGACGTGCAAGCTAGATTATAAGCATGCACATATGTGAAAGCAATAACATTAGCTATGATATCAAGTCAGAAAGTCTGACCCAAAAGTTTAACCTAATAAGTAAAAATATATCACATGAAAATAAAGAGTATTTAGAATCCATTGTCAAACGATGTGGGACATTACTTCAATAAATATAATGGATGGAGACGCATATCCCATTGAGCAATTTAGTGTAAATTATTACCCTTAAGACTGTATATCTGTTGTTGAGTGTATTATACCTCAGCAAAACTTTTTCTAGCCATCATTTTTCTAGCATAACTCTTTTCCCCTATTAAGGAGTCGAATAACTTTGGAACATGATGGAGGGAAGCTTAAAAAGAGAACTATATCCATGCCATGCAGACGTAGGACCACAATAACACTTCTTTGATCACAGAAAGCGTTGAGTCTTAGTGCTTACTTGAACCTACTTTAGCATTAAATGGACTATATTGTGAAAATAGGAAATTAAGGAAATCTAGAATATATCAATATGTTTTTTCCCTTTCCATTTTTTTTTTCTTTTTTGGATAAGGAAAAATTTAGAATATAGTAGCATCGGGTCAAATCATGTAGCCAACATCCTTTATATTTGCATTCAATTAAGGGAAACTGGTAAGGAATCTTGTACCAACTCGTATGACAAAAATGCATAGAAAGTCTTTTTGCTTGTATGATAATCGATCACCTCAATAATATTCAGAATATGACTAAACTTCTGTTAGTGATAGTTTCATTGGTTACAAGCGTGCTACAAAATTGACATCCAAAAGCAAATATTCCAGCCATTCTTCTAGCAAAACTTATGTAGATAGAATCTGGATTCATACATATAAGTCACTAAGGATTAGGATTGAGGAAGTGAGGTCACAGTACATGATGAAAAGCTTTTGCTTCTGGAGAGTATCATACTGCAAATCATTGAAGTGAGTCACATCGATTCAGAAGCATCCAAAACCGTGGACGACCCTTCGAGAATCCGTAAGGAAAAAGTTTCATGGGATCAAGTTCCATTGCAAGAGCCACCATCCTTAGGCCCTCCCAAAAATTAAATAAACAGATTGACAATATCTTAAGGCCAATATCAAATAAATGACTAGACACACACTTCCATTGAAGTAATCACCAGAGGAGGAAGCTCTCCTCTCGCCCTAAAAAAGGGAACCCTAGCCCTCTTATGCTTCCATCATTCATGCCCTCGAAAAACCCAATTGAATTGGAATGCTATAATCTTAACTCATATTGGCCAGCTTAAAAGCTTTAATCTCTGGTGGTCATATAAGCAAAAAATGAAATGCGCTCTTTTGCGTAGCTGGGTTGCACCACCATCTAATAAGACAAACGAAATGAGAATCCCCCATTTTGACTTCCACTTTAATTTTCTATTGAAAAAGGAACCATGAAAGATGAATACAAAATTAGAGGATTAGCAACTATATAAGGACCATCTGTTCGAGCTCTAGTTATAGCAACCGGTTTTGATCATCAGATTCCTCATCTTTTCAACATAGCAAATGGCCAGCCCAAGGTTTTGGTTTTGTTTTCTTTTAGTTTTGCTTGCATTGCTTACCAAATCGGAAAGTACTCGACCACTCCAGCCATATCGGCGAGTGAGGACCCATTCAAGTCGGACATTGAGAGAGCTGCTCGAAAGAGTGAGAGCCCTAAAGGTGAATTTGCAAGGAGAGGAGCCGATGCAGAGTCCGTATGTATCTAAAAGACAAAGCCCCCATGGACCCGACCCGCAACACCATTGATTCCGAGTGTTAGAATATTTAAATAATAAATCATGTCTTAATGTAATAATTTAAGCTCGTAAAATTCAGAGTTACAGGACCTTGGGTTTGAATCTTCCAGGCCCCTATTTGTCTTCCCGATTGAATATTTTTAAGCTTTGAGAACAGTTAGCAGTAGAATTGTACTCTCTTGATGTAATGGAGTTTTTGATGAATTGTACTCTCTTGATGTAACCCCATGAAATCACGCATTGAGAATTGTACTCTTTTGATGTAATGAAGTTATTATTTGAGTTTTTCATACTACTATTTGCCTTCCCAATTAAATATTATCATGCTTTTAGAACAGTTAAAAGAGGTCTCACAAAATCTTACATCAAGAATTATACTCTCTTGATGCAACGAAGTTCTTGATGAGGTGATGGTTGCAGAAGCGTATTAATAAATGAATAGTTTGCGAAGCCTTTAGACAGAAGTCAATAGGTTTGTCATTTTGGCAGGGGAAATGCTGATTACTCTCCTTAAGATTTTGCACCTATTTCATTTAACTCCTCCAATTCTAAAACCAACACTTGGAGTTGGAGCTCAGGGAAAAACTCAAAGAGTGAAAAGACCCAGTTGCACTTGATTAGAATCTTATCCCCATATTTTCGAACCTTAATTCCCCCCGGTGGGGAATCCTATTGCCGATGACCGTCATTCTCTTTGGACAGCCTTAGATAAAAAAGAAAATAACACAAATGATACTTGAACTTTGACCGAATTATTACCTATGAATTCTTAATTTGTTCAGTACGGTCCTTAGATTATTAGTAAATGTTCAATATGGCTCTTTCATTTGCTCAAAAGGCAAATTAAACGTTATATAATGACAGTAATTATTATATGCTGAGTTGGAGTATTAAAATGATGAGTCAACATGTCCATTGCCTTTTGTTGATATAGATTATTATATCCTAATTTGAGGTCAATATCTAACTTAGATAATTTACACGTAACTTTTTTTTTGTTGTCAACCATTTACACATAATGGATTGGAAGCCACATCAGTAGATTCCATTAACTTAAATTCATGAAAAGACCACATTGAATAGATTCATTAGTTTAGGGACTAGATTGAATATTTACTAATAATTCAAGGACCACATGAAATCTATTAAAACTTTAGGGATGATATTATACATTAAATCAAAGTTTAGGAATTATATTTGTGGTAATATTCTAAATCAAGATAGCCCATGATATCAAGTTCCTATCACAGCCCAACCTTAGATCGAGAAAGCCCATGACCTTGACGGCGCTCTTAACAGAGAGAGAGAGAGAGAGAGAGAGAGAGAGAGAGAGAGAGACGTTTGTAAACGACCGTGATGACTGAAGTTAAGTAAAAAATTAGCGTCCAACATCAAAGCTCGGGGTGCAAAATAATGAATTTTACAAAGAAAGGATACGAAACTAAAATGATCTGGATGGGGAGGACGTTTTGTTATTTCTAATTTTGGTAATGACGTGAACAGTTGCCATTTATGGAAAATTGTGATGTAATTATGTGAGCTTGATTATTGAAAGATTGTGGAAGTAGTTTGTGATTGTTATAATTATGGTTAATCCAACAAATTAAGATACGTCTTTTCTGTTCACGTATCTATTGAATTCATGAATTTCCTATATTTACGTATATTTTAATTAATGTATTTATTGAGTTCACGAATCTCTTGGACTCACGTGTCTTTGGATTCGTGAATCTTTTGGATTCACGTATCTCTTGATTTATGAATTTCTTGGATACATGTGTTTATTTAATTCATGTATTTCTTCTGTACATGAACTTTATAGCTCTATAAATAGATAAGAGCATAGAGCTTCAAAAAGGTTTTCAATACAATTCGAGACAATGATTCCAAAAGAGATTTGAAATTCTACTCTACTCTTCTTATTTTTTTGGGTGTGCTTGTTCAATTGAATGGTTTGATCGAGTCATGTTTGCATAGTGCTAATCCAAACAAGTTCGAGGTGTTGTATATTGGAAGACATAGTTCGTGAATCTGCAAAGTACCATTGGCATGAACTAATAGCCTTAAGGAGATTCAGATATCCGTATCTCACCTTTAATTTTATGTTATTTTTTCAGTGATATCTTATTTTCTTCTTATCCAAGATTTGTAAATTTACATAAAAAGAAGGATATTATAAAGTTGTTGTTGTCTTCTTTACATTGATGATATGATGATTATAACAAACAGTTTGCTTTCTTTGGACTATACGTGCTGAAACCTAAAATCTCCACATGTGCATCACTTTTTTGGCTTAAAAAGACGAGGCTTCGCTAATTGATTAAACTTGACATGCTCCTCAATTATAGTCATGTGTATTGCGCACTCCCAAGGTTGTACGTGTCTTCTTTTGCAGATGTGTACGTATATAGGCACTCAACCTACTGCTGAAGGAAAAATGATATTAGAAGTCTCTAATATTCATATAACGCTCATTTTAATAGCAAAATTTTTCGAACAATTACTTGAACACGACATTGGTGAAAAACCGGGAAAAGTACCAAAAAAGTCTTAAACCTATTGCATTGGTACCAATTTAGTTCTAGACTTTTCAATTGGACTAATTCAGTCCTCAACCTTTTAATATTGGTACCAATTTAGTCCATCCGGCCAATTTTGGCCGGCCGGTACCGACGTGGACGTCGGCCGGTGGTTGGACGCTGGCGTGGCAATTTTTATGATTTTTTTATGATTTTTTCGAATTTTTTTATTAATTTTTATTAATTTTTTTTCCTTTTTTTTTCTACTTTCTTCTTCGCTGTTACCGGCGAGCCTCCGGTGAGGCTCGCCAGCCACTGGGCGAGGGCCGCGAAGCCCTCGCTGCCGCCGGTGAGGCGACTTCGCCCGGATCTAGGCGAGGCCGGCCTCGCCCGCGGCTGGCGAGGGTCGCGACCCTTGCTCGGCTTCGCCTGTGGCTGCAGGCGAGGCCAGCCTTGGAAGAAGGAGAGGAGGGTGTTGGGGCGGCGGGCTAGGGTTTCGGAGGCGAAGATCGAGCGGAGGAGCGGCGGCGTGAGTCGCGGGAGGTGGGGGACCAGGGTCTCGAATTGGGATCTCGTGGAGGTGAGGGCAGCGGTGACGAGGTCGAGAAGCTCCGGGGTCGACAGTGGAGGAGGCGCCGGGGACTCAGCGGCAAGGCTAGGGCGAGGCCAAGCGAGGGTCGCAACACTCGTCGGCAGCTGTCGAGGGCTTCGCGGCCCTAGCCTCCGCCCTGGCGATGGCCGCCATGGCCTCGCCGGCCCGCGGCGAGGCGGCCCTCGCCCGGTGGCCGGCGAGCCTCCGGTGAGGCTCGTCGGCAACCACGAAGAAGGAAGCAGAAAAGAAAAGGGAAAAAAAAAAAAAAGGAAAAAAATTAAGAAAAATCATAAAAAAACAAAAAATTCAAAAAAATTGCCACATCGGCGTCCGGCCACTGGCCGACATCCACATCAGCACCGGCCGGCCAAAATTGGCTGGATGGACTGAATTTGTACAAATATTAAAAGGTTTAGGACTGAATTGGTCCAATTGAAAAGTTTAGGACTAAATTGGTACAAATGCAATAGGTTTAGGACTTTTTGGTACTTTTCCCGTGAAAACCAATTGCTTAAGAATTCCATACATGGCTTTTTTTAATGATATTTTTATTACTACGTGGCTTTTCTTTAAAAAAAAAATGTCCAACTTTGCCGTGATCTGGTGGTCCTTCATGACAAAACGAGTCACTTATAAACAAAGAGGTCTAACTTTCTCTCTCTCTCCTCTGTGTAAATAACGAAATATTAATTCACAATTAATAACATCTTCACATCTAGGTTAAATGGAATAATTGGGAATCTTTAGTAACTGACCCTCACTCGATAGACAGGGTAAAGGCGCAGGAAAATGCGAGAGATTGGAGGAAAATAAGGGTTCGGTGCTAGAGGGACAATCGCTGCTAAAAGAACAAAATGAGTCGCATTAGTTGAACATCGAACTGCTCTTAGTCTTGGAAACTAATACGCAAAAATTTATGAATTGCTATTCGCAGGTTTTGTTGTCATGAAACCCCAGTTCTCTTTTTCCCACATAAAATAATCAATTGCAACACAATCAGACGATTGAGCATCACAAATTGAAAAGATACCCACAAAATTAAAAAAGAAGCAAAAAAAGATTTTCACATTAAACCAGCAACTAGCAACGAGAAAATCGAACGTTGTGAGAAAAAAAAGGGGAAAATTCTGGAAGTGGGTATGAAAGACTGAGGCTTCGAAAGGGTATCCGCATTCGAAGTGTTGTTTACACTTGGACTTCTGAGCCCAAAGTTGCGGTAATGTTAACTTTTGTCATCACTTGGTCGGTGCGATCGAGCCACTGCTCCTACTCCCGCTCTCTATTGCAAGTTTCAGGTAGTAATTTTGCCCCAATATCCTCGAACTTGAGTTTAAGGTTCGAAGAAGAGACTCGATATGTCCCTAATTTGTTAATTTTGGGTCAAACGTGAGTTAGACGACATCGTTTAGGAAAAATATTGCCAAGGACTTTAGAATGTAAATAGACAAAGTCAACGTAAACTACATACAATTCGTTTTGATAATTTACAATCAATCTAGAAGTATCCTGTCTTAAGTTGACGAATTTGTAATTGCCTTTCCTAAATGTACACCTTATATCATTCTAAACTGTAAGGATCTTCTGTTTGTTTACGAAAACTTCCAATTCTCAGCTTTAATTTTAAAGGAAAAGTGTAAAAAAAAAAAAGCCTTAAACCTTTTGTAGTTATATCAATTTAGTTCTAAACTTTTCATTGGAACCAATTTAGTCTTAAACTTTTTGATTTGGTGACAATTTAATCATTCCAACTAATTTTGGCCGAATTTTGTTGATTGGGCACCGGTCAGCTAACATAGCACAGTCAATGCTGATGTGGACAGCTTTGAATAATATTTAAATAATTTTTTCATTTTATTTATTTATTTTCATTTTCCTATTTTTTTTCTTTTTTTTTCCTCCTCCTTCTCTTTCCTCCAACCGATTGTCAGACCTCGACAACTGGCTAGAGGCGACGGTCGGCAAGGTCGACCTTGATCTCACTAGCCACTAGTGATGCTCAAGCCCTAGCCAGAGGCTGTAAGGGTGGCCTTGTGCTAAGCGACGAGGCTCGCCCTCCCCAGATCTGGCGAGGGTCTAGCCTCATCAACCGTGGGTGAGGCTCACTCGAGAATGCCTAGGCCCCAAGGGTGGCCTCTAGTGAGGGCTTGAGTCTCACCAATGGCCAACGAGGTTGGCCTCAACCTCGTCGGCAGTTGCCTCTAGCCGATTGCCTAGGTCTAGCGATCGGCTGGAGGAAAGAAGAGGATAAAAAAAAATTCAAAAAATTCAAAAAATATTAAAATATTTTTTAAAAGTTGTCCACATTATTCGATTGGTACGTAGTCAACAAAATTTGCCAAAAATGACTGAATTGGCTTAAGTGAAAATGTTTAGGACTAAATTGGTATCAATGAAATGTTTAAAACTAAATTGGTAAAAATGCAAAAGCTTTAGAACTTTTTTGACACTTTTCCCTTAATTCTAATGAAAGTTGGAAAGCCATTGGAGAACACATTGGCTAGTTTTTCTTAATTAGTTATGATATGAAGTATTTTCTTTTACATCATAGTAGGACTTTGAATTTAAGCTAGTTATGCACCAACAGTTCTTTTAATCAGCTAAGTTTCACACGAGGTCCAAGTGATTTGCGGACTCAAAGTGCATACCACTTCTCTACATTGCGCATGTTTTTTTTAGAATGTTCAGGGGAATTGATGGGCGTACACCACGAGTCACCAAGCCCGATTAATCTCAAATACAACTTTACTGGAATAGTATGCCTTTGCAAAGTTGAAGGGGGAGGGGGTTTATTTTTATAATAAGAATATTTCAAGGATATAAAGTGTCACAGCAGATTCTTGTTCAGTTGACTTCAACTCCCTCATACTCCCCAAATAATTGCCCTTTTGCTTACTCTCGTCGCCTAAGCAACAAGCCTCGAAAGCTCCGAAAAATCCCGAGTAACTTTAAACCCAAACAAACACAATAAAAATAAATAAATAAAAAAATTCCACTTCAAGAAACCCGAGCAGAAGTTTTGTCCTTACAACCATATAAAATGATAGAATGATTTGTCGGGAGAAGTACAATATCAGTACCATAAGTTGTGTACAATGCTAACTTTGGTGCAAAAAGTTTCAATCGGATCACTTAAGTGCCAAATCGGAGGAAAAACGATCACTTTGGTGTCATTGACGAGATATTCCGGCAAAAATGATGACGTGACTTTTATATTTAAATAAAAAAATCGACATGGCTAGAGAAACGATGTCGTTTTCCGTCCTCCTTAAGAAAACGACGTAGTTTTGCTGTCCTAAGTGGATGGTCTCACAAAAACGATGCCGCACAACTCATTTTGGAATTTTTTTTTTATTTGGAGATTGAAATTAGAGTTTCGATCCTCGTTAGCCGTTGACCTAGCTTGCTCGGCCGCCATTGCTCGGTCATCGACCTAGCTTGCTCGGCCGCCGTCGCTTGGCGACGTGAGGTTCGCACTTGAGTGAGATCACGGCCTTCAACTTGGCCGCCGAGTGGCCAAGTCGGGGTCGGGGTTGGAGTTGTGGTCGCCGAGTGTGGGGGTTGTCAAGGACAGCGACTGGCCCATCATTGGCGAAGGCAAAGGTGAGGGATGTGGGTGGTTGAAGGGGGAGGAGGAGGGAAAACCATCAACGCTAGCGACGGTGCGGATGCCGGGGTCATCGGGGGCGGGGGAGCAGAAGATGTTGGAGTAGCCGCAGATGTCGGGGCCGACCCACTTGACGGTGAAGTTGTTGGGGTCGGAGGGGATGGCCTGCTTTAGGGCCTGGAGGGCAACGTAGGTGTTGCGGAGGCGCGGGTTCTCGAAGGAGGCAGAGGGGTCAACGGTGACTTGCTCGCTACAATTGCCGAACTCGTCGAGGTAGTGGAGGAGGTGGCAGTGCTTGGCGGCGCCATGTGTGGCGGCGGAGAGGACGGCAAGGGAGGAGAAGAGGACGAAGAGGGCAGCGGTTGCTGAGATTATCCGGCAGATTTAGGGTTTAGGGTTTTGAATTGGGGGAGAGACACCAAACGACGTCGTTTTTGTGGTTTACATGTTGACTGTACTCTCCAGCGAGCCACATCAGAGTACAAAATTAATAAAAAAAGTGTCACGTCAGATTTCCGGTCAATTTGACAATTTATGGTACTGATAGTATACTTCTCCCATGATTCGTCATTGCCTGGTGTTATTATCTCTTCCAAAGGGCAGAGAAAGCGACCTTTAGATAACTCGAGGAAGGTTGAAAAGAAGGTGTATTGCGTTGCATGTGGCGAATCAACAAGACTGCTGTTCGTATATTTTATAGTTTCGACACCGGCCAAGATCATCCAGTGAGTCTCAATGCTGACTAAGACTGCGTGATCAGTTCGGATCCTAGAGTATTTATTGAGAAGATATATCTTTATATCTTTACTTATTTTTATAACTTTTTCCCTTTTAAGACAAAAGTGATGCCACTGAGCCGCTTGGCTTGAGTCAAAAGTTGTTAGGACTTGGAAAAGTGGGGAAAATTACAAAGAGATCTTAAATCTATTGTACTTGTACCATTTTAGTTATAAACATTTTAATTGAGCCAATTTGATCATAAACATTTTAATTGAACCAACTTGAAAAAGTGGGGAAAATTATAAAGAGTTCTTTTTTTCTTTTCCCTTTCTTTTTTTCTTCACTACCTCCTTCTAGTGACTGGCCTCAGGGAAGCTTGGTCATGGCTAGCCGACCTTGCCTAGGCCACCTGCTAGGCTAGTGAGGCTCACCCTCACTGGTTATAGGCAACGGCTACCGGTGGCTGAGCGAGGTCGAGCCTCGCCAGCCATGGGTGGTGCTTGATGAGGTCGTGAGGTGGGCATGACCTCGCGAGGCCTCTAGCTTGGGTGAGCCTCGCCATTGGCTGGCAAGTTTGATCTTGCCAACCCTCGGATTTGGCCAGCCACCGGCCGGAGGAAGGAGGAAGAAGGAGAAAAAAAGACAAAAAAATTGAAAAATTTTAAAAAAATTATTAAAAAATTGCTTATGTTAGGGTTGATTTGCCAAAATTGGCTAAATAAACTGAATTGGCATAATTTTAAAAGGTTTAGGATTAAATTAGCAAAAAATAAGATTTATGACTAAATTGAAAAAATTGTAATAAGTTTATGACCATTTTGGTAATTATACTTATTTCTAATAAAACCAAACGCTGCAACTCCTGTACCATCACGGTTCGCCACTTCCCTCCCCGAGTAGATTCTCTCCCAAAACAAGTTATTTATCCGTGGGTAGAAGCCGCCGACTTTGGTCCATTAACGTCGCTTTCTCAGCGATTTCTTTGATTAATCTATGCTGGGTTTAACCGTGTCTAAGCGATTCAACCCGAATTAGCCACAAGAAAGAAATCCAAAACCCTTGATTTTTTTACTCTTAAATGGCGACATTTTTTAATGAAGATCAAACCATGATCTGCTCCGCCGCCAAGAGCAATATTGAAAGTTGTCCCTAATAATATTCATAAAGTCTACCGGCAAACGAACTTTTAAGCAGGACCATCTGAGCTGACTCATGGATGCTTTCCCTTTAATCATTTTATACACCTTCCTAAACCGGGCATTATTTCTTGCTTTATCAACATTATAATAATTCCAATCGATTGATTTAACCCGACCAATATAAAGGGAATCGAGGTGGATTCTAGCTTGTACCTTGTGGACAGAATCGCAAAAGTTATGTATCTTTCGATCATGTGGTTGTTTTTGTTTTTCTGCTTTTCTCTTTGGTTGGGTGAACGTGACGAGGAGAAGGGGACCGTTATATATTCAATCAACCACCAAAACTGTCGCTAGGGTTTTTTTTTTTTGGTCGGCGCTAGGGTTTTGCATCATGGACTCCCACTCCGTGCTTCTTTAATCCCACCGTCAATGCACCAACTTTGGACCACGAGGCTCGGTTGTATATGCTCCCAAGCATTCCACTTCCTTTGTTGGTTGAGGTACCGGAGATAGAGTGGCAAATGAAGAGAAAATCCCAACTTTTAAAATAAGTGCAGAGAGAAATTTTACAAAAAAATAAGGCGCATATATACGTGTGTGTTTAAAACCGTAACGCATCTTAATAGTAAGAACTAAGATTGGAATCAAGAATTGGGAAAATTATCAAAAATATCATAAACTTACTGCACTTGTACCAATTCAGTTCTACATATTGCAATTATATTAATTCAATCATTAATTTTTTTAATGATTTACAAATGTAGTACTTTTGATCAATTTTGAGTGAGAATGCTGACGTGGCAGTCCAATCAATGCTAGCTGTCTTATTATGTGACATGGCTAACACTAATATGATTTTTTTTTAAATCTCTCTTTTTTCCCTTATTATGTTATTTTCTTTCTTTTTGGCTGATGGCCAAAGATCGGCCATAGGCAATGGCTGAGAGGGTTGAGCAAGGGATGGCTTTACTTGGGCGAGGGTCACCTTTGTCCACGTCTAGTGAGGGCCCGCGATAAAACAAAAAAATAAAAAGAAAACGAAAAAGAAAAATTGAATAAATAATAAAAAATTATGAAAAAATTATCAATGTTAGCAATTTGTAGTCAAAATTAACTAGATGAACTATGTTGACAAATTATCAAAATATTTAAGATTAAATTGATCAAATTAAAATATTTAGCAATGAATTGGTACAAGTGCAATAAGTTTAGGACATTTTTGTTAATTTTCCCTTAAGAAACAAATACACCAAAATAAATGATAAACATAGTCTACTTGATAGATATAAATTGGCCAAAATTGGATTTTAATTCCAAAATACCATCAAAAGAGTCCCCAAGTGATAAGCTTTGGTGTCTTTTTTCACATATCTCCATGTGATTCCTCTAGCCACTCTTCAGCAATCGTGTTTGCATCCCAACATTACTTAATTAGTGAGTGCAAAGTTAGATAGATAATTACCATGTTACACGATAAAAAGCAAGGATAGCCGGTGGAAAATTGCAAATTGTCTTTAGGAAAATTCTAAAAAGCCTTAAACTAATTATACAATGGTCAATTCAGTTCTAAACTTTTCAATTATGCCAATGTTGTGATAAACCTTTTAATAACTTGCCAATCTAGTGTTGTGCCAATTGAGTTCTAAACGTTTTAATACTTTGCTAACCTAGTCCTAAACATCTTAAAGATTCATCAATTTTAGCCAAAATCATTGATGTAATAGTTTAGTTGGTGCCGACCATCCTATATGGCACAATTGGTACTAACATGGACAATTTTTGTCATTTTCTTAATATATATATTTTTTTCTTTTCCTTTCCATTCCTTTTCTTTTTATTTTTTCCTTTTCCCTTTTTCCCTTTTTCCCTCTACTAGTCATCGCTGGGCCTCGTTGATGGCCCATGATCGTTGCTAACCATTGACAAGGCCCAATGTTGGCTAAAAAAAAAAGAAAAAAAAAACAAAAGCAAACAAAAAAAGGAAAGGAAAAAATAAAAAATTGCAAAAAATTATCCACATCAACACCAACCGTACCACATAAAATGCCCAATGCTAACTAGATCCCACTTCAGCAATTTCTAGTCAAAATTTTTCAAAAAGACTAAATTGGCAAACCGTTAAAAAGTTTAGGACTAAATTAACAAATTGTCAAAAGATTTAGAATTCCATCGATAAAATTAAAAATGTTTATGACTAAATTGACAAGTTGTCAAAATGTTTAGGACTCAATATGTTTAAGACTTTTTGAACAAATTTCCCAATGATTGCTAAATTAACAATTACAATGTCAGTCCATCGGCCTTGTGGGGCTTGCTATAATTTCTATATGGTATGTCAGTTTGTAATCTTTCTTTTGTACAAAAGTCACTTCTAACACTATTGATCTTGATGATTACTTAATTTTCAGGAACTTAATTATCCATGTAAAAGTAAAGCAGAGTCGAGTTGTGTAAAAAGTGGATTATAAAGACTCTTTCAAACATTTCCTTTACACGAGAGGAAAGAGGATCTTCACATAAAATGTCACATGGTCCCTGCTGGAGCTGACGTGGAGAGGACGTTGAATTATCATAGTCCACTGGAGTCTTTTTCAAAATTCTCCAACTTCTGGAATTGGCCAACTAAAGCTCTCTTGTTCAAACTTCCCTTTGCGTTTCTCAATCTATTTCCGAGTCTCCAAAGAATGATAGTTGTGTAAAAAAATGTTAAATAAGAAGCAAACGCCTTTGGGGAATTAGATTCCCATAAGGCATTCCTTTTTCTTTTTTTCTTTTTTTTGGGGGTGTGTTGTGTGGGATGTATCATGTTGTGGACAGAGACGCCGCCGACATTCCCATGTGATAAATGAAACCTTTCCGTCATTATGGACAGAAACGAAAAAGATTGACATGGAAAACAACAAATCCTTGTGAGAGCCGCCGCATGTGCTGATGATTCTTTGCTTGTCATATTCCTTTCTTTAACAACTTGACCGTGTATGCGTATCACAAGCGAGAGGAAGAGAGACAGAAGGAGAGAGGCTTCTATAGCTAAAAGAAACATATAGGAGATACCTAACTCTACTTATCTCTCTCTTGGTGCTGCATTGTATGATTGACTGTTGTGAAATCCAATTAATATTGTAATATATATATATATATATATATATTTGTACGTCAGTTATACAATTTAGCACTTGAAAAAATCTTGTAAACGCTTGAGTCAACATCATAGTGAAAACATAGCATTTTGTTCAATTGATGAAGTGGAGATGAGACAAATAATGCCATGAAGCACTTGATAGCTAATGAATGTCAGTCTGTTTTAATGTGCATGGTGCGTTCATGGAAAACATCAATTTTTGTTGTTTAGATAGCACTTTGATTATTATAATAAATTATTGGTCAACCATTATAAGAGACATCCATATCTTCTAATAACCAGCCCAAGCACAGTAATTTTGATGTCACATCAGCAAGAGCATGATATTCTAATTATGTGCTAGATCGAGAGACAACGATATGTTTCTTGCCATGAAATAATATACCTTTGACATAGTGAAGAATTTGAAGAACAACATCAAAGTGAGTTGTGCACCGTACAGTCATAAAAAGACTAACAATGTGAACAACGTAAGCTATATTAGGATGAATAACAATGGAATATGAAAGATTGCCAATTAACTATTGATAAGATGTAGTATTTGGAAGATGAGTCCATCTTTGTCATCAAGGTGTAGTATTCGGAAGATGAGTCCATCTTTGTCATCAAATTTGGCATTAGATTCAATGGAAATGGTGGCAATTCTGTTATCAATGAGTCTTGATCAAGAAAGAAGATCAATGACATATTTCACTTGAGAAAGATGATAGCAAGCAATCTCTACCTAAAAAATATTTGAGCCACTCGACATCTTTCATTTTCAAGTTGTTGACTAAGATGCTGCTAGAGTCTTGTAATTCTGGTTTTGATCGCTACTAGTAATAACTATGTCGTCTGCTTGTAAGAGCAACGGGATATACTTAGGAGATGTTAGTTGAACAAAGAAAGCATTGTCATTGTTGCGATGGGGTGAGCGATCGAACAATAATATAGACAGAAGAAGAAAATAAATCAGACACCGGATTTACGTGGTTCAGTCGTAAAGACCTACGTCCACGGGGAGAGCAGCAGCGAATTTCACTATAGATCAAGCAATACAAGGAGATTACACACTCAAGTCACTCAAACACTCTCTCGGTGTTTCCCAAGCCCCAATTACACCCAATAACACACACAGTGTTTAGCCCCGAAATTTCTCAAGAAATAATCTCTCAATCTCACGAAGGAATTACACACAAATCTTACCACAAGATTTAATTGGCTTTAACACTAAACCTTCTTGGATGTAATTCACGACAAAGAAAATCCCTCCCAAGTACTCAACAACGAGACGGCGCTTCAAGATCAATTCTTCGCGATCAACGGCGGAACACCAAGCACTCACGTGGCGCTTCAAAACAACTTGTGATCCACGTCTATCACCCACGGCCTCGAGTCTATATATAAGTAAAACCCTTATTCTTTTGCCAACTTCTCATAGGATTTTGTTTCCTATCCAAAACATATCTTTGTATATTTTAAACAAAAATCCAAGTCCTAGTCAAAGTTGGACTTTCCTATTTTAGCAACCAGACTCTCCAAAGCAGATTCAAATTCGGGAAGTTGATCTTCGGATCTTCTTTGCTCGATTTCGAACATCCACAACATATCCAATTCGGAATATTCGTAATTTTGCATTGGGCTTAAACTCGAGACATATTTTAACAATCTCCACCTTGGCTCGACGTTTGAGCTAAGTCGCAATCGCTTCGTAAAAATTCAAACTCTACTGCTACTTTCCCCTAGCCCCCGATGGGCTCAACCACCACAGATATTGTGCAAGTCCAAGCCTCGCTTGAACTTCGCCATAACCGAGGACCTCATCAGAATACCAACTCCACATGCACCTTTAACTGCTCCACAAGGATTTTCCGACATAACCTCCTTAACCGCAGATAAAGCAAAACCATTATTGCATCCATATCTATCAGGAGATTGAATACATACCTTGTCAATATCAGCAGTTACAGCAACCGTTGGCTCTATAAGCTCCACCTCGCTATGAGTACCATCCGTGTCGATTACTTTGCTAGTACCTGTACTCGCTACCTCAGGAGTTTCTGGTTGCAACTCCACCTCAAGCTGAACACCGTCTAGATCCGTATTAACATTGCTATAATCACTCCTAGCCAGAAGTACTTGAGACTCATCAAGGGTAACTTCTCTGCTGTTAACAGGTGAATTTATATCTAGGCACCACAACCGATCACCTCGCTCACCTTGTGCATAGCCATGAAATATGCACCTTGCCCTCCCATCGAGCTTACCATCACTCACTCGAAAATAACATGGGCAACCAAACATTCTAAAAATAGAATAATCAGCAACGTTACCTGACCACACTTCTTTAGGAGCCTGCCATTCAATAGCAGTTGATGGGGATCTATTCACCAGGTAGCTTACCGTACTTAGCACATCAGCTAGGATTCTCCTAGCAATACCAGCACTAGAGATAATTTTTCGGGCCATCTCTAGTAATGTTCTGCTCATCAATTCTGCAAATTGTTGTGATTTACTAGCACTAGTGCGGTGTTTCACTATGCCCTCTTTCATGCAGAATTTATTTGCCAGCTCTGAGCAAAACTCCATGCTATTGTCAGTCCGCACATGCTTGATCGACTTACCAGTCTCCGTCTCGATCAAAGCTCTTGACTGCGAGATCCTGACATCAGCATTAAACTTGTGCCTTGGCACAAACACCCAGGTCTTCCTCGAGCAGCCAATAGACTCTCGAACAGATGCATCCGACGTCTCCGCAGCGGAATTTATCACAGTCTCACCTTGAAGTTTATACAGGCCATCGTGCTTGATTCCTTTCATTATCACCAGGGCACCTCGAACAACCTTCAGAACTCCACCTTTTGAAGAATACATGCAACCAGCTGAATCTAGGGCACCCAAGGAAATTAAGTTCTTTTTTAATTCTGGAACATGCCTCACTCCAGTCAATGTCCTCACGATACCATCATGCATTCTGATTTTAATATCAGCAACACCCACAACATCGCACTTAGCGTTGTTTCCTAACTGGACTTTATCACTACCCGTGCACTGATAAGTGATAAACCAATTTCTATTTGGTGTGACATGAAAAGAACAACCAGAATCCATAATCCATCCATCAAACGATGAATAATCAGTGACAGACAAGACATAATCAGCATTATCTGCTACAGCTGCAACATTATCTGTAGAATCAACCATAATTCCCTTACCCTTCTCATTCTTCAGCTTAAGGCAATCCCTTCTAAGATGCCCCCTCTTGCCACAGCTCCAACAGACAACATTAGCAGTCCTAGATTGACTATGTCTGTTCATATTAGTACTACCATTACCCACACGTGTTACAGCTCTTCCTCTATTTTCACCTACTAGAGCAGTAGATGCAGATTCGCAGATTCTCTTCTACGAATGTCCTCGCTCAGAATCAAATCTCGAACCCCATCAAACGTCAAACTTGTTGACCCAGAGGAATTACTAACAGCAGTAACGGTAGTATTCCAACTATCAGGCAATGAGGATAATAGAATCAAAGCACATACCTCATCTTCAAAATCAATCTCAACTGAACTCAATTGATTAACAATCACATTGAATTCATTGATATGATCTGCAACTGACGCACCTTCTTTCATCTTCAAGTTAAACAGACGTCGCATCAAACAGACCTTGTTGATCGCAGAGGGCTTCTCATACATATCCGACAGGGCTTACATCAAATCAGCAGTGGTCTTCTCCTTCAGGATGTTAAACGCGACGTTACGAGCCAACGTCAGCCGAATAACACCCATAGCTCGTCTATCTAGCAAATCCCAATCATCTTGCTTCATCGTCGCTGGTTTCTCCCCAGACAAGGGCAAGTGCAGTTTCATCTGATAAAGATAATCTTCAATCTGCATCTTCCAGAAACTAAAATCCTTCCCATCAAATTTGTCGATTCTCACTTTTACTTCTTCTGTCGCCATCGATTCGCTTCAACTCAGCCAAGCCTGGCTCTGATACCACTTGTTGCGATGGGGCGAGCGATCGAACAATAATATAGACAGAAGAAGAAAATAAATCAGATACCGGATTTACGTGGTTCAGTCGTAAAGACCTACGTCCACGGGGAGAGCAGCAGCGAATTTCACTATAGATCAAGCAATACAAGGAGATTACACACTCAAGTCACTCAAACACTCTCTCGGTGTTTCCCAAGCCCCAATTACACCCAATAACACACACACAGTGTTTAGCCCCGAAATTCCTCAAGAAATAATCTCTCAATCTCACGAAGGAATTACACACAAATCTTACCACAAGATTTAATTGGCTTTAACACTAAACCTTCTTGGATGTAATTCACGACAAAGAAAATCCCTCCCAAGCACTCGACAACGAGACGGCGCTTCAAGATCAATTCTTCACGATCAACGGCGGAACACCAAGCACTCACGTGGCGCTTCAAAACAACTTGTGATCCACGTCTATCACCCACGGCCTCGAGTCTATATATAAGTAAAACCCTTATTCTTTTGCCAACTTCTCATAGGATTTTGTTTCCTATCCAAAACATATCTTTGTATATTTTAAACAAAAATCCAAGTCCTAGTCAAAGTTGGACTTTCCTATTTTAGCAACCAGACTCTCCAAAGCAGATTCAAATTCGGGAAGTTGATCTTCGGATCTTCTTTGCTCGATTTCGAACATCCACAACATATCCAATTCGGAATATTCGTAATTTTGCATTGGGCTTAAACTCGAGACATATTTTAACAGTCATAAGTATTGGATGCAAACCCAAAATGTTCCATGGTAAAATTAAACTTGAAATACCATGCATGAGGATCCTGCTTCAATTTATATAATACTCAACATAAGCGACATACTTTACTTAAAAGAATGAGTGTATTTAGGAGGAGCTTCTATATAAACTTCTTCAATAAGATTGCCATTGATGAATGCATTTTTAACACCCATTTGGAATAGTAGCCATCGCATAATAGAGGCAATAGCAAGAAAACTTTGAGTAGAAGATGTGCAATTGGAGTAAAGGTTCATGAGTAAAACCTTTTACTACTAGTCGAGCTTTTCAACATTCCACATTATCATTTGTTTGACTTTCTTAATCTTGTATTGTATAAGTTATACACCCATGTATTACCTATAACCAACTTTCCAAGAGTGTGGCGGGCATAATGAAATAGGCTGTCAAATTCCAACACAAAAGCTTAAGCTAATTGATAAAGGGAGATCATATATTTATAAAGAGCATACAAGTTCAAATAAATTGGAGTAAAACCTGCTTTTGATACAATGTTAGAAAGTCCAACCCAAAAAATTTAAGTTAATAGGTGAAGGGAGACCATATGTATATGTTGTTTGTGCCAAGCACAAGCGCATGCACGAGTGAGAGAGAGAGAGGTTTGTGGTCGCCTTGCATGTTGCGGTAGCAGTGACGAGTGGCTTGGTGTTGATCGTGAGTGGCAACCTAAGGAATGAGCAAAAGGAGAAAAAGCTAGTGATACGGAAAAAATATTGGGTAGAAGTGGGATTTCAGAATGTCAAAATCCCACTCACTTCACCAAGTGACACGTGTCGCTTGGGGGCCCACTACGCCAAAAGCCTCCCTCACCTCACATCACCATCTGGCCTCTCTTTTCCCTCTCTTTTTTTTCCTTTATTTTTTCTTCTTCTTCCCTTTCACTCTGACGCGAATATCTCCCCTTCCCGAATGACACTTGTTGCCTATTGAATGGAGTGGGATTTAGACACGCTAGAATTCCATTCCTACCCAATATTTTCTCAGTGATGAGAGGATAGTCTTTTGTCTTGTTAAGCCCAATAAGCCTCTAAATGAATATCTATGGGTGATAAAACAGATCGTAGATGATTGTCACCTAAGCGGACAAAAGCCATCATAGGCTGGTGCCCGGTCAACAATTAAACTTTACATTCAATCAAAAGGAAATTGATCCTAGGAAATTAATAACTTTCTGATGATGACCACGATTAAATGCTCCATTGTTTTGTGCTCACCCAAATAAAGAAATGGTAGGCCTCTCCTATAAATAGGATTACCTCTGGTTGACACATTTGATACGAGTCACTTCCATATCACTAGCCAGTCCTCTACTCAATATAAACCGCCACTTTCTTTGATTTCCCCTCGCTACCAACAATGCACGCAACAAAGAGAACCACCTGGTTTTATCTATTTCTCTTCTTATCTTTCCATGCGGTGTTCCTGGGAAGCTCGGACGCACGTGTTCTTCACAGCTCGCCTATACCAAGCCACCAGCTCTTGCGTGGATTAGGGTTTACCGATTTGGTGAGCCGAGCTGAGGCGATGGATCGAAGAAGCTTGAGGTCTGGAGATCAAGTCGCTCCTGGAGGACCAGACCCTCAACACCATTATTAGCTAGTAACCGAAACCACAATCTTATTTGAGGTTATAGCAGGCGGTGTATGATGAGCTTCCTTCTGTCGATGATATTTCTCCTTTAACTTTCTGGTGATTTCCGCTATTTTGCTTGCTGAACAATCTGATGTACTTTTCTGCTGCTTCAACGTTTTCATGTTTTTAAACTACCGTGTTTCTAGTTTCTCTTTCTTCTTTTCAATCACAAACGGTGTTAACATGATATAGACACAACGAATCACACTTGATCGGTATTGGTAGACGCATAGAGTAGAGTCATCTTGGACAGTTCATTCTGTCCTTCCTTGATTTCGCAGCCGATCGAATGCGTTGCGTTCAGTTAGGTGAGTACAGACCCCTTAAGGCAACTCAGAATCTTTGATATGGCCCATGGAACATCATGTTTGCATGGCTTGGGTCATGAAGGCACGTGGGTACGTACTTTACCGTCGCTCATCAGCTATAAGACAAGATTGCTGAATTCAGATTCAAGGAATTTCAAAAGCAGCATGTTCATGCCCACGTCAGATTGTCCATCGCCGTTTAATTAAAAGAAGGGAGGGGAAAAAAACTCAGATTTTCCTTAGAACGCATGGAGGAGTCACGAGCCATAGTGATAACTATGATTATGGTTCGCTGTTATAAAAATTCAAATTTTTAAGTAATTTTTCCAGGGAAAATCAAATTAGATTATCACATCAAATGGCAAAAAATATTTTCTAGTTAATTTTCAAGTTTTAGCCAAACATAAAAAAATAGTCATTTTTCATGGAAAAAACTTCCTGAAAAATATTCTTCAAAAATTGTACATTTTTGTATGAAACAAATGGATCTCTAGATGCATTTATTCAGAGTGACAAATGCAGAGAATTTGAGAGAAATGAGGTCGTACATACATACGCGCATCCATATGTCATGTGCATTAAGAACGCATACTACCAAAATCTGCGCCTTAACTCATTAGATGATCAGCTTTATTATGGTCACCAAAATGCTAGCTTACGTGGAGTTAAGCCTCGAGAAGGGAACAAGTTACTTCGATGTGAAGACCTATAAGCTTTCTTGATGTGCTAACGTTGCAAAAGGAGAAACTTTTCCAAAAAGTCCTAAACATATTGTACGATGATCAATTTAGTCTTAAATATTTCAATTGTAATTCTAAATATTTTGATGATTTGTCAACACAGTCCTAAACCTTTTAACGAATTACTAATTTAGTACTTTCAGCCAATTTTGACAGAAAATAGCTGATGTGGTGGTCTAATCAGTATCAACTGTTCTATGTGGTACAACCGATACTAATATGGAATTTTTTAAAGTATATGATTTTTTTTTTGTTTTTTCCTTTTCTTTTTCTTTTTCCTTTTTTCCTTTTTTCCTCCATCGGCCTCAAGTGAGGCTACCCTCGTTGGTCGAGGTCTTAAGCAAGGGTTGCTCTCGACAGATACGATGAGGGTTGCCCTCGCCCACATCCTATTGGGCGAAGGGCTGCCCTCTCTTGAGGCCAACAGCCTCAATTGTCCATTGACAAGGCTTGACGATGGTTGGCGGAGGCATAAAGGGAAAATGAAAAATGAAAGGAAAAAAAAAGGAAGAAAAAGAAATAGAAACATTAAAAAAATTTAAAAAAAATTATTGATGGCAGCGTTAATTATGCCACATAGGATGACTAGTGCTAACTAGACTATCATGTCAATGATTGCCGGTTAAAAAAATGTTGGAAGGACTAGATCGGTAAATTATTGAAAGGTTTATGATTAAATTGGCAAATTGTCATAAGGTTTATGACTAAATCAGTATAATTGGAAGGTTTAACGTTAAATTGGCCGTTGTCCAATAGGTTTACAACTTTTTGAACAATTTTCCAGTTGCAAAAGAATCATATTGCCAAAAATGGTTAAAGGTGGATTGACACCACACCTTGAGAGTTTGAAATACTTCGGTTTCTGAGAGCGTAGCGTCCCCTCATGCATATGATCTTCCTTATTGGCTGATGCACATACGATATGGGGTTATCTATCTTGTCAATCTTGCTTTATTCATTCTTGTTTGCTCTTAGGGTCCAAAGCGGCGCGGGTTAGGCATGGGTAGTTTTCTTAGCAAAAGGTAAGGGACACGAAGAAGAGAGTTCACGAGTATATTCGGATTAGCACTTAGTAAAGTAATATGTGTGTTCGACCAAAAAAAGAAAAAGAAGAAGCGATATTTGTGGGCTAGCGTGAATTCGAAACCCAAAATGATTTTGAAGGTCTAGGAAATGCATTTTCCCTCTCGCCTATTCACGATGGTTTCTTGATTGCTTTGTTGCACAGCCAATGGTATAGGGATGAAGATCCTCTTTTCTCGACCTTTACCATAACTCGATGGCAACATGACCCTTGTCGAGATCTAACTTATTTCAATCAGCCATCGTGATCTCAATAAGATATATAGGCATCGAGGTCAAATTATCAATGAACAACTCGTATATGGATTTGAATAGGGCGCCTCTAGATATCTCATCAAGATATCTTGTCAGTGGCTGCGAGTCACTAGCAATAGCAATTGGCCGAGCTTAGGCAAGGCTTGCCCTTGTCAGACCTCTCCTGGGCGATTGCTAGCCATGGCAACTAGTGGAGGAAGAAGGGAAAGAAAACAACAAGGAAAAAAGAAGAAGGAAAAATAACAAAGATCAATAAAATTTAAAAAATTTTGTTCATGTCAGCATCACTTGTGCCACATAAGACGACCAGTATCTACATCAATGAATGCCGGTCAAAGTTGGCCTAAAAGGTTATATTAGCAAATTATTAAAAATATTTAATATTAAATTGACTAAATTGAAAGGTTGATGATGAACTTTTTGGTAATTATCACACTATTGTGGTCAAGATATCAATTGAGAATAAGAAAGCGGAAAATAGAACTATGGAATTTTTAGTATAATTTGATGTATAAAAAAGTGTACATGTAGAGCCTATTTAAAGGCTTTTAATATATGACTATCTAAGGAAATCAAATGAGATATGCATGATCAAAATAGATATAGAACATTAGAGGGGAAATAGCAAGTGGCTGATGCTACTAGCTTGTGAAATAGTAATTGAGCAACACGGCCTATATTGCTAGCGTCATAGCATTAAACAGCCTATATGGCTGGCTTGAGAAAAAAGTTACTAAGCAATGCATCATGTGTGGCTGTTATTGAAAAAAAAGCCACATTTGTGATAAAGGCTCAACTAGGCAACGCACTTTGTATAGTTGGTCATCATGGAATGGATTAAATTAAGCACTTCTTTAGGTTAGACTTGTGTACATAAAGTGAACATTGGCGACTGTTGAACGATGTTAATGTCAAATTTATTTGGGTATGCATTAGGGTGCTCGAGATGCATAGGTGCATTGGGTGCAACATGCACCCAATACACTAGCATTATCTTAGGAAATGAGGCTCTAATACCAAGTTGAGAATGAGAGAACATAAAAAGAATTATGGTTTTTTTTTTTTTTTTTTTGTATATTTCAATGATTCGAAAATGGAAAAAGTACACCTCAAGTATCAAAACTTAGCACGAGTGGACACATAAGTGCCAAAACTTCAAAAAAAGTATACTAAGTGCTAATTCCAATGAGACATGTTGGAAATCTGACATGGCATTACTTTATTAATAAAACTAGTCTATATGGCTTGTTGGAATGTACACTCAACATTCTTATCCCAAAATGACATTGTTTTGCTCCTAAATTATATCTTTAATATAAATATTAATTTAATTTAATTTAAAGCTAATTAAAAAAAAAATTGATTAGATCTCGTGGCCATGGAGGCCCTCGCCACCATCACCCCACCATCACAAAAAGCGGCGAGCTAGGGTTGCCAGCTAATGGTTGAGGCCTGCTGACCCTGGCCAACACTCGCCCCATTATTACCGGCTCTTTCCCACGATGGTGGGGCGGGGATGGCAAGGGCCTTGATAGCCCCAAATCTAATCCTCTTTTATTTTCTTTTTTAAATTTAGTTTTTTAAATTTAATTTAATTAATATTTATATTAAAAATCAAATTTAAACCTAAATGGCATCATTTTAGTTTATCTAGTCACGTCAGTACCACATGGATACTTTTTTAAAAAAAAGACCACATTAGTTAAAAATCTTACCAGAAAATGTCATGTCAGCAATTTGATCGAAAATTTTTGCCCTTAACACTTAAGTATTCCTTCTTTTTCTTCTTTTCTGATTTTGACATTTAAATATACCTTTTGGAAATTTTAGCACTTAAAATCTTTGTCATCCTATATAAAAGAGTCAATGGAGTTAACTTTTAATAGATAACTATTAAAGAAAATAAAATAATATAGACATAATCAAAATATATATAGAAAATCAGAGGAGTATCCTATATTGACGAATTGATCAGATATGGAATTGAAATTAGAAATCTCGTCGAGATATCCTGTCAATGTCAGTAATAACGGCTGCAGGATTGACCCAGCATGTAAAGTTCCACTCTCCAACTCGCAAGTGCTTCACGTGAAATCGTGTGCAACCGAAAAAGGGGAAATAAACTGAAACAACAAGCTACAGACAAATCTAAACGTCGTGAAACATGAGGCAACTGAGATATAATTTGATATACCCATTTATATGAGACCAATTGAACTCAAAAGTTCAAGTGGTCAGGTTTCACGTTATCTTAGGTAATTGCGTATGATAAGGAACGCCAATCGAGATAAAAATGAATGATGAGCAATGTAGGACAAATCAAATCACAGAACCATCCTCATTCGAAGGTATTTCCCCATATATTTTTTTCATTTGGCTCATTAAAAGGTGCTTTCCTTTCCATGACTTTCACCAAATGGAAAAATATGGCGAACTCTAGCGAAGGTCTGTTACGTGGAGCCACGCTCTTTATTAAATAATTTAGAAGAAAGAAGAAAAAGCATATGTCTATCTCATCTTGATCCGGGCGCCAAATTTTCCTACCTTACTTTCCAATCAAAAAGAAAAAGGGGGAAAAAAAAAGGTTCCCTCCGAAACAAAAACTGGAGAGGAAAAAAAAAGAGAAATTGTTCGGTTTTGGATAATTGTTGACGTGATATACGAAATGTATCCGCAATTGTAATCTGGTGTCTACAATTTCGCATTAGCAGTACATGTAAGTATACGGGAAACCTGCAATCTAGAGGTTTTTTTTTTTTTGATGGTGCTATCTAGAGTTGATAGCATTTTTTTCACTTAAACGAGACTATCTATGATCATTATTGTAAACTTCACAAGTAACGGGTGTCTTTTGATAAAAATCCTTTTTTATAATCTAAATGCATCCGCTACTTGCGTCCTCATAATGTTGTAATATAATGCAGAAACTAATGAACTCTACAATTAAATAAACATGAGAATATAAAATTACTAGAGGAATAAATGAGGAATAATAAAGAATATTGGATACTTATTTGGTGAAATAGTCAACTGCTAATAATCCAATAAATAATTAGAAAATTATAATAATATAATCACTCACATGCTCAAGTATTTTCTAATTCGATAGTACACCCAAACCCGCAGTGTTTAGTCAAGCAGCACTACGGGCCAAACAGCACCTCCACAAGTGTTATTCTCCTCTTCAGACCAAAAACGATATCCCACAAACTTTGTTTAATAATAAAGAAAGTGAGACCCAAACCAGAAAATTGGCCAAACCAATAGGAAAACTTCTTTTTGTTAATTCTGTGAAGATTTCGGCCAAGAGTAATAGGAGTTTACTTCCTTATTTTTTCACACAGTAAGGCAACAACGGTCTGGACTTTCCAATCTAATTTCAGATTAAATTTTGTTCAACGATGCAAACTCAAGATATAATGTAACACATGAAATACTCTACAAGTCTCATGCCATAAGATTGCATGGTCCTGCATTATCTTTTGACGAGGATTTCAATTACACTCGAATGACTTAATAAATCTTTTTCCCCAATATTCTCCTCCTAAGATTCTCCACCAAAGGTTTTTAAAATAAAGGGAGACAAAGAGGAAGGTCAATCAGACGGATATCTGGATATAGCGGTGGACGTGAACTCTATATAATGCGCATGGAGGCTCTGTCGCCAATATTTTCTAGCGTGCACATGGGCAAGTGCAACCGTGATTAGACTAACGAGATATTCCTGACGATCTAGTGAAAAAGAACATAAATCCGCATGCCATTGGAATTCTCTCTTTGCTCCGGCAAATTGCTAATCCGTTGCCGTGTTGCAGCTTCTTTAATGAGTAGTTTGGCATCTCCACCTCCATCTCCCAACGATGCATTTTTGAAGGAAAGATGATCGATGGCTCGTGTTACCATATTGTAAGATGTCATGTGGAGATGGAGAGAGATTGCGCATGTAGTGGAACTTCAGCCACTTATGCTGGGGAACTGATAAAAACAGAAAAGAAGAAGAGACTAATAGATTGAGACCTCCGTGCAGCAGAGGGCAATGTTACATCTTCACTTTGTCCAGATCAGAGTCATAAGCCAAATTCAAACCAGCGATTGGATGTGTTTTTACTACCTTTCTTTTGTCCATTGCTTCTTCTTCTCTGGGCAAAGCCTTCTGCTGCAAATTCCGTCAGGCCATCGCGAACTAGAGGTTGCGTTCCCCCACTGAATTTGCACTCCACCCCGCTGGTCCCTCCCTCTTGTTCTCGCTGATTCGATGTCATGAGGCCCACCTTCGATATGAGGTCACGGACCACCACCTTCATCGATAAGAAGGTCCATGACTACTTGTTTCTTTTTTGGTCGAAGTCCATGACGTCGTGAAATTTAAGAAGGTGTGACTAAGGCGAGTAGTGGTGGCAGGCTAAGTGAGATAGAAAGCAGGAAAGAGAATGTTAGGGTTCTATGGCGTTTTGCGCGCAATTGCATAAAGCTTTTTTGAGATGACAAGACAAGGTCCAATTACCCTCCACTTGTAGAAGATCCATATGCAACAATGATAAAGAGAAATAACCATTAAAAAGAAAACTTCCTTTTCTCATTGTTCTATGATAATAGTTAGGTTAAAAATTTAATAGGAATTTAAACTAGGGGTGAGCATGGTTCAAGGTAAAACCTGGAACCTGAGAACCAGAATAGTGAGAACCTGTTCAATTTCAAGTTCCAAAAATTGGGGAGTTCATTTCTTTGGATATGTTCTAAGTTCTAAATTGGTTGAATTCAAAACCTAAAACCTAACATCTAGAACCAATTTTGGTGTTTTTCTTGGTTCATGTTTTCACACGATTCAATCTGGAACCATTAGCCTAAGCTTCCATCTTTTTGTATGTCTAAATATAAGTTATGACCAGTAAATTATAGCAACAAGTAGTGGTCATTAAAAGTGATATTTCCTTGCAATCGTTCAATTAATAACACATTTAAAACCTGAGTAGACTTTGGAAATAACCTTGAGCTTTTAGATTCCAAAATATGAAAGGTAGGTTTGAGTTCCAAAAATGAGGAAAATGTTTCAACAAGTAGATTCTTAATTTTAAGTGGAACCTATACAAAACTTGAAACTGCTCACCCTCTAGTTTGAACTTCAGGATTAAACGATGATCTAACGTGTTATTGACACTCTTTCTATTAAAACTTTGAATGGTAACATTATTGAAAATTATCCAAAAAGTCATAAATCTATTATACATGGTTAACTCAGTCCTAAAATTTTTAATTGAAACTAATTTAATCTTAAATTTTTTGATGATTTGCTAATTTAATTATTGTAGTCAATTTTAACTGGAAATTATTGACATGAACGTTGGTCAGTTGCCAGTGGTCTTTTGTCACATTGCTAGTACTAACATGGACATTTTTTGCATTATATATATTTATTTTTTCCTTTTTTTTCCCTTTCGTTTTTTACAAGACTGGTCAAAAGCAAAAGCAAAAGGAAAATGATTAATAAAACAGAAGAAGAAAGGAACAAAAGGAAAAAAAAATGCAAACAATATTCCCATAAGTGTTGGTCATATCATATTAGAAAGCCGATAGTCGATTGACGTGTACATCAATAATTTTTGACCAAAAGGTTTCGGACTAAATTTGTCCAATTGAAAAATTTAGAACCAAATGACTGTCGTACTATATGTTTATGATTTTTTGGACAATTATCTCCATTTTTATGATATTCTATCATTTATCATCCAATATTATGCTTCTTATTTTTAACTACTGTTATAATTTTCCTTCATTCCTGATTGAAGAGGACATCCTCCTTCACGCTTTAGTTACTAAGATACAACACGCGCACCGTTCACATATAAACTGGACTTTAGAAAAGAACGAAAAAGTAAAACTCAGAACTCCATGCCTTTCCCTGGCCCATCCCCTTTTGGGTTGCCGTTGTGTGTCATCATCGGGTCGTTCCTTGCACCACCTATCTCTCTCTCTCTCTTTCTGCGCGTGCGCGCGACCATTCTATCCAAAGATCGAAGTGGGTTGAAAATGACATGCAAAGGCAGGGTCTGCACCGCCGCATGGATACGTGTGTTTGACCTTTGTATCTGAGATTTGGACAGATTTTTTAATAATTTTTAATAATCTTTATTTTCTCCCCTTTTATTCTCTTTTTTTACTTCAAAGGGCTGGCAGGGCCACCTGGCTAAGGGCTAGCAACCCTTGGGTGAGGTCACAGCCTGTGCCCAAGAGCAATAGGGATCATCGGTCCTTTGTTAGTCTAAACTAAAAAAGATAAAGGAAATTTAAAATATATATATATATATATATAAATCGAAAAGTTGGCCAGATAAACTTAATTGATAAAAAACTTAAAAAGTTTTAGGACTCAATTAAGAATATTAAAAATATTTAGAACTGAATTAGTAAACATGCAAAATGTTCAAGATTTTTTGGATAATTTTCCATAGAAAGAGAAAGAGATTTGATGGGATTTTTGTTTTGAGAATGGTAAAATCATTCAGTGTAAAAAGCCTAAAAGAAATTTGTTGATTTGAGTTTTTTTTTTTCACTTGGGAGGAGAAATTTTTTTTGCTGGAAATTATGGCCTTCAAAGTCGTTGCAAGTAGGGCTATAATATTAATAGAGTCCATTAAGTCTGTACGACTTAATGTCCGTTCTCAACTCAATTTGGTTATGCACAACCGGTCTAACATACAAACCAAGCTCAATTAGCTTCTTCCATATCTGCTCGAATCATTTACTTTCCTTACTTCATCCTCCACTTTTGTCGTGAATCCAATCTGATAAACCCGCTCGTCGGTCGACTCTGGCTTCACGACAAACAAGAATGTGCAGGCGGAAAAGAATGAAAGGGAATCTCACCAATGGCGGTAAAGGGTGACAGCGACATGCAAAAAAGCGTCGTCAAAGAGACAAGTCGTGGATTGTACAGCAATCTCCGCGTCGGATAAATCTGTCTTGGCATGCTCATTTATCTATGATCTGTACCACTTGCCAAACATCCAATTGTCTTCTTCGCCGCGTCTATAAATGGGGCGGTTCGTATCTCATTGCAGTATCGGGCTCCTACATCACTCCCTGCGTCTCTCTGTCGAACGACTTCCAAGCTTTTCAGAGATAATCATCGCTTGCTCAACTGCAGCGACAACGACAATGTCGAGAGTACTGCTGTTCCTGGTCGTGCTCTGGGCTCTCTTTACGGGCTTTGATGGCCGTGTTCTTGATGCAGCATTACCAGCTACGTCAGGGAATCGGATGAACAATGGTCATCGCCACAACTTTTATGTAGTGGGCGGTGGTCGCGAGCTTTATCTCGGCACGAGGAGGTCGGTCCTCCTTGACAGGCCTGCACCCGGAGGACCTAATCCACACCACGACTCTGGACCCGGAGGACCTAAGCCACACAGCGACTGACAATAGTCATCAGTCTTGCCTGGCTTTGTTTGGCCCTTGGGAAGATCCCTCAATTGCATGCATACAATCAAGAAGTTGATTATAACAAGTGTTTAGACTTTGTCTGTATGACAGTCTTTCGAGTACTGTAAGAATAACAATTTGTTGTGAGTCACGAATTCTGGAAGAAGTGAATCTTATAATAATTTATAGTTATTTGCATTTTGATTTTTTGTGATTTATAATAGACTAATATTCTCACAATACATTAAAGACTATTATGCAATCATTTATCGAAGTGTTTTGCGCAATGAAGATGACTTATATGTCACAACTCACCATATTTGCTCCCTTTAGTTCAATTGTGGTGGAGGCATGGAGTCCAAATGCAATTATAAATGGACATTTTAGATTTATTGAGTAGTTCGAGTGTACGCATATCTATTTTCTAATAACATTAATGAGGACTATTTTTCATTAGTTCTAGGTGAATGTGATAAGCTCTCATGTAAAATGTGTGATCTATTAAGAACGATCAAGAATTTATATATGTATTGATTGTTCGTGATATAGTCGATGTTCATATTCTTAAGTAATCTAATTCATAAAATGCAATCTATATCAATAGTTACGTAGCAAAATAAATATATTTAGTTCTACCAACCAAAAGAAGTTATTATAGAGACCTAGCAATATTTTTTTCCACGTTCTTGATCACTACCATGCTTCACTAACTTTCTAATATGGGCCGACTGACAAGCTCAATTTATTTTCCTAATAAATGCCTTGTAATATAATCTTTTATGACTATATGTATTTCGCAATCTTGCGTATTTTGGCCTTGCCATGGGCTCAAACCACTATGCCCATGATTGAGTCTAATTCTAAAACAAGAGGAGTTGAAATTAATGGGTTTCTCAATTATCAATCCGAGTCTAAAAATCCCATATATAATCATTTTAGTGCACCAACAATGTTGACACCTAAATTTTGGCAGCCCGATCATTTATTTATTGCATAGAAAATTAGGGGTTAATTTTATCCTTGAAAAAATATTAATTGCATAGCATGTAGGTTTATGTGCATTTATTTTGCATTTGCATTTTTTGCATTTATTTATTGGACCGGTGGCGGATGGATTCAAATTAGTAGTTCTGAGCTTTAACTTGGCAGATCAGATTAAACCATGAAGCGAGCAAATTGACGTAAGTCCGTTTTCTTTAATTATCTCGTGAAAAATAGGAATTTGAAATTTTTCATAGATATGATGAATCTTTTAGATAGGGCAGATGTGAAAAGCGAATATTGCAAAAAAGAATCTTCGTGGATATCGATTTGGAAATTAAAAAAGAAAAAGAAAAAAGAAACCCTAATCGCTGACCTATAAAAAGGTAAAATGCGTAGGTTTCGGGAGGCCACACAATTCCATACACGGCCGCCATTGAGAGAGGACACGTTCGTGAGAGTTGAACAAGTCACGGTTGAAACCTCTTCACGGCCATGAATTTGTCAAGTTCGTGGCCGTGCCTCGACACCGACCCTGCTGCCAATCGTCCGTTGCATTGACAACGACCAGCTTTGTCGCGATCCTCTCCAATGATAAAGTAGCAGCGTGCACCCCTCGCCTGGCGGCGATAAACAATCACGAAGTTTTGGGGCCTACACGCAATTGCAAACCCACGGCCATTAGTGAGAGAAATCGTGAGTGGGCACATTGAGGGGGAAAATCGAGAGAAAGGGGGGCGGCATTAAAAAAGAGAAAAATAGAAGAGTTTCCTTGTCTTTTCAGTAGGTCAGCGAAGGACATGCATGAAGGAGCTTGATACCCAAAGGGAGAAAGCGAAGTGGAGATTTTTGGCTTGGTCTGTCCGGTCCTTGCAGCGAAATCAGAATCTCCAGCAAGCCTTGCAGTCGCACCTTGCCATATGCTCCAGTCACGCTCAGATCAGCAAAGTCAGCACCTCCTCGGGTTCTTGTCGCTGCGCCAATCCAATCCTTGACCGACGTTCAATTTTTTCGACGAGTGCCTAGTTCCTGGTCAACACCCGAGCATCGCAACAATGGCAGTTCAGCAAACTCTTTATCCAGTCCAGTGCACTCTTGATATTCTTGCAGGTTTCCTAGCGAGTCTTCGTCGCAACTAGTCCCTTCTTGTGACGAATACTGACCCTGATTGCTGCTACCCCGATGAGTCTATTGCTTAACCGACATTGCTGTTGCAACCTCAGCAATAGCAAATCTTCCACTGCCCAGAAGCCGTGCTGCCCCCTCTAGCCAAGAGTCATTATCGCGCATCATGTAACGCCCGAGCCCCACTGTGTAATATTGTCCGCTTTAGACACTGAATCCTCAACGCTTTACATTTTAAAACGCGTTGTGTTATACAGAAGGGACTCAAAGCCTTTATAAACTAGCCCAAATGCCCCCCTATGCGATGTGGGATGGGAGACAGGCCTTAGCCTCACCCACGTACTGGGTCGTCACATTCTCCCTCCCTTAAAAGGCACAATGTCCTCGCTGTGGCCCCCACACACGGTCGGGAGTCGGCTCTGATGCCATTTGTAACAACCCGGGCCCCACTGTGTAATATTGTCCCCTTTGGACAGATTAAAGGGACTCAAGCTTTTATAAACTAGCCCATGACTCCCCCCTAAGCGATGTGGGACGGGAGACATGCCTTAGCCTCACCTGCATACTGGGTCGTCACACATCACCCTAGTCAAATCATGAGGAGCACCACCACAGCCCCTGCCCTTGAGCTGTGCTGCGCTACGCCTCCATCGTTGGTCCACCTCACCATTTGAATTTTTGGAAAAACTTCAATTTTGGTAGAGATTTATTTTATTAGGTAGATTTGTTTTATCTTATTTTAGTTTTTGATATTTTATCTCTTTGTTTGAAATATTTTCAGATGCATGATTGAAATTCCCTGATGTAGCATCCAATTCGCAGCCGCACGAATTTTTATTCTATCTATAAGGCTTTAGATGGAATAATTATTCACGTGGTAGTAAAATTGATATATTGATCTTTAAGACTTAAAAATCAGTTTATCGATTTTATTAGTGAAATAATCAAGTTTGAATTTCAATTCAAATGGTGAATAACATTTTTGATGACCATGGATGATTTGGTGTTTATCTTTTAATTGTTCTATTTATCCCGAAAATGCAAAAATTGCATTTGCATCCCATGTAGATTAGAATTGATTGCATGATAGGTTAGTTAGATTTTTTTTTTTTTTTTAAGATGAAGGTATTTAGAATAGATAACATTTCACTTTAGTTAGATTTTTATTTGTAGTGATTTTAATTATGAATTTTCATAAAAATACAAAAAAATCATGCGCATGTCATGTAGGATTAGGTTCATGAAATGCATGTCATTTAGTGATTGTTGCTAAGTTCATTTAATTAGAAATTACCTGTCATTAGAATTAGGTCATTTGGTTAATTTAGATTGCACATTTAATTATTACATTTATTTAGAAATTACTTTACTTATGTCATATAGCTTAGGTCATATTGTCATGCCATATCATTTCATGTTATATTAGTAGCATGGCATTGCATATAGATTAGATTCTCATTGAATAAGTGAAAACCAAAAATTAAGTGATTGCTTGTTAATTAGAAATCATATCTAGAACCGTTGATGTGAATTATGATCTAACAACGTAGATGCTTTCATTGCTAGTTTTGCAATTTATTTATTACTTTCTTGGGTGTTAAATTGGTGGTTTGCGCACCCGCTTGATTACCTCACATGTTAGGGAGATAGATTTAAAATTAAATCAAGCTGCCTACAAAATATTTTTTTTTTCGGAAATAAAAGAGAAATGTACCAAAAGGGCGTTAGAAAAATCTAACGTAATCAAATCTCTGAACTCACAATCTTTGATTCGCAGAAGTAAAATAATTCTCCTGTTATTAGGTATCTAATCGACCTATTGTAAACTAATTAGTGACGACTCTCTTTTGCATGTGAAATATTTGAACCTAAGTCGCAAATTGGTATGAGCTTAGGAAAGCCCGAGCTAAGTGAGACTTAGTAATCCATTAGTCAAACCCTAGATGTTTCACCCGAAATTTGGTCGCGCCAAACAATATGACCTTGGAATATTTTCCAAAACCTAGGGCATTTGGGGAAACCTCTCTTCTTTCGACAATCAAGAGAATACTCACTAATACTTGCGTATATTTTTACTAGTAGTGATGAGATGTTGACCAACGTCCTTGAATTATTCACCAACCTTTTCTAAATAACCTAATAGCATTTTATTTACCACAAGTAATGAAAATTTAATACCTTTGAGAATCTACTAAATCTTCGGGACCCTTATTGCATGGACATTTTTAGTATGCTACTACTATTGTGTACAATAATGACTAGGGCCCCATCAATAGCGTATCAGAGAAGTTCCTAATTGGAAGAATGCGATCATCGACTTAACAGATTTTTCTGGACATTCATCGTATTGATTATTGAAGGCGGATGGCCGTTATGAACATGAAGACTAAAAAGCATACTAATACATTGAAAATCTTTCCAAGCAATACCGTCAAAGTAGCACGACCCATTCCTAATGCGAGCGTGAGAATACTTTGCAAACTCGTTCAGACATTAACTGCTTAGCTAATTAATGACAACCATTCACCATAAGAACCGAACCGAACCGAACCATATTGACCTACAGAAAAACTTACCTTACTAGAACTACCAAACAATTAATTAGCCTATTACCTATTGAAAAAATTTACTGATTAATTAATTAATTAATTAAGTGTTTACTGATTCCCATTTTAGTGAAAATGAAGCTTTGACAAGAGGAAGAAGGAAGGGGGGGGTGATTTCCTTTTTTCAGAAAACGGATATCATTTCTCTCTTTTAAGAAGGGTGTTTTCCATTGACCGGAAAGTATTTTCTTTGTCCACTCATTTTCCATGCTACAAACACCGGAAACTGTGGGAAAGTTTTTCGCAAAATAAATACGGTCTCATCATACATTTGAGAACTTGCGGAAATCTTGTTTGCGTGGGCTGGCATCAAACCCGGCCCGGCCCGGCCCGACCTCTCACGGTCTTGCTGGCTGCGTCGAGCGTCCACGACCAAAGGGAGGATTGGCTTGGGGCAACACGTCATCGGATGGATGGGCCTCTTCCACCCCACCATTGAAGTTCATCCATCCGATCCACTGCTGAGATACTTTTGAATTGAATCTCTCGCGGTGCGGGACTCCCACCACCCGCTTTCGTGCGAAACCAAAAGCCGCTGTTTGCATACGGCCCCAGAAGCGGCGCCGTTTTTCAGAAAGCTCCCGAGCAACGCGCTCTTTCCGCTGTTGCTGCTGGCGCACCAACGCGGCCGTCATTTCCATTTATGCGATTTTAAAATTCCCTTATTACAGATGTTTAAGAATTTTTCCTCGTTGTTGGAAACACTCATCAATACCAAGAAGGTATTTCTAATGCATTTCTTAACACCATTCCTTTAATCATAAACCTTTTAAGATTTGCTAATTTAGTCATTTGGCGATCTAGTTAGCACAAACTGTTCTATATAGCACAATTGACGCTAATTAGACAATTTTTTAAATTATGCAATTCTTTCTATTTCTTTTTCCCTTTTCTTTTCCTCTGGCCTCAAGTGAGGGTCGCTCAAGGCCTAATGTCGACGACCTTTGCCGGCCATTTACGAGGATTGGCGATGGTTGGCAGAGGGATAAAGGGAAAAAGAAAAAGAAAAAAGAAAAAAAAGACAATGAGAAAAAATAAAAAGATAAAATTTAAAAGATAAAATATTGCAAAATTGTCCATATTAGTGGCAAACTCTACTACCTAGGATGGCTAGCATTGATTAGACTGCTATGTCACTGTTTTTGGTTAAAATTAGCCGGAATGACTAAATTGGCAAATTGTTAAAATGTTTTCTTGGCAAAAGGTAAGGGACATGAGGAAAAGAGTTTAAGAGTACATTTGGATTAATGGGACGTGAGCACTTGGAATGCCAAAACTTGGCTTAGGGAGATACTTAAGTGCCAAAGGTTTGTAAATGTATACCTTGTCCCAAAATAAAAGTAACATGGATCAACTAAGTACCAACACTGAGAAAATCCAGTCAAAATACTAACATGGCATTTTTTCGATTAGACAAGTGCAAAACGACGTTGTTTTAAATGTTGACGTGGCTAGATAAACCAACAACATCATTTTGCACTCTGATATAGCTAGATAAGCCAAAAGCAATGTCATTTTGCCTGGGATTTAAATTTTAGTATAGATATTAATTAAATTAAATTTAAAACTAAATTTATATTTTTAAAAAGAAAAAAAAAGAAATTGTAGTTCGGCAAGGCTATGCAAGCCCTCACCATTGCCTCCTCACTGTCACCCAGGGGGAAGGATTGGCCACCGCAGTGAGGACTTGCATAGCCCTTGCCAAATGTGCTGCAATTCCTTTTTTTTTTTTTAATAATTTAATTTTAAATTTAACTTAACTAATATTTATATCAAAATTCAAATAAAAGGCAAACCGATGTCGTTTCGGCTCTTCTTTACTGACTTAGCTTTTCAGTAAGTCACTTAGGCAAGTTATATTATTAAGAAAATGCTATGTAAAATTTTCGGTACTCTTCGTTGAAGTTGGCACTTAAATGTTCCATCTTTTTTTTTTTTTAAGTGGCACTTATATGTACATTTCGTAACTTTTAGTGCTTAAATATTATATACCAAATTTTGGCATTCACACTATACTTCTGCCTAAGATTAGCATTTCGTAAAGTAATATGTGTGATCGGCCAAAAGAAAAAAAAAAGTGATGTGTGGAAAAAAAAAAAAAAAAGTGATGTGTGTGGGCCAGCGTGGATTCGAAACCCAAAATGAATTTGACGGTCCACGAAATGCATTCCCTCTCCCCTATTCACGATGGTCTCTCGATTGCTTTGTTGCACGGCCAATGATATGGGGATGGAGATCCTCTTTTCTGGACCGTGTATCTCTGCCCTTATAACTCAGTGGCCACGTGAACCTTGTCGAGATCTCGTTTAGTTCAATTGGCCATTATGATCTCCCTAAGATCTATAGGTATCGTGGTCAAAATTTTGACCAACACATTAGATATGGATTTGAACAGGACGCCTCTAGATATCTTCGTCAAGATATCTTGTCAATGGCTGGCTGCAGGTCATTGGCCATGGTGATTAGCCAGCGGAGTTCTCCTGGCTGATCGCTAGCCATCTAGTGGAGGAAGAAGGCAAAGAAAAGAAAAGGAAATAACAAATAAAAAACTAAAAAAAAAAATTTAAAAACTTATCCATGTCAGCCTTGGCCACGGCACATAAGACGACCGATACTCATGTCAACAATTGCCAATCAAAATTGGCCTGAAAAATTAAATTGACAAATTATCAAAAAGTTTGTGACTAAATTAACTAAATCGAAAGGTTTATGATATAGTTTTTTTTTTTTTTTTTTTTTTTTTTTGTAATTATTAGGCCATTGTGGTCAAGATATCAATTGAGAATAAGAAAGCGGTAAATAGAATTATAGAATTTTCATTATATTTTGGTGATAAAAAAGAGTAGATGGAGGGCCTATTTGTAGGCCTTTAATATATTACTATCTAAAGAAATTAAAGAAAATCAAATCAGATATGCATAATAAAAATAAATATACAATATTGAGGGGAAATAGCAAGCAGCCAATGTGACTGACTTGGAAAATAGTAATTGAGTGATGCGGCCTATATTACTAACATCGTGGCATTAAATGGCCTATACTGCTAGTTAAGGAAAATAGTTACTAAACGACGTGACCTATGCGACTAGTATTTAAAGAAAAGCCACCTCCATGATAAAAGGCTTGACTAGGCAATGCACTTTGCACGGCTGGCCATCATGCAATGGATTAGAGTAATCACTTCCTCATATTAGACTTGTGTGTACAACATGAACATTGGTAACTACTAAAAAATGGGGATGGAGGAATTACTTGGGTATGCATTAGGGTTGTCAAATTGCATGGGTGTGTGGGTGCATCAAGTGCGAGGTGCACCCAGTGCACTAGGGTTGTCTTAGAAATGAGGCTCTGATATCAAGTTGAGAATGAGAAAACGGAAAATAGAATTGTCGAATTTATATATATATATATTCCTATGTATATAAAAGAGTTGATGGAGTTAAATTTTAATAGATGATCATCAAAGGTAATCAAATAAGATATGCATAATTAAAAAATATATAGAAAATTAGAGGAGTATCCTATATCAATGAATCGATCAGATATGGAATTGGACAGGGCGTATTTAGAAATCTCGTTGAGATATCTTGTCAGTTTCAGTGATGATTGTGCAGCTCGATGCACCATGTAAAGTTCTGCTCTACAACTCGCAAATGCTTCACGTGAAATCACGTGCTACTGAAAAAGGGGAAATAAATTGAAACAAGCCACGGACAAATCGAAACGTGGCGAAACATGAGGCAACTGAGATATATTTTGATACCGCTTTATATAAGACCAATAGAACTCAAAAGTTCAAGAGGTCAGGTTTCACGTTATCCTAGGTAATTGCGCATGACATGGGATGCCAATCGAGATAAAAATGCATGATGAGCAATGTAGGACAAATCAAATCACAGAAAACCATCCTCATTCGAAGGTTTTTCCCCATATATAATTCCCATTTGACTCCTTAAAAGGTGCTCTCCTTTCCATGACTTTCACCAAATGGAAAAATATGGAGAACTCTTGCGAAGGTTCATTACGTGGAGCCGCGCATTTGACTGAATAATTTAGAAGAAAGAAGAAAGGCATATGTGGATCTCATCTTGATATGGGGCGCCAAATTTTCCTACCTTACATACCAATTAAAAAGAATAAGGAAAAAAGAGAGTTCCCTTCGAAACAAAACTTGAGAGAAAAAACAAAGAAATTGTTCTGTTTTGGATAATTGTTGACGTGATATACCAAATGCATCCGCATTTCTCTGTTGAGTTTACTGTGATTTGATGTCTAGAATTTCGCATCAGCAGCATTAGCAGTAGATGTAAGTATACGGGACATGCTAAAACCTGCTATCTAGAGTTGATAGCACGTTTTTTTTTTTTTTTTTCACTCCAATTAGGAAAAAACAAATACTACCTATGATCATTATTGTAAACTTCACAAGTAACAGGTGTTTTTTTAATAAAAATATATTTTTTTTTAATAATCCAAACGCATCCATTACCTGGATCGTAATAATGTTATAATATAATGCGGAAACTAATGATTATATAAAATTAAATAAATGCGAGAGAATGAAAATACTAAAGGAATAAATAAGGAACAATAAATAATAATAAAAAATCGAAATTTACAAGGTAGAAGAGTTAGCTGTAAATATATCAATAAACAATGAGAAAATGACAGTGGTATATTCGCTCACACACTGAAGTATTTTCCAATTCTAAGTTCCCATCAGCAACAGGCCATATTCTCCAGCAAAGTCCTCTGACCAGCACCTCCACGAGTGTTAGTTCTCTTCTTCAGACTAAAAACAATATCCCACAAACTTCGTATGATGATAAAGAAGTGACACGTCAAATGTGGAAATTGGCCAAACCAATAGGAACACTTCTTCTTGTTATTTCTTTGAAGATTTCGGCCAAGACTAATAGGAGTTTACTTCCTTATTTTTCACACAAGAAAGGCGACAACAATCTGGACTGTCCAATTTAATTTCGGGTCAGATTTTTTTCAACAATATAAACTCGAAATATAATGTAATACATGAAATACCCTACAAGTCTTATGAACTTCAAGTCTTTAACCCGTACTGATATCCCCAAAGAGTAGCTTACACGTGTTGGTGGGATTTGAATGGTTTGCCACTAGTTACTGAGCATCCCAACATCCTAATCAACTGTGCCAACCTTGAAAAGCAGCGCAACAGTGCACGGAGAATTGTATATTTTCTAAATCTCACTAGATAAATTGGAAATTTACACAGACAAACATGTTTCACTCTTGCTATTGATATGACAAGGGTAAGATCTTACTAAGCAAAAAATAATATTGTATATCTATAATCAAATTACTTTATCTTACATGATATGATAAGATGGGGTGAGTAACCAATATTCTCTTTCCATGCTTCTCAAGATTACATTTGCTAGAATAATTAAATGTTGAACTATACCTTCATCTGCAAGTTTTAATCCTTTAGAACACTTGATAATGGTTCAAACAATATTCTAACAATATTAGTTATCTCTTTTGTTTAATGGTGGTTTCTTGGTGGACACAAGAGACTCTTCCTCGACGTTTTCTCCATAAGCTAATATACTCTAGAGGCCTATCCCATTAATGTGACTCCAATATCCTTTGTTAAGATATGCAACATGATAAAAAATCTTACCATCTTGTCTTGGGGAGGTCACAGGGGGAAGGCAGAATCCAAGCTCATGTATATACCCAATTAGATATCATTTCGCTCATAAGGTTAAGCTACTAAGTTATTATGAGGTAGATATATTATTAACTTCTTCATACCCAAATAATTTCCCATGTGAGTCTTTGAATTTTCATTAGTACCCAACATGTTCATGGCTAAGCAGGTTCTTCATAAGATGCTCCTCCAATTCCACCTTTTGTTCGAACAAAGTATTGGGGAACCGAGGCAAAGGAAATTGAATTCCTGAGGCTGGTAATCGATATTGATGATGTTTTTCCTGTTATGATGCATGTGTGAATGAGTTGTATTAGAGAAGTCCTACATCAGAGAATTGATTTGGTATGGAACAATTAATATATCCCAGTTGACTCATAACTCATTAATTTAAGTTTTTTAGTGGAGATGGATCCAATTGTATACATTGAGAGTTCAAACTTAAGCTCCCTCTTGGCAATTCACCTAGATAAAGATATCAAATTTCTACCACGCGCTCCCAACAAATGGTATTGGAGCCCATGGTTGTGATTTCCAGGCATGTGGACATTGTAATATAGTAACACAAGCCCATATGAAGTTGATGTAGAAGGACGTTTGAATTAAGGGGGAGCACACATAAAACTAAGCTTACACATGAGAGGAAGATTGTTAGAATGCACATGTGAGTGAGTTGTGTTAAAGAAATTCAACATCAGAGAATTGATATGGTATGAAGCAGTTATCATATTCCAGTTGGCCAATAACTTGGTTTAAGCTTTTGAGCAAAAATGCGTCCAACTATATATGTTGATGGGCTCAAACTTGAGCTCCTTTTTGGTAATTTCCCCAAGTGAAAGTATTGAACTACAACTGCGTGCTCCTAACATTTCCATCTTTTAGTTGAGTGACGTGGAGGGAGATTTGAAGGGGACAATCGAGCCAGCAAGTGCACAATATAAAATGATGTGGTCCTGCATACCCTTTTAACAAGGATTTTAGGTACGCTCAAAAGACTTAGTAAATATTTTTTCTCGACATTACCTTCTGTAGATTCTCCACTAGAGATTTTTAAATAAAGGGAGACAAAAGAGGAAGGTCAATTAGTTGGATATGCGGACATAGTGGTGAATGTCGACTCTCTATGATTTGCATGGAGGTTTTGTCGCAGGCAAAAGAACACCCGAAATGCCAAAACTTAACACAATAGAACATTTAAGTACCAAAAGTTAAGAAAGTGGTACTTAAGTGCCACTTTCTTGAAAAATGAGACATTTGAGTGTCACCTCTGGTGAACCCCATTGGAAATCTTATGTGATAATTTTTTATTAATTTTGCTCACCTACTTTGCTTGCTAGAGAGCCGACTTAGTAAAGAAATGCAAAAATGATGTCATTTTGGCATAGATTTGAATTATAAATTAAAATTAAAATTAAATTAAATTTAAAACCAATTTTTTTTTTTTTAAAGGAAGAAGATGAATAGAGGCTAGCGGCTGGCGACCCAGCCGACCCTCCCCTCACAGTCGCGACCCTTCCCAGTGACGGTGGGGAGGTGGCGGCGACAAGGGATAAGCCCTCAACTGTTGTTCATCTTCTTCCATTTTTTTTAAAAATTAGTTTTAAATTAAATTTAATTAATTTATATATTACTTATTTAGCCACGTCAACAACAAAATGGAGTCATTTTTGCACTTGTCTCTACACGTTATCATGCAAAATAATGTCGTTTTGCACACTTGCCTCTCCAGAATATTGCCACATCAGCATATTGACTGGATTTTCTCGCTGTTGTCACTTAACTAATCTATTTTGCTCCGATTTTAGCACTTAAGTGTTACTTTCGTAATTTTTAGGACTTAAGTATCCCTGTACCATGACACTTCAGATGTCCCGGTATCCTCCGTCGCATAAAGTGAAAGAAAATTAACTTTTCACATGCCATTGGACTTCTCTATTTGCTCCTGCGAATTGCTTATCCATTGCCATGTTGCAACTTGTTTAGTGAGTAGTTTGGCACCTCCACCTCCATCCCCCAATGATTCATTTTTGAAGGTAAGATGATCGATAGCTCGTTTTACCATATGGAAAGATGTCATGTTGGAGATGGAGAGAGATTGTGCTTGTACTGGAACTTCAACCACTCATGCTGGGGAACTAATAAAAACAAAAAGAGAAGAGACTAAGGCCATGTTTGGTAACCATTTAAACATGGCCAAATTTTGATTTTTTGTTTCCAGAATCAGTTTGTGCCTAGAATTGCGTATAGTAAAATTTTTGTTATCGGGAACAGATTGTGATAGAATCAAGAATAAAAAAAAATGTGATTCTTGTTCCAGAATAAAAAAAAAAAAAAGAATCAAAACCAACTATTTTCTTCTATTTTCTTCTTCAATTGCGTGGTTGCGACCGATTGCCGGCAACCGATCTAGCGAGCTCATCGGTGGTTAGGCCGGCCTTGCCGAGATTAGGTGAGTCCCACCTAGCCTTGCGACACCAACCCCACCACCTAGCCCCAGTGAGGCTCATTGGGGCTGGGCAAGCCTCACGACGCCAGCCCCACCACCCAGCCCCAGTGAGGCTCACCTAGCCCCACCAGTAGCCAGGCAGTCCTCGCCCAGCCCCAGCAAGGCCGGCTTGGAAGGCCGGCTTGGAAGAAGAAGAAGAAGAAGAAGAAGAAGAAGGAGGACGAAGAAGAAGAAGAAGAAGAAGAAGAAGAAGAAGAAGAAATCAATGAGTACAGTACCAAACACAATTTTATTCAAGAATAAAAAATTTTGGACAGTTACCAAACGGCTTAAAATGCTTAGAATATGTTCCCGGGAACAGAATAAAAAAAAAAAATCATTTCTGATCAGAATCTACTCCCAGGAACAGAATCGTTACCAAATGTGTCCTAAAATATTGAGATCCTTTCCGTGCAGCAGAGGGTAATGTCACATCTTCACTTGGTCCAAATGAGAGAGTCATAAGCCAAATTCAAACCAGCGACGGGATGTGTTTTTACTACCTTCCTTTTGTCCTTTCCTTCTTCTCTGAGCTAAGCTTTCAGCTGCAACTTCCGTCGCACCGTCGCGAACTAGAGGTCGCGGACCTCCACTGTATTTGCGTGCTACCCCGCTGGTCCCTCCCTCCCTCTTTATTCTCCCTGATTCGATGCCATGGAGGTCCACCTTGGATGTGAGGTCACTGACCATCACCTTCACCGATTTAGAGGCTCATGACCTTTTTTATATTTTCGTTCGAAGTCCATGACGTTGTGAGATCTAAGAAGGCGTGACTAAGACGAGTAGTGGAGGCAGGCTAAGGGAGATAGAAAGCAGGAAAGAGAATGTTAGGGTTCTATGGCGTACGATGCGCAATTGCATAAAGTATTTTTGAGGTGACAAGACAAGGTCCGATTATCCTCTACTCGTAGAAGATCCATATGCAACAACGATAAAGAGAAATGACCATTAAAAAAGAAAACTTCCTTAACTAGGGTTTCAACTTTGCGATTAGGCGATGATCTAATGTGTCATAAACACTCTACGTTAAAACTTTGATGGCAACATTATATTTCTTGGGGAAAAATTGTCCAAAACATTCTAAACTTATTATTTGGAGATCAGCTTAATCCTAAACTTTTCAATTGTGTCAATTTAATCTTAAATCTTTTAATAGTTTGCTAATTTAGTCTTTTGGTCAATAGTGGCTGGAAACCGTTGACATGGACATTAACTGGTTGTCAATTGACCTTCATGGCATTGCTAGCATTAAAGTGGATAACTTTTGCATTTTTTTTCTTCTTCTTTTTTTCCTATTTTTTACGAGGCTAGACACAAGTGAAATGAAAAATAATAAAGAAGTGTAAAAATTATCCATATAAATATTAACCATGCCACATCAAATAGTCAATAGCTAGCTGGCATTCATATCATCGATTTTTTTTTTGTCAAAATTAACAATTAGTATTAAATTGACATTATGGAAAGGTTTAAAGTTAAATTAGTAGTCTTATAATAGGTTCATGACCTTTTAGATAATTAACCCCTTTTACAGTATTCTAACATTTATTATCCAATATTAAGCTTCTAATTTGAAAAAGTAAAACTCAAACTCTATGCCTAAACCACCCCATCCCCCTTTGGGTTGCCGTTGCGCGTCATCTTCAGCGCTCGATCCCTATGACATGATCGAAGTTGCATGAAAATGACATGAAAAGGCGAGGTGCGCACGGGTGCATTTGCGCGCGTGTGCATGGGTGCGTATGTTTGACCTATCCATATGAGATTTGTAGTTTCATGAAGACGGTCCGTATAGGGTAGACAATTATCAAAAGAAAAAAAAAAAATCCTTAGGTTATTGCACTTTAACCAATTCAATTATAAACATTACTTTTAAAATAAAGTTCAAAAGGTCGATGGGGCCGCTGACCATTGGCCAAGGGACGGTGAAGGTAATCTGGCACCAAATCTAGTGAGGCCAGGGCTAGCGACCCTCGTTGGCCACAATGAAGGCTTGTGACGCATTCACTAGCCATGGTGAGGGGCTGTGACCCCTCATTTGTGGCTGACAAGGGCTTCACGACCATCACCCAAGGCTCCACAAGGACCATTGGCCCTCGGTCAGTGGTTGGTGGAGGTTGCCAGCCCTTAGCCAAGCTACTGGCCCATTGAACCCAAAAAGAAAGAAAATAAAAGAAAAGAAATATAAAAAATTCCAAAACTTCGCATTTTTTTTTGGACATGGACTTAATTGACAAAACTTAAAAATAATTAGGATTCAATTGATAAAATTAACAAAAGGGCAATAGGTTTAGAACCTTTTGGATATTTTTTTTCCCTAAAGAGTGAGATTTCATGGGTTCTTCTTTTGAGAGTGACAAAATCTTTGAGTGTTGTCGCGACCTAAATTTTCAGTTTAGAGAGCAAACCTAAAGTTTAGGTTAATGGATTACTAAGTCCGAAAACTTGGCACGGACCCTCCCAAGTCCTACCAATCGCGACTTGATAGAAATTAACTCATTTAAACATGCAATTTCAATTCAATTTGGAGCCGCCACTAATCAATTAGGGTTTGATTAGAAACCCAAATAAAGTATGGGAGAATACTTTATTTTTACGAACCAGAGATTCAATAGGTCCGGGGACATGGTTACGCTAGATTAGTCTAATGCCCTTTCGGTACCTTTTATTTAAAAAAAAAAAAAATTTATTTTGCGGGCAATGTTGATTAATTTAAATCTAAGCTACTAACATGCAAATAGTGGTCATGCGAGTGCACAATCAATAAAATAACATTCAATGAAAAATGCTAATAAAAATGCATGCCCTAAACATGATTTCTAAATGACAAGACACTTAATTTTTTCTTTTCTTTTTTTTTATTTTAAAAAAATGTTAATTATATGCAATCTTAATCTAAATTTAATATGCATGGATTTATTTTAATGACATGCGAGATGCAATTCATATGATATGACTTAAACTTATCACTATATGTATGCAATCTAATTTTTATAATCCTAACTATGCATGTGCTACATGATATGAGATGAATGACATTGTATTTCTACATGCATACTCTTTTATGATTATGATTCATTTTTTAATGCATATATGCAACCTATGCTAAATAATGATGATATGAATTAACCTATTAACTAACTAAGGAAATGATCTTTTTTTGTGTTCTTTTTTTAATGACTTAATAATTCTTATTAAAAAATAATTATGCAATACTGATCTTCGGCTTTTTTATTAAAAAATTACACAACGAGAATATTAAAACATTAACCTACGACCCACTAACTAAGGTGCAACATATGGTGTGGACATTATGAAATCTATATAACCTAAATAACAAATTTTTTTTTTTTTTTGTTTTTTATATTTTTTTTTTACGTTTTGGTTTTATTAAAGGAAAATCATCCTAATTCTACATGAATCTAAAAATGCAAAGCTTTGAATATAAAATGCATATGGACCTAAGTACTTAAATTCTAGATATGCATAATATGTGAGGAGCAAATAATGATGACGCACCAAAATATAATTCATCAATGTATATCAATGACATATTTTAACGCAAGTCAATAATGCAAAGCAAACCATAAATTTGTCATAAAAAGTTGAAATAATAAAAAATCTAACCCGCTGTCTCGCGGTTCAATATTTTTGATTACCATGGCTTAATATGGCAAATTTCGGTTGGCTTGAGGAATGGCGAGGAGCAGCTGGTGGTTCGGTGATGGGTTGCCGTTCGGAACAAGGGCTGTCCGTTGGAGCTCCGGCGAGGTTCGGCAGTAACCAGACCTGCAGCAAAACAGAAGAGGCAGCAGATGGCTCTGTTCGGGCGCGCAACAGCAAGCAGAGGAGCAGCAACGTCGGGTACAGGGACGTCGGGCTACTGGGACTGATTCAGGTTGAGGCAGAGCACCAGTGGAGAGCTCCGGAGGTACGGTGATGGTCCGGCAGAGGTGGCGTCTCACGGGTGTGTGGCAGCTCGGTTCCGACGTCGCGGGTCAGCAATGGAACTCGGAGCAGGAGCGGCGGGCTTCGGAGCTCCGGCGTCGCGCTGGGCAGCAGCAGGTCGCGATGGCCGGCGCGGGTTCTGGTGGTGCTCAGCGACGGCAAAGGGGAATCGTCGGGCACCGGGTCGAGCAAAGGTGACGCGGCATCGGGGCAGAGCAGCGCGGGAGGTCTGGGTGCTGCAGAGGCGGGCGCAGGTGGTGCAGATCTGGTTCGAGCTGCTGCGGTCAGGAGCGGCACAGCTTCAGCAAGCGTCGGCGAGGGGCTGGGTAGATCACGAACAGAGAGGTCGTCAGGGCGATGGTGGCTTGGGATAGGGAGCAATGGCGGAGCTATCATCGGCGGCAGACGGAAAGCGGGGGAGGACGTCGGTGCTGCAGGCTGGCGTCACAGGAGGAGACTTGCGGCAGTGGTCGTTGCAGCAGGCGTCGGGACGAGCTCGCTGGTGCAGAGGTGCGGTCGTCGGGCGTCAGGCACCGGGTGGTCGCGGACGCAGCAACAGCGGAGGTGTGGCCCGGTTCGGAATCGGCAGTGTCGCGGGTTGCGAAGCGCGGTGGTGTCGCTGGGCGTCGGCACTTGGGTCGTCGTGAGTCGGCGCGACGATGGCTGGTGGAGACCGGCGATGCGAGCGCAGCGCGGGTGAAGAGAAACTCACGATTGGGCAGCAAATGTGGGGAAGAAGATGAACAGTAAATGTCCCATCACTTCTTCCCCTCTGCTTTGGCTTTTCCTTTCCTTTTCACTTTTTCCTCTGCAGCTGCACACTCTCCTCTGCTTTCGTACTCTCTCTTTCTCCTCTTTTTTATTTTCTTCACTTTTCAATTTTTGACGAAAAATAACCTTCGCTCCCCCCTAAACATGAAGAGAAACCCCCCTATTTATAAAGCGGAAACTCGAATTTGTTTCGCCGGCGGAGATTTTCGCTCAACCTCCCGCCGGGGGAGATTTTTGCTCAACCTCTCAACAACAAAGTGGCTCCAAAATCCCACAGTTGAGTTTTTTTGAATTTTGAAATGAAAATATATTTTCAACAACAAAGATTTTCAAAAACTGAATTTTATTTAATTTATTATTTTCTTAAAAAAAATATTAGGTGTCAACAAGTGTGAAAAGCCTTAAAGAAATTCTTTGATCTGAGTTTGGGAGGAGGAATCCTTGGAAATCATGGCCTCTGAAGTCGGTGCAAGTGTGGCATCCATTAAGTCCGTTCAACTTAACACCTGATCTCGACTCAATTTGATTATGCACAACCGGATACATGAACTCAATTGAGCATTTAACTTGAGCCCTGTTTAGTTAAAAATAGATAAAGTCGCGTTCCACTCAAACAATGAATTTTAACTGTCTTATTGTAAGTTGTTCCGTGGACTTTTACTTAGCTGGGTTTCTACGCCATGCCCCTAAATAATCCACACACACACACACACAAAATTGCACTCAACCAAACTCGAATAGCAAGCGAAGATCTTAACCTAAGCTCGAACTTAATCATGAAGCCCTAGGTGGCAACAGTGTACTTATAAATTAGTAGGTACTACAATGTATGAATTTTTCTAAAATATATAAAATTTCATCTACTTGATTAAGCTCGCGACTAAGAAAGTCTGATGTAAGCATTTTCAACCTCAAACTGGACTCATAAGGTAGTACTCTAGTTACTTGACATCGACCTGAACTCAAGGATAATCAAGTCGAGCCGGACTAGCATACGAACCAAGCTCAAGTAGCTCTCCCATGGCAGCTTGAACCACTTACTTTCCTACCTTACTTTATCCTCCACTTTTGTCGTGAATCCAATCATAGAGACCCGCTCTCGTCGATCCACTCTAGCTTCACGACAGACAAGAACGTGTAGGCGGAAAAGAATAAAAGGGACTTATAACGGTAATGGGTGATAGCGACATGCAAAAATGCGTCATGAAAAAGACAAGTCGGGGATTGTACAGCAGTCTCCGCGTCGGATAAATCTGTCTTGGCGTGGTCTTTTAACTATTATCTGTACCACTAGCCGAACATCCAATGGTCTGGTTCACCGAGTCTGTACATAGGGCAGGTCGTATCTCATTGCATTATCGGGCTCCTACATCACTCCTTGCATCTCTCCGTCGAACAACTTCCAAGCTTTTCAGAGACCATCATGGCTTGCTCAACTGCAGCGACGACGACAATGTCCAGAGTACTGCTGTTCCTGGTCTTGTTCTGGGCTCTCTTTGCGGGCTTTGATGGTCGTGTTCTTCATGCGGCATTACCAGCTACGTTAGGGAATCAGATGAACAGTGGTCATCGCCACACCTTTCGTACTGCGGATGGTGGTCACAAGCTTCGTGTCGGCACGAGGAGATCGATCCTCCTCGATAGGGCTGCACCCAGAGGACCCGATCCACACCACCATTGACAATAGCCATCGATCTTGCGTGGCTATGTGTGACCCTCGGGAAGATCCCAATATCGCATGCATACACTAAAGGAGTCGATTATAATAAGTGTTTTGTGTGGTGAAGATCACTTACATGTCACCAGATTTGATCCCTCCAGTTCAGTCGTGGTGGAGGCGTGGAGTCCAAATCCATTTATAAAATAAGATGTTTAAGATTTTTTTTATCAGTTCAATTGTACGCATTTCGAATTTCTTATAACATTAATGAGAAATATTTTTCATGAGTTCTAGGTGAACGTGGAAAGTTTTCATGTAAAATGTGTTATCTATTAAGAATGATCAAGAGTTTATATATGTATTGATTTTCCCGATATAGTCGATGTTCATATTTTTAAGTAATCTTTATTCATAAGATGCGATCCATATTGATAGTTATGTATCAAAATACATGTGTTTAATTCTCCCAACCACAAGAAGTTATTATAGGGACCTAGCATTATATTTCCCACATTCTTGATCACCTATTATGCTTCACTAACTTTCTAATATGTGCCGACTGACAAGTTCATTTTCTTTTCCTAATAAATGCCTTGTAATATAATCTTTTATGACTAAATGTATTTCGCAATCCTGCCTGAATTGGCCTTGCCGTGGGATCAAGCCACCAGACCCATGATTGAGTCTAATTCTAAAACAAGAGGAGTTTTTTTTTTTGGTCAACCCCGAATTGCCCAGCCCTAACAATTGTTCAATTAATAATATAGGTGGAACCTAAGTAGACCTGAAACCAACCCTAGAACTTGTGGTTCTAGGGTATTTATAATAAGTTTTGAGTTCCTAAAAAAAGAGAGAGCATGTTTCAATGAATAGGCTTTAGGTGGAATCTGTAAGAAATCTAAAACTGCTCACCCCTTACAACTCCAGTCAACGAATGCGTAGGGGAAGGAAAAATAACTTTCTCCACTAACAAAGGGGGAATTAATAAAACAACCGATTTTATTTATCAAGGGTCTCTTGCTTGTTTTTGAAACAAACCCTACTAACTTTCTTTTTACAGCGATGCGCGATTTTAAAATTCCCTTATTAAAGACGTTTAACAAATTTTCCTCGTTATAGGAAACACTCATCAATACAAAGAAGGTATTTCTAATGCATTTCTTAACGTGATTCCTCAGTTTGGTCGGATCGATTATTGCATGAGAAGAATTACCTTTTTTAAGAAGATGAATTAAAATAAAATAATTGTAAATGGTAGGAGTCTTTGTAATTTCCTAAGCATTTAAGCAATTATCCATATATAGCAAGACTCTGATGTAAAAATGGCCCTTTTTTTTAGGGAAAGATTTAATTAAGGAAGGCGAGAAGAGCAACATGATTTATCTATCGATTTGGTTGCCTTGATAAAATACAAGGAGATAAAATTAATAATATCCAATATGAAATATGAAACAAAAATTAACACGCTGAGAAAACGAAAAAAAAAAGCAACAAAAAAAAAAAGAAAAAGGGCAAAAAGGAAAGTGGAGAAGAAAAATAGCTCTCCTTTCGAACTAATATCCCATATATTTTTCCCATTTGGCTCATTAAGGGTCAGTTCGTTTCATAAAAAACAACTTTCGGGAAAATATTTTCTGGAATTTCCAATGTTCGGATCGTGAAAAATAGATGGTCAAATAAAATTGTTTTCGATCAATGAAAAATCTCCCCATCAAATTGTAGAAAATGATTTCCTCTTTCCAAAAGAGGAAATCATTTTCCCATCCTTATGCACGCACTGTCATGTGCTGCTTCTTTCCTTTCTCATGAAACCCTTATGATCTCATCTCCTCCTCCTTCGACATCGACGATCAGCAGCGGCGGAGCATCCCCTCATCTGGCGGTGCTGGATCTCCGCCCTCACGAAGCCTTGGGTTTTATTTATTTATTTATTTATCTCGTCCTCCTCCTCCTTTGACGTCGACGATTAGCAACAGCGGAGCGTCCCCTCATCCAACGGTGCTCGATCTCCATGACGTGCCCTACTTCCTCTTCATTGCTGGTCGCCGGCCACACCACAAGCCAGCTCGAGCCTCACCCCAGGCCAGTGAGGCTCCGCCTAGCCCGATCTAGTGAAGCCGAGCTCGAGCCTTGCCAAATCAGGTGAGGCGGAGCTCTCACCGGCTTGGGACGGAGCTTGGGCCTAGCTAGATTCAACGAGCTAGGCGAGGCTCGAGCCTCGCCCAAGCTCGCTAGAGGTTCGCCTAGCTCTGGTGAGCTGTGAGCTCGCCGAATCTGGCGACAGAGCTCGGGCTCCCGATCTAGGTGAGCTTGAGCTCCGCCGCCAGATTCGATGAGCTCGCGGCTCGCCAAAGCCTAGCGAAACTCTAGCAAGCTCAGGCGAGATCGGCTGAGCCTCGAGCTTGCCGGATCTAGCGATTGTGTCTTAGTCAGCCGATGAGCAGTTGGTCATTGTCAGGCATGTGGCGGCGGAGGAAGGAGGAGTAAGGAGGAGGAAGGAGGAAGGAAAAGAAAAAGAAAGAAAAAGAATAAATAATAAATAATTCGATTTTTTAAAATACAAATAATTATAAAAAATCATTTTTTAAAAATATATAATATAAAACTAATTTTTTGGTCAATTAAAAATATTAAAATTCAATTTTTCACTTAAAATTTAGGTTTCGGCCGAACAGGAAAATAGTCATTTTCTTGAAAAATGACTTCTAGGAAAAATGTTTTCCGGAAACATGATATGCCACATAAGACGATTAGTGTATACATCAATGAATGCTGGTCAAAGTTGGCCTGAAAGGTTATATTAGCAAATTATTAAAATATTTAAGATTAAATTGACTAAATTAAAAGGTTGATGATGGAATTTTTGGTAATTATCACACTATTGTGGTCAAGATATCAATCGAGAATAAGAAAGCAGAAAATAGAACTATGGAATTTTTAGTATAATTTGATGTATAAAAAAAGCATACATGGAGAGTCTATTTAAAGGCTTTTAATACATGACTATCTAAGGAAATCAAATGAGATATGCATGATCAAAATAGATATAGAACATTAGAGGGGAAATAGAAAGCGGCTGATGCTACTAGCTTGTGAAATAGTAATTGAGCGACACGGCCTATATTGCTAGCGTCATAGCATTAAACGGCCTATATGGCTGGCTTAAGAAAAAAGTTACTAAGCAATGCATCATGTGCGGCTGGTATTGAAAGAAAAGCCACATTTGTGATAAAGACTCAACTAGGCAACACACTTTGTATAGTTGATCATCATGGAATGGATTAAATTAAGCACTTCTTTAGATTAGACTTGTGTACACAAAGTGAACATTGGTGACTATTGAGCGATGTTAACGTTGGATTTATTTGGGTATGCATTGGGGTGCTCGAGATGCATAGGTGCAGTGGGTGCAACATGCACCCAGTACACTAGCATTATCTTAGGAAATGAGGCTCTAATACCAAGTTGAGAATGAGAGAACAGAAAAAAGAATTGTGGATTTTTTTTGTTGTATATTTCAATGAATCGAAAATGGAAAAAGTACATCCCAAGTACCAAAACTTGGCACGAGTGAACACATAAATGTCAAAACTTCAAAAAAGTATACTTAAGCACTAATTCCAATGAAATATGTTGGAAATTTGACATGGCATTATTTTATTAATAAAACTAGTCTATGTGGCTTGTTGGAATGTACACTCAACATTCTTATCCCAAAATGATGTTGTTTTGCCCCTAAATTATATCTTTAATATAAATATAAATATTAATTTAATTTAATTTAATTTAAAACTAAGTTTAAAAAAGAAAAGGATTAGATCTATGGCCATGGAGGCCCTCGCCACCGTCACCCCACCATCACAAAAAGCGGCAAGCTAGGGTTGCCGGCCGTGGCCGAGGCCCGTGACCGGGGTCGACACTTGCCCCATTATTGCCGACTCTTTCCAATGATGGCGAGGGCCTTGATAGCCCCAAATCTAATCCTCTTTTCTTTTCTTTTTTAAATTTAGTTTTTTAAAATTAAATTAAATTAATATTTATATTAAAAATCGAATTTAAACCTAAATGGCGTCATTTTAGTTTATATAGTCACGTCAGTATCACATGGATACTTTAAAAAAAAAAAGAAAGAATTACCACATCAATTAAAAATCTTACTAGAAACTGTTATGTCAGCAATTTGACCGGAAATTTTTGCCCTTAACACTTAAGTATTCCTTATTCTTCTTCTTCTTCTTTTCTGATTTCAGCATTTAAATATACCTTTTGGAAATTTTAGCGCTTAAAATCTTTGTCATCCTATATAAAAGAGTCCATGGAGTTAAGTTTTAATAGATAACTATTAAAGGAAATAAAATAAAATAGACATAATCAAAAAATATATAGAAAATCAGAGGAGTATCCTATATTGACGAATTGATCAGATATGGAATTGAAATTAGAAATCTCGTCGAGATATCCTGTCAATGTCAGTAATAACGGCTGCAGGATTGACCCAGCATGTAAAGTTCCGCTCTGCAACTCGCAAGTGCTTCACGTGAAATCGTGTGCAACCGAAAAGGGGAAATAAACTGAAACAACAAGCTACAGACAAATTTAAACGTCGTGAAACATGAGGCAACTGAGATATTATTTGATACCGCTTTATATGAGACCAATTGAACTCAAAAGTTCAAGTGGTCAGGTTTGACGTTATCTTAAGTAATTGCGTATGATAAGGAACGCCGATCGAGATAAAAATGAATGATGACCAATGTAGGACAAATCAAATCACAGAAAACCATCCTCATTCGAAGGTATTTCCCCATATATTTTTTTCATTTGGCTCATTAAAAGGTGCTTTCCTTTCCATGACTTTCACCAGATGGGAAAATATGGCGAACTCTAGCGAAGGTCTATTACGTGGAGCCACGCTCTTTATTAAATAATTTAGAAGAAAGAAGAAAAAGCATATGTTGATCTCATCTTGATCCAGGCGCCAAATTTTCCTACCTTACTTACCAATCAAAAAGAAAAAGGGGAAAAAGAAAAGTTCCCTCCGAAACAAAAACTGGAGAGGAAAAAAAAAAGAGAAATTGTTCGGTTCTGGATAATTGTTGACGTGATATACGAAATGCATCCGGAATTGTAATTTTGTGTCTACAATTTGGCATTAGCAGTACATGTAAGTATACGGGAAACCTGCAATCTAGAGTTTTTTCTTTTCTTTTCTCTTTTGACAGTGCTATCTAGAGTTGATAGCACATTTTTTCACTGAAACGAGACTATCTATGATCATTATTGTAAGCTTCACAAATAAGGGGTGTCTTTTGATAAAAATCCTTTTTTATAATCCAAATGCATCCGCTACCTACATCCTCATAATGTTGTAATATAATGCAGAAACTAATGAACTCTACAATTAAATAAACATGAGAATATGAAATTACTAGAGGAATAAATGAGGAATAATAAAGAATATTGAATATATATTTGGTGAAATAGTCAACTGCAAATAATCCAATAAACAATTGGAGAATTATAGTGATATAATCACTCACATGCTCAAGGATTTTCTAATTCTACATTACACCCAAACCCGCAGTGTTTAGTCAAGCAGCACTACGGGCCAAACAGCACCTCCACAAGTGTTATTCTCCTCTTCAGACCAAAAACGATATCCCACAAACTTTGTTTAATAATAAAGAAAGTGAGACCCAAACCAGAAAATTGGCCACACCAATAGAAAAAACTTCTTTTTGTTAATTCTTTGAAGATTTCGGCCAAGAGTAATAGGAGTTTACTTCCTTATTTTTTCACACAGTAAGGCAACAACGGTCTGGACTTTCCAATCTAATTTCAGATTAAATTTTGTTCAACGATGCAAACTCAAGATATAGTGTAACACGTGAAATACTTTGCAAGTCTCATGACATAAGATGGCATGGTCCTGCATTATCTTTTGATGAGGATTTCAATTACAATTGAATGACTTAATAAATCTTTTTCCCCGATATTCCCCTCCTAAGATTCTCCACCAAAGGTTTTTAAAATAAAGGGAGACAAAGAGGAAGGTTAATCAGATGGATATCTGGATATAGCGGTGGACGTGAACTCTCTATAATGTGCATGGAGGCTCCGTCGCCAACATTCTCTAGCATGCGCATGGGCAAGTGCAACCGTGATTAGACTAAGGAGATATTCCTGACGATCTAGTGAAAAAGAACATAAATCCGCATGCCATTGGAATTCTCTCTTTGCTCCGGCAAATTGCTAATCCTTTGCCGTGTTGCAGCTTCTTTAATGAGTAGTTTGGCACCTCCACCTCCATCTCCCAACGATTCATTTTTGAAGGAAAGATGATCGATGGCTCGTGTTACCATATTGTAAGATGTCATGTTGGAGATGGAGAGAGATGGCGCATGTAGTGGAACTTCAGCCACTCATGCTGGGGAACTGATAAAAACAGAAAAGAAGAAGAGACTAATAGATTGAGACCTCCGTGCAGCAGAGGGCAATGTTACATCTTCACTTTGTCCAGATGAGAGTCATAAGCCAAATTCAAACCAGCGATTGGATGTGTTTTTACTACCTTTCTTTTGTCCATTGCTTCTTCTTCTCTGAGCAAAGCCTTCTGCTGCAAATTCCGTCAGGCCATCGCGAACTAGAGGTTGCGTTCCCCCACTGAATTTGCACTCCACCCCGCTGGTCCCTCCCTCTTGTTCTCGCTGATTCGATGCTATGTGGCCCGCCTTCGATATGAGGTCACGGACCACCACCTTCATCGATAAGGTCCATGACTATTTCTTTCTTTTTTGGTCGAAGTCCATGACGTCGTGAGATTTAAGAAGGTGGGACTAAGGCGAGTAGTGGTGGCATGCTAAGTGAGATAGAAAGCAGGAAAGAGAATGTTAGGGTTCTATGGCGTATTGTGCGCAATTGCATAAAGTTTTTTTGAGATAAGACAAGACAAGGTCCAATTACCCTCCACTTGTAGAAGATCCAAGAGAAATAACCATTAAAAAGAAAACTTCCTTTTCTTATTGTTCTTTGATAATAGTTAGGTTGAAAATTTAACAAGAATTTAAACTAGGGGTGAGCATGGTTTAGGATAGAACCTGAAACTTGAGAACTAGACTAATGAGAACTTGTTCGATTTCAAGTTCCAAAAATTAGGGAGTTTATTTCTTTGGATAGGTTCTAAGTTCTAAATTGGTCGAACTCAGAACCTAAAACCTAACATCTAGAACAAATTTTGGTGTTTTTCTTGATTCATGTTTTCACGCGATTCAATCTAGAACCATTAGTCTAAGCTTCCATCTTTTCGTATGTCTAAATATAAGTTATGTCCAGTAAATTGTAGCAACAAGTAGTGGTAATTAAAAGTGATAATTCATTGTAATCGTTCAATTAATAACATATTTAAAACCTAAGTAGACTCTGGAACTAACCTTAAGGTCTTAGATTCCAAAATATGAAAGGTAGGTTCGGGTTGCAAAAATGAGGAAAATGTTTCAACAAATAGATTCTAAATTTTAAGTGGAACTTGTACAAAACTTGAAACTGCTTACCCTCTAGTTTGAACTTCAAGATTAAATGATGATCTAACGTGTTATTGACACTCTTTCCGTTAAAATTTTGAATGGTAACATTATCGAAAATTATAAAAAGTCATAAATCTATTGTATAGGGTTAACTCAGTCCTAAACCTTTTAATTGTACTAATTTAGTCTTAAATCTTTTGATGATTTGCTAATTTAATTATTCTAGTCAATTTTAACTGGAAATCGTTGACATGAACGTTGGTTAGTTGCCAATGGTCTTTTGTCACATTGCTACTACTAACGTGGACAGTTTTTGCATTTTATAATTTTTTTTTTTTTTTTTTTTCCCCTTTCGTTTTTACAAGGCTGTTCCCAAGCAAAAGGAAAAGGAAAAGGATTAAAAAAACAGAACAAGAAAGGAACAAAAGGAAAAAAATGCAAAAATTATTCCCATAAGTGTTGGTCATATCTATAAGACAGCCGATAGTCAATTGACGTGTTTAGGAGTAAATTAGTCCAATTGAAAAATTTAGGACTGAATTGATTATTGTATAATACGTTTATGATCTTTTGAACAATTATCCCCATTTTAATGATATTCTATCATTTGTTATCCGATATTATGATTCTTACTTTTAACTAATGTTATAATTTTCCTTCATTCCTTATTGAAGAGGACATCCTCCTTCGCACTCTAGTTACTAAGGGTGCGAATGGTAACGTTTCTGTTCTTTTTTGTTACGGGAAGAAACAAAAAAGTGTTTCTGTTCCGGGAACAATTTTTGAACAAAAGAACTCGTTTGGTAACGTTTGTTCGGGAATAAAAAATGAATAGAAACATGTTTGGTAAATTTTATTCTTTTTTTATTTCTTTTAATTTTTTAAACATTTTTATTTTATTTTTCATTTTTCCTTTCTTTTTTATTTTTTTTTTTCGGCCGGTCACCGGCCTCCGGCGACCAGCCGATGGGGTCGGCAGCCTTGCCTAGATCTCGGCGAGGCCGAGCTCGAGCTCGCCCAGCCAAGGCGAGGCTCGGCCTCGCCCGCGTCGGCGACGCTCGGGCTCGCCGGGGGCCGGCGACGCTCCGGCGAGGTCGCCGACCCTCGAGGGCGTTGCCGGCCCTCGACGGCCGGTCGCCGGCCATGGCCGAGGCCGGCGACCGGCGAAAGAAAAAAGAAGAAAAAAAGAAGAAGAAAAGAAGAAGAGAAGAAGAAGAGAGAGAAGAGAAAAACGTTTCTTCATTTTTTTTTTTGGAACAAGAAACAACAAATTGTTGTTTCTTTTTTTGTTCTTATTTTGTTCGAAAACAAAAAAAAAAAAGAACAGAAACGCAACCAAACGCGTTTCTGTTCTTTTTTTGTTCCCGGGAACAAAATCCGTACAGAAGTGTTCCAGAAACGTTTCTTTGGAACGTTTCCATGCACGCCCTAAGATACAACACGCGCACCGTTCACATAAAAACTGGACTTCAGAAAAGAACGAAAAAGTAAAACTCAGAACTCCATGCCTTTCCCTGGCCCATCCCCTTTTGGGTTGCCGTCGTGCGTCACCATCGGGTCGTTCGTTGCACCACCTCTCTCTCTCTTTCTTTCTGCGCGTGCGCGTGTTTGACCTCTGTATCTGAGATTTGGACAGATTTTTTAATAAATTTTAATAACTTTTAATAATCCTTATTTTCTTCCTTTTTATTCTCTTTTTTACTTCAAAGGGCCAGCGGGCCACCTAACTAAGGGCTAGCTACCCTTGGGTGAGGTCATGGCCCGCACCCAAGAGCAATAGGGATCATCGGTCCTTTGTTAGTCCAAACTAAAAAAGATAAAGGAAATAAAAAAAATCAAAAAGTTGGCCAAATAAACTTAATTTGTAAAACTTAAAAAGGTTTAGGACTCAACTAAGAAAATTAAAAAGGTTTAGAATTGAATTAGTAAACATGCAACATGTTTAAAAAATTTTGGATAATTTTCCATAGAAAGAGATTTAATAAGATTTTTGTTTTGAGAATGATAAAATCATTGAGTGTAAAAAGCCTAAAAGAAATTGTTGATTTGAGTTTTTTTTTTACTTGGGAGGACAAAAAAATTTTGCTGGAAATTATGGCCTTCAAAGTCGATGCAAGTAGGGCTATAATATTAATAGAGCCCATTAAGTCTGTACGACTTAATATCCGTTGTCAACTCAATTTGGTTATGCACAACCGGACTAACATACAAACCAAGCTCAATTAGCTTCTTCCATAGCAGCTCGAATCATTTACTTTCCTTACTTCATCCTCCACTTTTGTCGTGAATCCAATCTTATAAGCCCGCTCGTCGATCGACTCTGGCTTCACGACAAACAAGAATGTGCAGGCGGAAAAGAATGAAAGGGAAGCTCACCAATGACGGTAAAGGGTGACAGCGACATGCAAAAAAGCGTCGTCAAAGAGACAAGTCGTGGATTGTACAGCAATCTCCGCGTCGGATAAATCTGTCTTGGCATGGTTATTTAACTATTACCTGTGCCACTAACCAAGCACCCAGTGATCTGCTTCACCGAGTCCTATAAATAGGGCGGGTCGTGTCTCTTTGCATTATCGGGCTCCTACATCACTCCTTGTGTCTCTCTGTCGAACAACTTCGAAGCTTTTCAGAGACCATCATGTTTTGCTCAACCGCAGCGACGACGACAATGTCCAGAGTACTGCTGTTCCTGGTCGTGTTCTGGGCTCTCTTTACGGGCTTTGATGGCCGTGTTCTTAATGCAGCATTACCAGCTACGTCAGGGAATCAGATGAACAGTGGTCATCGCGACAACATTTATGTTGTGGGCGGTGGTCTCGAGCTTTATCCCGGCACGAGGAGGTCGATCCTCCTTGAGGGGGCTGCACCCGAAGGATTTGGTCAAGTTGCACCCGGAGGACCTAATGGACACCACAACTGGTAATAGCCATCAGTCTTGCATGGCCTTGTTTGACCCTTGGGAAGATCCATCTATTGCATGCATCCATTAAAGGAGTTGATTATAATAAGTGTTTTGTGTGGTGACAATGACTTATATGTCAACAGATTTGATCCCTTCAGTTCAGTCGTGGAGGAGGCGTGGAGTCCAAATCCATTTATGAAATGGACGTTTAAGATTTTCTTGAGCAATTTGAGTGTACGCATATCCAATTTCTAATGACATTAATGAGAACTACTTTTCATCAGTTCTAGGTGAACGCAAAAAGCTCTCATGTAAAATGTGTGATCTATTAGGAATGATCAAGAGTTTACACACGAATTGATTGTTCTTGATATTATCGATGTTCATGATCTTAAGTAATCTTTATTCATAAGATGTGATCCATATCAATAGTTACGCATTGAAATACATGTGTTTAATTCTACCAACCACAAGAAGTTATTATAGAGACCTAGCAATATTTTTCCCACGTTCTCGATCACCTATTATGCTTCACCATATATCATGCGCTAACCAACAAGTTCATTTTCTTTTCCAAATAAAAGCCTTGTAATAATCTTTTTATAACTAAATGTAATTCACAAGCCTACCCAAATTGGCCGTGGCATGGGCTCAGACCACCAGACCCATGATCTAGTCTAATTCTCAAACAAAAGGAGTTGAAATTAATTGGTTTGTCAATTATCTATCAGTCTAAAAATCCTGTATATAATCTTTTTATTGCACCAACAATATGATGCTGGAATTTTTTTCCAAAGCCTAAGGCATTTGGAGAACCCTCTCTTCTATCAACAGTCAAGAAAATTGATATGGTTGAGATGGGTGAGAGTTGTTTTGAGTGATTATCAATAATAATCACTAAAAAGATTCACTCACACAAAGAAAAATCTCAAATATTCATATCAAAATTTACCATCTTCCATTTAAGAATTCGCCTTATTATATAAATGGATTATTACATAGGAAATAGACTGAAAATTGAAGAAAAGAAACCATCTAATTAATTTAGGACATTGGAGCTAGAAAAAAACATAATAAAGTCATAGGAACTATAAATGCATTGAAACACCCAGAGACTTGAACTTTTGATTGGGATTATTATTATATGGGAAATAGATTAATATGACATTGGAACTAAAAAAACATTATAAAATCCTAATAATTATAAAATGCATTAAAACACCGAAAGACTTGAACTTTTGACACTTGAAACCTACAACACACTTATAACTTTATTGATGTTGACAAGATGCAAAGTAATTAAAATAGATGTTAAATTCGTTCGTCTCTGTGGGCATAACAATAGACATCTTCAAAGAATGCCAAACAACAAAAAAATTGTCTAGAACAGCCTTTGGTTGTTAGATAGTCTATTAATAATCTCGGATTGACAACAAACTTGTATATTGATGTCTCGGTAGCTAATCAACAACCATGAAATTGGCAACTTGTCCATTGAATAGACAACTTTTCCGAATAATCAACATCTTTCACTTGAATCGATTGACGAAGCCCAATGCTCCCGCATCAAGAATTCTCGCTAATACTTGTGCATATTGTTATTATTAGTGATGAGATATTGACAAGCGTCCTAGTATTATTTACCAACTTTTTATAAATAGCGTACTAGCATTTTATTTACCACAAGCAATGAAAATTTAATACATGTGAAAATCTATTAAATCTCCGAGACCCTTATTGCAAGGACATTTTCAATATGCTACTATTGTTTACAACGATGACTAAGGGCCTCATCAATAACGTATTGGAGAAGTTCCTAATAGGAAGGGACGCGATCATCCGTTTAACAGATTTTTCTGGACATTCACCGCAACAATTATTAAAGGCGAATGGCCATTATGAACACGGAGACTAAAGCATAGTGAAACATTGAAAAACTTACCAAGTAATATTATCAAAATAGTGCGACCCATTATTGATGCACACGTGAGAATACTTCGCTAACTCGTTCAGACATTGACCGCTTGGCTAATTAATGACAATCGTTCATCATAAGAACTAAACCAAACCAAATCGAACCGTACTGACCTATTGAAAAAGTTACTTACTAGAACTACCAAGCAATTAATTAGCTGTTTACCTATTAAAAAAATTACCGATTGTTTAACTAATTAAGTGTTTACCAATTCCTATTTTAGTGAAAAGTAAGCTTTGACAAGAGAAAGAAGAAAGGGAGGGGGGGATGATTTCCCTCTGTCAGAAAATGGATATCATTTCTCTCATTTTTAGAAGGTTGTTTTTCATTGACTGAAAAATATTTTCTTTGACCACTCATTTTCCACGCCCCAAATACCGGCTATCGAAATCACTGGGGGTTCGCCCCAGTGGCCACCCTTCCAACTTGGAAGGGGGAGGTTGGGGGTTCAAATCCCCACCTTCTTAGGGGGGATTGGGATGGGGATGATTTCATTTCAGGAGTGGGTTTCGACTCCCACGCCCTGCAAGGAGGTAATGACAAAAGTCTGAGAGTGAGTGTTAGAGTAGGATTAGAGTAGGACCGACAAAAAAAAAAAAAACACCGGCTATCGTGAGAAAGTCTTCCGCGAAACAAACACGGTCCCGTTATACATTTGAAAACTTAATCGAAATCTTGTTTGGGTGGGCTGAAACCCGGCCCAGCCCGGCCCGACCTCTCGCGGTCTCACTGGTTACGTCGCGCGTCCATGACCAAAGCGAGGATTGGCTTGGCTTGGGGCAACACGTCATCCGTGGGGCCCCTTCCCCCCACCCTTGACGTTGACATTTATCTGCACCGGCTGACGTGGCCTCCGCGTGCTGGTCCCCGTTGGCATCCAATCCACTCCCTATACTTTTAAATTGAATCTCTAGCGATGCGGGCTAGGGGTGTCAAAAAAATCCGAACTGACCCGAACACGAAATAAGTATAATACATGTTTCGTGTTCGAGTAACAAATATGAAATAAGTGGAATACATGTTTCAGGTCGGGTTTAGGGTCGGAACATTATTCGACCAGGAACACGTTAACACCCCTGTTCCAAACAAGTCACCAAACACAAACAAACGTGATTTCGAAAACCCCTCCCCTTTGGCTTCTTCTCCGACGACTGCGCTTCTTGTGGATTCCGTTCCGCTGCCACCCTTCGGTCGATGCGCCTCCGCCTTGCCATCGCCGTCGCTGTCGCCGTCGTCACCCCTCGTCTCAATGCCGGAACCCTAGCCGCTGCCAAATCAGTCAATCGTCGCCGTCTAGGTCTCCATCTCTCGTCTCTGTTAAGTATAAAGGAACAAAGATGCTCAATGCAGAAAGAAACGAAGATGCTCAATGCAGAAGCAAAAACAGAGGACTTGGATCGCTAGTCATAAAGTCAAATCGGTGGCAAAGATCTTATAAAGAAGATCAACTGGATCGATGATCAATGAACGAAGATGCTCGAGGGATTAATGACTCGGATCGCCAAAGTCTTAAGCATAGTCAAATAGATTCTTTCGTTAAAACGATTCTTGTATTCAGTTTTCCTTTGTAACTAAGTTCTGTTACATAACCGGGTATAAATACTCTGCTTTGCTTTACATAAGTAGAAAAGTAGAAAGATAGAAACAGAGTAAGAGAGAGAGAAGTCGCAAGAGTTGAGAGAACAAGGTATCAAGGTCATCGACTAATGCAGCAAGGATTGCGATACTAACGAGAAGAAAGTTTCGGAGGATGAAGAATAGCTCAAATCCGAAACACTGAAGCAAGTTAAGTACATTTGATCTTAGAAGATAGAACAACAGAAGTATATTCAGAATCTATCTTTCAATTGTACTAAGATACAGTGATATGATCATCATTCGGAAATACAAATTGTCTTCAGAGTTGTTCACTTGATCTTGTTTGAAGTTCTTCATCTTTCTCATGGTATCAGAGCTGTAGGTTGTTTGTATAACTTGGTTTGATCTGAAAGTTTGAAGCAATGGCAATAAGATCACCAAAATATCCTTTTCCAATTCACGTAAACATCTCGAACTTTGTTACAATCAAGCTCGCCGAAGACAATTTTCTGTTATGGCAAGCTCAAATTCAAAGGTTTCGAAGAGTCAAGACCTCTTCGGTTTTGTTAATGGTGATGTTGTAGCTCCTTCACGAATATTGCACAACGATGATGAAGGATGTGACTCAGATCTTGTTAATCCTGATTACATTGATTGGACAAGAACAGATCAGTTGATATCATCATGGATTAGTGGGGCTGTTGCGAGAATATTCTAAGTCTAATCATTGGTTTAGAAACATCCTTTGAGGTATGGCAGTCTCTTCTAAAACGATTTACACAAAAATCAATAGCAAAGGAGTTCGAGCTTAGAGGAAAATTACAGTCCTGCCAGAAACTTGATCAAAACCTCTCTACTTATCTCGAGAGAATACAAAAATATATGTGATCAGTTGAATGCTATTGGTAAACCAGTAGATGAAATAGCCAAGATCTTTGGTATACTAGAAGGACTAGGTCCAGAATATGAGCAACTTCGAACCACCATATATTGTTTGAAGCCTCAACCTGACTATGATGAAGTCATAGCTCAACTAGAGAGATTTGAATCCAGAATGAAGACCTACTCCAGAAGTCAGTTCAATCCTAGTCTGGCCTATTTTGGCCAAAGGAAGATTCAAATGTATCCTAAAGAAAGTACTGATGAAGAATATCTTTCACAACCTCTTTGGTTTTCTAGCTCGAGAGGAAGTTATAGGGGTGGTCGTAGCTTTGGTCGAGGCAGAACTGCTGGTAATAGAGGACGAGCGTTTGGTTATACTGAAAGAAATCAGAATTACAGAGAAGATGCAGCATTTCAAAGATCAGGAGATCAATATCTAAGACAAAAGAATGCCTTTCCTCCAACTGCACAGGGATTTCGACCTTATGCCACACAACCTCAAAGGTATCAAAACAACAAATCCTATCCTTCTCTGTTAAATTCAAAGAAAAGTTTGCAGGATGAGAAAGACACAGAGGTTGCTAGACTAGAATGTCAAATATGTAAGCGACCTGGGCATGATGCTCTCCGCTGTTGGTACCGTTTTGACAATTCCTATCAAGTAGAAGAGATTCCAGCAGCTCTCACAGCAATTCATATTGAAGATCCAAAAGGAAGTGAATGGTACCCTGACACAGGAGCCACTGCTCATATCAGTGCGAATTCTGGTATTCTTCATACTTCTTCTAAATATCAAGGTCTTGATACAAGAATGGTTGGAAATGGATCTTGTTTACTGTTACACACATTGGTAACACTTACGTGAAAACAGAAGTAAACACATTACCCCTTAATGATGTTCTTATAGTGCCAGAAATAAAGAAGAATCTTCTTTCTGTATCTAAGCTTACTGATGACTACCCTTGCACTTTTATCTTTGATAAACTTGGTGTTTATGTAAAGGACAACAATACCAAGGCAACAATTCATCTCGGAAAGAAGACTAAGGGCCTTTATCAAGTCAATACACGGACTGCAACAGCTTTTTTTCACTCAAAGTCGAAAGCAAAGTCAATGCAGAAGTATGGCACCAAAGATTGGCTCATGCGAATACTCAAATAGTGGATTATCTACATCATCAGAAACTAATTCATGTTACTTCAGTTACCTCAGTTCCTTCAAACATTTGCAGCAGCTGTCAAGTAGCAAAAAGTACAGCTCTACCATTTCCTTTGTCGAATTCCATATCAACTTCATCATTAGAAAAGGTCCACTGTGACATCTGGGGACCATCACCAGTAGACTCCTTACAAAAGTTTAGAAACTATGTGATTTTTGTTGACAATTTTTCACGATATAGTTGGTTATATCCAATGAAGCTGAAATCTGAGTTCTTTGATATCTTTAGTCGATTCCAGACATTAGTCGAAAAACAATACAGTCACAAGATCAAAATCTTTCAAAGTGATGGAGGGGGAGAGTTTGTAAGTAGAAGGTTTCAAGATTATCTGCAAAGTTGTGGAATAAAACAACAGCTATCTTGTCCTCACACTCCTGAACAGAATGGAGTTTCCGAAAGAAAACATAGACATATTGTTGAATTGGGATTGGCTATGCTATATCATTCCAAGATCCCACTGAAGTTTTGGGTCGATGCTTTTGTTACGGCAAACTATATTATAAACAGACTTCCAACACCAAAGCTAAACATGGATACACCATATAGAAAGATTCATAATACTCAGCCACAGTATGATCATTTACGGGTATTTGGCTGTGTATGTTATCCGTGCTTAAGATCATATTCAAGACACAAGTTCGATCCTAGATCACTTCCTTGTATTTTTCTGGGATACAGTGATATGTATAAAGGCTATAGATGCCTTGTACCTATTGATAATCGTATATATATCAGTAGACATGTTACCTTCGATGAAACATCATTTCCTTTCACAAAAACTGTGATCAATGAATATGGTCAATATACTCCTTTGTATAGACAGTGGATTGAAGGAGTCAAATTGCTCGAATCTTCAACCTCAGATTCAGCAAAACAAAGTCTTTCCCATCAGTCAGAAGGGAGAAGTCAATATCATCCTACTATGGATAACTATGAAAATCAGCAGATGCATCAACAGACTCCATCAGCATCAATACAATTCCAAGATATTCCTCTGACATCAAGGCAAAATGATGTTGTCACCGAAACTCAATCCGGTCAGAATTCTTCACCTTTCTCAAGTACTCTACCTAGCAATACTAGTTCTGACACAGAACAACATACTCGTGATCTATCTTCTTCTCAGAGAAATGTTAGTAATCATCCTATGCAGACCCGACTTAGATCAGGTATTATCAAGCCAAATCCAAGATATGCTTGCTTGGCTGAATATCATGTTCCTATGGAACCAAAATCCATTAAGTCTGCATTAGCTGATACAGGATGGTACAATGCTATGCAAGAAGAGATGAATGCCCTCCATAATAATCATACCTGGACATTAGTTCCAAGAACAGACCAGATGAATGTTGTAGGCTGTAAGTGGGTATTTAAGACCAAACTTACACCAGATGGTAGTCTAGAAAGACTCAAGGCTCGTCTGGTAGCCAAAGGATTCCATTAGGAAGCAGGACTGGATTTTACTGAAACATTCAGTCCAGTTGTAAAACATGCTACAATACGTATAGTACTGTCTATAGCTCTCACAAGACAATGGACAATACACCAACTTGATGTGAAGAATGCATTTCTTCATGGAGATTTAAATGAAATTGTTTACATGGAACAGCCCACGGCTTCATTGATTCTCAAAAATCAAGCCATGTCTGTCTTCTTCACAAGTCATTATATGGACTTCGACAAGCACCAAGAGCCTGGTTTGACAAATTAAGTAACTTTCTTCTTGAAATTGGCTTTGTCTGCAGTACAGCTGACCCATCTCTGTTTGTGCTTCGTACTGAATCAGATATAGTATTATTACTTCTGTATGTTGATGATATCATCCTTACAGGAAGCTCTCCTCAATTCCTAACTGCATTAATCCAGAATCTTAGTCTTCACTTCCAAATGAAAGATCTCGGCTATATTCATTACTTCCTAGGTATTGAAGTGAAGCATACACTACAGACGTTGTTCTTATGTCAAACAAAATATGCAGTTGATCTACTAAAACGGGCACAAATGATGGATTGCAAGCCAATTTCTACACCTCTGCCACTGCGGCCAATTGCTATGACAAATGCTGAAGTTCCTTTGATGGATCCTACTGAATATAGAAGCTTGGTAGGTGGTCTTCAATACTTAACCATCACTCGACCAGATCTAGCATTTGCAACAAATCTCCTCTGTCAGAAGATGCAACATCCCACAATGGCCGATCTTCATCAATTAAAACGAGTGTTACGCTATGTCAAAGGAACTGTTCATCTTGGCTATTATCTTCACTCTAACGAGTTTAACAAATCTCTATGGTTTTTCGGATTTGATTGGGCAGGTTGTCCTATTACTCGACGATCTACTACAGGATTTTGCACCTTCTTAGGCTCAAACTTGATTTCATGGTCAGCCAAGAAACAAACTACTGTTTCCAAGTCCTCCACAAAAGCTGAATATCGGGCATTAGCATCTACAACAGCTGAATTAACTTGGATTGGTTTTGTTCTATGCGATATTGGAATTCCTCTCACCAAAGCTACATCATTATTCTGTGATAATAAGTCAGCTATTTCCCTCACAGCCAATCCTGTCTTACATGCACGAACAAAGCACATAGAAGTTGACTTCCACTTTGTTCGGGAAAAAGTATCATCTGGTTCCATTTCTATTCAACATGTTCCAAGTCATCTTCAAGTAGCTGACATATTCACTAAGTCTCTTTCTCACTCAGCTCATCTGTCTCTTCGCACCAAATTAGGAATGGGATTCAATCCCCTTCCCAATTTGCGGGGGGATGTTAAGTATAAAGGAACAAAGATGCTCAATGCAGAAAGAAACGAAGATGCTCAATGCAGAAGCAAAAACAGAGGACTTGGATCGCTAGTCATAAAGTCAAATCAGTGGCAAAGATCTTATAAAGAAGATCAACCTGGATCGATGATCAATGAACGAAGATGCTCGAGGGATTAATGACTCGGATCGCCAAAGTCTTAAGCATAGTCAAATAGATTCTTTCGTTAAAAACGATTCTTGTATTCAGTTTTCCTTTGTAACTAAGTTCTGTTACATAACCGGGTATAAATACTCTGCTTTGCTTTACATAAGTAGAAAAGTAGAAAGATAGAAACAGAGTAAGAGAGAGAAGTCGCAAGAGTTGAGAGAACAAGGTATCAAGGTCATCGACTAATGCAGCAAGGATTGCGATACTAAAGAGAAGAAAGTTTCGGAGGATGAAGAATAGCTCAAATCCGAAACATGAAGCAAGTTAAGTACATTTGATCTTAGAAGATAGAACAACGAAGTATATTCAGAATCTATCTTTCAATTGTACTAAGATACGGTGATATGATCATCATTCGGAAATACAAATTGTCTTCAGAGTTGTTCACTTGATCTTGTTTGAAGTTCTTCATCTTTCTCAGTCTCAACATTGGAACCCTGGCTGCTGCCGATTCCTATTGTTTTAGTGGGAAAGCACTGGAGCTGTGGATTTCGGTTTTTCCTTGGAGCTGCTGCGACTTCTTGCACACGCGTTTACACAACGGCTTGACGATCCGGGGTATTTAAATTCGTCGGCAGGCATCGAAGCTCTTCTCGTTCTTGGTAAGGTTTTGTTCTTCGACGCCATCTCTGCTCCTTTTTTTTTTTTTTTTTTTTTTGTTTCTTGGATGCTTATCTTGAATTGGTGTTTCTTTCTTTCTTTTGGGTATATCGTGGTTTTGCGGTGTCTCGTCTGGTGCTCTGGTTCTTGGTGGGTCTCTCTGTTGATGGGTCTTTCTTGTTCGAGCTTATCTTGTTAAAGTGAATGGTTGGTTGGTGTGTGAATGGAGAATTCTGTAGATAGGCTTCGGCGAAGCGTTTCAGGGTGACGGGGAGAGGGAAGATTGTGCGGAAGAGAGCTAGGAAGCAGCATCTGCTGGCGAAGAAGAACACCAAAAGGAAGTTGCAGTTGTCGAAGTTGGTGGGTTCTTTTTTTTCTTTTTTTGTGCAATTCTTGCTGTCTTGTTGCAATCTAGCAAGCAAAGCTCTGGTGATTATGAGGAGAAATGAGCATTTTGGTGAAAGAAAATCATTTCAGTTTTCACATTTCTGTATCTCAAAATATTATGGTGGATTGTCCACACTCCACGGTTAGATTGTTCTCTGTGTACTCTTACATTTTACATGTAGGAATCAGATATGGTACAGTGATGGCTTAAGTAGCCATTTCAATTGTTGCAGGATATTGTACGCTTTTGACATTGGATTGAATTGATCTTGGTCAGAGTTCCTTTACTGATATTTTTGCTGCCATGAAGCTTTGATGACACCACATGCACAACCCATTTTTGGTTCCCCCTCGGGTTGGCTTAGTGTGGATTAATCTTGTTATCTCATATCTAGATGAGCATTTGCTAGGAACAATGTGGCTTTTGATTTTGTGTGCTTGGTGTGTTCGCATCAGCAATCAGCAAGCATGCCTAAGCTTGTAAGAGAAGAAGCCAAAGAGAAAGAAGTAGAACAACGATAGAGACTTGAGATGCAATCACTGGCGAAGTAAACCGCGACAATGATGAATGATGAGTAGAGAATTGAACGTTTCCATGAAAGGAGAATTGTTCCATATGCATGTTTCTCATTTTCTTGTCTGCAGGATATTTCAACAGATTGTAATGGTAGGTGGCATTCTCATCCATGGGTTGTAGCAAGCCTTCGTCACATTAGATGGTCTAATGTGAAAAAAAAAAAGTGAAAACCCAGAAACCCGACCCGACCTGACCCGTCCCAAAACACATTAGACTATCTAATGTGTTTTGGGTCGGGTCAGGTCAGGTCATAATGTGTGACCCTTATGTTTCGGGTCGGGTTGGGTAACATCAAAACCTGACCCGATCCGACCCATTTACACCCCTAGTGGGGGCCCCCACCACATGCTTTCGTACGAAATTAGAAGCGGCTGTTGCATACGCCCATCAACATGGCGCCGTTTTCTCGAAATGCTGGTGCACCAACGCGGGCTGGACGCCATCGTTTCCATGATTGTCCAATCAAATATATATTTTTTCTAATAATTATTACTATTATTTTAATTTCTTGACGCACGCAACTCCTAAAAGCGAGCATCGTTTAAAAGTAAAACCAAGTTTCAAGATTTAAGATATGTAAGTGCCATATTTCAAAAATTAGAGAATTTAGAACTTGTCTTGATGGATAGATTCCAGGATCTAAATAAGTAGAATTAGAATCTTGAAACCCGAAATAGATTTTATATTTTTCTTTATTTGTATTTTCGAATGAAACTCCAATATTTCATTTCGTACAATAATGAGTGTATAATTTGAAATCACTAATCTAAGTTTCCATTTTATAATTGAGATTATTACTTTGTTAATATTTCATCATCAAAAGTAATGATTCACCACAATCATTAGGGGTGAGCACGGTTCCCAATTCTAGGGAGGGAGGTTCCGATTCCTAATTCCTCTTTTTTTCGAAATCGAGAATCAAGAGCAAGAACAAAAACCAAACCCGGACCAGAATTGAATAATGATTCACCACAATCGTTAGGGGTGAGCACAGTTCCCTATTCTAGAGAGGGAGGTTCCAATTCCCAATTCCTTCTTCTTTTTTGAAATCGAGAATCAAGAGCAAGAACAAAAACCAAACTCAGACCAAAACTAAATTAGGATTCCTAAATCTAAAATTATTTATGCCTTTTGCTTTCCTTTTCACCTTTTGTGTATTTTTTGCCTTCTACTTTTCTATTTTCCTTTTACCAATGCGTTTTGGTTCTTATAGGATTTCCATCATCTAATTCACGGAACTTGACATTAAGAGACTCCATCCATTTGTTTAATTGAGTTGTGTACATTTGTGGGTCAATTTAGCGAGCTCTTTGCAAAGACAAACAAGAGATGGATTTAAGTTCATTTCTTATGATTTGTTATATACTTTAGTGAGATACCCATCGGGTGAAGGAGTAAATTTTGTTTTTTCTTTCCATTGCTTTATCATTCTTCTTCGAGCAAGTATTTTCTAAATAAGATATTTGGATAGTCTACAAGGACCTAAATTCATCTTTGTTCTCTTCTTTTCTTTTTTTTTTTTTGGTCAGAAATCTTTGTTCTCTTTCCTTACTTTTTTCATGATTGTGGCTGCAACTTACTTATTGTTTCTCTTTAAAAGAACGTGAGATGAATGAAATAACCATGGAAAATTCATATATGAATGATTATCCAAATGCTAGAAAAATTTGAAGTTGACAATCAATAGGGTTTCTATATGTTTCTTTTAAAAAGTTCTTTTGCCGCTCTTCCATCATTTTTAAGAAGCTAAGCATGTCTAAACCAAACATGTCTAAATGTATTCATTATTATTGCCTTCATTTTCGTTTTGTTTAACTAAAAAAGAAAAAGAAAAAAAATCCGTTTGACCTTGGAACTGATCTTGAAACCTGTGATGGGATAGATTCTAGGTTTTAGATTTTGATAGATAGGTTTCAGGAACTTATAGCTGATAGTAGGTTTCAGGTTTTAGGTGAAACATGTAAGAAACCTCGAATTGCCCAGCCCTAACAATTGTTCAATTAATAATATAGGTGGAACCTAAGTAGACCTGAAACCAACCCTATAACTTGTGGTTCTAGGGTATTTATAGTAAGTTTTGAGTTCCTAAAAAAAAGAGAGCATGTTTCAATAAATAGGCTTTAGGCGGAATCTGTAAGAAATCTAAAACTGCTCACCCCTAACAACTCCAATCAACGAATGCGTCAGGGGAAGGAAAAATAACTTTCTCCACTAACAAAGGGGGAATTAATAAAACAACCAATTTTATTTATCAACAGTCTCTTGCTTGTTTTTGAAAAAAACCCTACTAACTTTCTTTTTACAGCTATGCGCGATTTTAAAATTCCCTTATTAAAGACGTTTAACAAATTTTCCTCCTTATAGGAAACACTCATCAATACAAAGAAGGTATTTCTAATGCATTTCTTAACGCGATTCCTCAGTTTGGTCAGATCGATTATTGCATGAGAAGAATTACCTTTTTTTTAAAGAAGATAAATTAAAATAAAATAATTGTAAATGGTAGGAGTCTTTGTAATTTCCTAAGCATTTAAGCAATTATCCATATATAGCAAGACTCTGATGTAAAAAGGGTCCTCTCTTTTTGGGAAAGATTTGATTAAGGCGAGAAGAGCAACATGATTTATCTACCGATTTGGTTGCCTTGATAAAATACAAGGAGATAAAATTAATAATATCCAATATGAAATATGAAACAAAAATTAACACGCTGAGAAAACGAAAAAAAAAAAAAAAGAAAAAGAAAAAAGTAACAAAACAAAAAGAAAAGAAAAAGGGAAAAAAGGAAAGTGGAGAAGAAAAATAGCTCTCATTACTAAGGGCGCACATGATAATCATTCTCTTTCTGTTCAAGAATTATTTTTCTATTATAGACTCGTTTTTGGAATAAAAGTCTGTTTGGTAAAATTAGATTTGGAACATAAATTAGAAATAATTTTTTTTTTTACTTTTATATTTTTGGAACAAAAATGAAAAATAAAAACTTTTCTCAATCCTTGTCCTCTCTATTAGCTAGTTGCTCATCTGTCATCACTAACCGCCGTTCACCATCCATTGTCACCACTCTCAGCCACTGGCCACCGTCGCCAGCTATCGCTGGTCACTGATCGCCTGTCGCTACCACTGCCGCCTGTGGTCGCTACCTGCCATTTACCATCCGTTGTCACCACTCCCAACCATTGGCCACCGTCACCACCGCCGTTGATCGCCGGCCTCACCCTTGGTCATTGACCGCCGCCACCAATTGTTAGTTGCTTTTGTTGTTCGACAGCCGCCAGTCGCCGTTTGCCAGCTGTGCTTGTCGGCCGCCGGTCACTGGTCACAGTCCACCGATCGTCGAAAAGGGAGAAATTTTATGTCCTTATCAAACGAATTTTTATTTCAGAAATAAAAACTTTGTGCCGTTATCAAATGCGTATTTTTGCTTAGAAACTCATTTAGAAACAGAAATAAAAAAATCTATTTCTCTTCCAAAAATTAATTTCTTGCCAGAATAGTTATCATCCGTGCTCTAAAAGGGCATGAAGGCTGGTCACCCATTTGGCTACAAACGCATTCCAAGCTCTCTCTCTCTCTCTCTCTCTCTCTCTCTCTCTCTCTCTCTCTCTCTCTCTGAAGAGAATTGATTTCTGCGTTGTGTAACCACAAATCGACGGCTTCATCTTCTTCCTCTTTCGGGCGATTAATACTCCAGAAAATTGGAATCAACATAGAATTTGGAGTTCTCAGAAGCTCATGTCAAATGGATTTCGATGTCTTTTGCCGACACAACATATGGGATTCATAGGATGTGGGTGAGTGGAGCAAATGCGCGAGGATTCTTTGGAGGCCCCTGCGGCTGTGAACAGTCCAACATAGCTGCAATACTTGTTACCATTAATTGCAAGCAATTAAAAGTACGTAAGAATGTCATTTGAGTTGGGATCATCCCTAGCAACAAATTCAAACTACTTCTAGATAAAAAAAAAAGAAGAAGTATTGGCTCATTCGACATTTCTAATTAAATCAAGGAGAGTAGCAACCATACATGGCGCTCTCTCTCATAGACATTTAGATTCGTTCATTCAGAGCGGCAAATGCAGAGAATTCAAGAGAAATTAGGTCATTCATACATGTGCGTGTCCATATGCTATGCGCACTAAGAATGCATAGACATCATAGAGTAGGAACTACCAAAATCTGCGCCCTAGCTTATCGGACAATCGCATGGATGCGTGTGTTTGACCTTTGTATCTGAGATTTGGACAGATTTTATTTATTTATAATTTTTAATAATTTTTGATAATATTTATTTTCTCCTCTTTTATTCTCTTTTTACTTCAAAGGGCTGGCGAGGCCACCTGGCTGAGGGCTAACGACCCTTGGGCGAGGTCACAGCCTGCGCCCAAGAGCAATAGGGATCATCGGTCTTTTGTTAGTCCAAACTAAAAAAGATAAAGGAAATTTTAAAAAAAGAAAAATATAAAAATTGAAAAGTTAGCCAAATAGACTTAATTGGTAAAACTAAAAAAGGTTTAGGACTCAACTAAGAAAATTAAAAAGGTTTAGAACTGAATTAGTAAACGTGCAACATGTTCAAGATTTTCTTAATAATTTTCCATAGAAAGAGAAAGAGATTTAATGGGATTTTTGTTTTGAGAATGATAAACTCATTGAGTGTAAAAAGCCTAAAAGAAATTTGTTGATTTGAGTTTTTTCTTTTTTTTTCACTTGGGAGGAGAAAAAAAAATTTGCTTGAAATTATGGCCTTCAAAGTCGATTCAAAGTTGATGCAAGTAGTAGGGCTATAATATTAATAGAGTCCATTAAGTCTGTACCACTTAATATCCGTTCTCAACTCAATTTGGTTATGCACAACCCGAGTACATACAAACCAAGCTCAATTAGCTTCTTCCATAGCAGCTCGAATCATTTACTTTCCTTACTTCATCCTCCACTTTTGTCGTGAATCCAATCTTATAAACCCGCTCGTCGATCGACTCTGGCTTCACGACAAACAAGAATGTGCAGGCAGAAAAGAATGAAAGGGAAGCTCACCAATGACGGTAAAGGGTGACAGCGACATGCCAAAAAGCGTCGTCAAATAGACAAGTCGTGGATTGTACAGCAATCTCCGCGTCAGATAAATCTGTCTTGGCATGGTCATTTAACTATGATCTGTACCACTTGCCAAACATCCAATTGTCTTCTTCGCCGAGTCTATAAATGGGGCGGGTCGTATCTCATTGCAGTATCGAGCTCCTACATCACTCCCTGCGTCTCTCTGTCGAACGACTTCCTAGCTTTTCAGAGATAATCATGGCTTGCTCAACTGCAGCGACGACGACAATGTCGAGAGTACTGCTGTTCCTGGTCGTGTTCTGGGCTCTCTTTACGGGCTTTGATGGCCGTGCATTACCAGCTACGTCAGGGAATCAGATGAACAGTGGTCATCACCACAACATTTATGTTGTGGGCGGTGGTCGCGAGCATTATCTCAGCACAAGGAGGTCGATCCTCCTTGACAGGCCTGCACCCGGAGGACCTAATCCACACCACGACTCTGGACCCGGAGGACCTAAGCCACACCACGACTGACAATAGCCATCGGTCTTGCATGGCTTTGTTTGGCCCTGGGGAAGATCCCTCAATTGCATGCATACAATAAAAAAGTTGATTAAAACAAGTGTTTAGACTTTGTCTGTATAACAGTCTTTCGAGTACTGTAAGAATAACAATTTGTTGTGAGTCACGAATTCTGGAAGAAGTGAATCTTACAATAATTTATAGTTATTTGCATTTTGATTTTTTGTGATTTAGAATAGACTAATATTCTCACAATACATTAAAGACTATTATGCAATCGTTTATCGAAGTGTTTTGCGCAGTGAAGATGACTTATATGTCACGACTCACCAGATTTGCTCCCAGCAACCAACATATCTTGGATAGGACTTGTGAACTCAAGCTTCTACACTATGTGGAACAGGTCTATACAATGAGGTACCTATACTCAGGGGAGCATTAATGATGTTACCATTATTAGTAAGAAAAGCCCACGGTCTTCGGAAAAACATAATGGTGTGAAATTCAGGTTTTGGCTGTGTAGTTCTCAATTCTTTCTCCAAGAGCCATCTCTAACGAGTTGGAGGATAAAACCAATTAAGGAAATCTAAAAGATTTTTGTCACTCTCATTTTCAATCTTACCTCTGCCGAGTTCGAATATCCTGATGAGGTTGGCAATGAATTTTCTGGTTGGAATTTCAATAGCTATTAGGTACTTATTGGCTAAGTACCATAATAACCATCAAAGTTAATCAGGAAAATTATCTTCCTTCCATATCAAATGATGTATGAATGGATAATTTGCATTTAATCCAAAATGGTAAAGAATCGAACCTCCATTTAGTCTGAACAACTTTGTATGGCATTACCACATGAGTTTATCCAGATTTTTAGTAAGACTGTCTTTTTGGATTTGTTCGATGATCTCCGAGGGGTATCTCCAGCTTGGCCAGTCTTTAACTTTCTCAATTTTATACTTCTCATTGTAATTAGTAGTATAGAAAGTATGCCTCATGATATATATATTGATTTATGCTGGTGCTTTTGGTCTTGACAAAAAGTCAGCAAGCACATTTTTCTTTTTAGCAATGTGTTTGGTTTCAAAAGAATATTTTGAAAACCATTCAGCCCATCGTAGAAGTTGAGAATTTGGAACCTACTTATGTTTGAATTTGGTCATCTGAGGGAAATATGCCATATCTAATTCTACTAGGAAGTGATGGCTAATGAGATGGAATTCAAAATTTTTTATCCCGTTTTTAATCGCCAAAATTTCTTTAAAAGTGGAATGATAATGCATTTCTACTTGGGACAATTTACCACTTTTGTAGGCACACAAATATCTCTTACCATCAATCTCTTCGAATAGGATGGCGGCCCAGTATTCATCATTAGCGTCAATTTGGAGAATTCTCTTTCTTGTTGATGGGATTTGTAGAGGAGGAAGAGTCTGCATAATCTCTTTGAGTTCGGCAACTACATTAGTCTGAGATTTTCCCCAAGTTGGGGGATTCTTTTTCAGCATCGTCTACAAGGGGATTAGCAGTCTTGCAAGATCTGAAACAAAATCTCTAAGATAATTAATTATCCCAAGAAATTGTTGAACTTGTTTTGTTGTGAAGTTTTCTTCAGGAAATTTCAGTAATTCCTGAGCAATATGTGGCCCTGGGTAGTATGTCCCTTTGTTAAGGTGCATACCAAGAAATTCAATTTCTGTCTGGGCAATATTCATCTTTCTTTGAGAAAGCATAATCTCATGCTTTTTCACAATTTCTGCGAACTATTCAAGAAGTTGACAGTGCGATTGTTCATCAAGACTGTAGAGTAAGATGTCGTTAATGTATATTGCTACACTCAAGAGGATTGGCTGAAAGATTCGGCACATTGCCTTTTGAAAAAGGGATGGTGCAACTTTTAAACCAAAAGGAAGAACTCTCCATTGAAAATACTGGTTTGGGATACAGAACCCTGTCTTGGGTCTGTCTTCGGAATGAATGCCCAATTGCCAAAATCTGGCTTTGATATCAAATTTGGAATAAATTTGGGCCTTAGATAATCCAACAAAAATAGAGTTTTTGGATGGTAAAGGGAATTTATCATCTTGGAGGAAAAGGTTAAGGGGTTGGTAATTAATTACCAATCACATCTTTCCTCGATTTTGCTCGGCACGCTTGTTAACATAAAAGACTTCACATGCCTATTGGGAATGTGAGACCTCAATAAGTCCTTGTTGCAGTAGTTCTGAACATTCCCTTTGAGCCAAAACTAAATGTTTTGGATTCATTCCCATATGACTTGCCTTAGTTGGATTGATATCCTCATTCTTTTTTAAAGGAATGCGAACAAAGAATTCTAGGTTTTTCCAAAAAGGATTGGGACACTTCTGAGCGAACTCAGAATGAGATTCCGAACAAGATTCTAACAACTTTTGCATGATCGGATCCAATAGGCTCATTTGAATAGAAAAAAGTCTCTGAATATTGACAAATTCAGAAAATTGATCTTTATACTTAAGACATTTTCCATTAATGATGCGAAGTTGAGGAATTTGAGTCATAATGTCCCAGCCAATGATCAAATCTTTATTGGGAAGATTTGATCCAAAGATCTTTGTGGTTATATAACACTGTGGAAAAAACTGGACAGTGATCGGAGTGGTTCTAACATTTGTAGAAAATGTATCCCTAAAGCAGAGTTGAAATATCAAACACAGGAAGTCCAATATTCTTCAGGAAGAACTTTAGTGTCTACGATAGAAGAAGCAGCTCCAGTATCTATAAGAGCAATGACAGCGATTGGCTTAGCGAACTTTGAAGTGAATATTTTCACAGGAAAATGGGGACAATGGGTTTAGCTTGAAAATATGTTAGTGCTTTCTTTTGAAGGAGTCAAGGATATATGGAAGATATCTTCGGGATCTGAATCTGAATCAGTTTCACTGGGAGTTTGATAACAAGGAATGACACAAAGAGTTTGTTCACATGGTTCTTCATCCGCAGAGAATAGGGATTCAATATCATCATTTTAAAGAGAAATACCAGCTTCATTCTCTATATGATGTATCAAATGATTCTGATATTTTTTTGCCTAGGGACAAGTTCTTGGCAAAATGGCCCTTTTGGTTGTAGATGAAGCATCGTTTTGATTTCTTGTGGCCTGAATGATCCTTCCTCTTGCACAAGTATCACCATTTTTTTTTTCTTCTGAAGTGCTTTGAGCCATGTTTGGATTTTATCTAGAGCTTCTTGAAGTGCTTCTTCTTTCTGGAAGATTTTCCGCATGAACCATCACAATCTTTCGCGGAGCATTTAATTTTCAGGTTCTGGCGAGAACAAGCCTTATCAAGTTCTCTGTTGTCGTGAACATATGTCTAGATCATTTGGTGTTTGATACACAATTCTTCAAGGCACAAATGAATTTCTAGTTAAATTTCTCTCAGTGGAACATCTTGGATCCTTCTCTGTTTGGATAGAGCCATAGTTTTGTTTCTAATGATATTCGTTCCATGCGCTTAGTAGGTGAATCCAGTGATGAGAAGATCTCTTTACACCATGTCTACTGAACCAAAAATTCTCGAAGCACCTGTTTCTCTCAGTACCACTCCATCATCCTTAACCCCTTCAGACTTTCGTGTTTCAAGTGCTTCTAAGATAAACTATCTCTATGAAGTCTCTCTTAGTGATGAAACTAAGATCTATGAAACCTAGCTTCCCTTGATGAACCCGTATTCAGCCTTTGCTAAACCCACTTCGTCATTCTCACCCATCCGCTCTATTCGCCAACTCATTCACCAGACTCCAAAGGAAGTGAAGGAATATGCACAATCTTCCAAGTTCGACCAGCACCCTATTCCTGCCACTGAAAATGAGTATTTTGTTACTTTTCAAATTCCTCCAGAGTTTCCTAGACAATGTATTCAGCAAGGATATTCTCATGTTCATTATGGAGCTGTTCGCCTTACTCTTACTTTTCATGGTCGAAAAAATTTGCCAGTTGTGGCAAGAATTGCGTTGTTGATACCAGGTTTTTAGAATACCAACATGCTTGCATTGGCACTGTTTAGACCACTTTAAATGTTGGAACAGTCTTTGTGACATTGTATCCAAATTTCAACATCGCCCTTTTAGATTCACAATTATTTTCTTTTCTAAAAGTCCAAATCCAGCTCACTGGAGCACCTCAGACTGCTAATTCCGTAGCAACAACTTTGCACTACCAAATGGTTTACAGAGTGTAGAACCATGCCCTTGACTTAAATTTCCACAATGGAAATGAAGATGCTTTGTTCATTTTCATGCAAAATGATCAAGCATCTTACATTCATGTTCCCCGACAGATCCCAAAGGAAAAGTTGGTCATGCTCCTTCCAGAGACGTGGATTACCAACTATAAAAAGCTTCATCAAAGCAACAGGCATTTCCAATCATCAGACTCTGAGTTCGTCGAAAGAAGGATGGAACTGTTTCCATCAAATTTGGCAAGGAAAAGGAAGAAAGTCTTTCTATCTTCCAGACTCTCTTTATGATTGAACCATGTGTCCTGAGTCAATTTTTGAGCCAGATCCGAAAAAGCTTGTTTGACACTTTATAGTGATGGACATCATGTCCATTACTATAAAGACCAGTATGGTCATTGTTTTTGGGATCCTTTTTGTTAATGCTCTTATTGCATAAGTTCTCTTGACGAGGTAGATCCATTTGCAAAACCTCCACCTCAGTGAAAGCACAAAAGGCCAAAAGACCCTTTGTACCAAAGGTACTTGAACGAAGATTCCTCCGTTGACACTCTTGGTGAGCGTGATAAATTTCAGTTTATGGTCTCTTATGCACCAACTCCACCACCAGAGTTCACTGCTCCTCCTTCTGTATCACCAGATCCACCACCATCACCTCCTCCCTCTTGTCCTCAGAAAAAACCAGATGTTTCCTCGTTTTATAAGCTAATTGTAAAATGGGCCAAGAAACATTCATACCCACTTGAGGTTCCAACATAAACATCACCTAGTTGTTCCATTGCCATGTTCTAAGAAGCAGATTTTCCTCCTCTTGTTCAGAAAAGTTATAAACTCTCGTTTCCTGCTCTTGAAGAGTTTATTGATCCATAAGGCAAATATAGACATATTCCAAAGATCCTTGCCCTAACTGATGTGGATGAGCATGGAAGACAAAAAAGAACTCATGTTGCTGAAGCCATCTTAAAGTGGCAATCGGAGACTCTCCTAGCACACAACAATACTTTTAAAGCAATCGATTCCAAGCTTGGGAATGTGCAACAAGACTTGCAAAGATATGACGAAACCACCAAAAAAATGCTTTTAGACTTTCAAAAGAGGCTTCCTGCCTTAGAATTCGGACAACATCTAGGATATCATCATCTTGAAAGTCCGAGAGCCGAAATAGAAAAGCTAAAAAGGTAAATCCAGATCCTTGAGGAAGGAAGGCTCAATCCATTTCTAACAACTTTGCGAGCAGACTTCTATCTCTGCTGCCATCACAGATGCACCTGTTAGACAAGACAGGATAGATGTGGCTGAGATGAGGAATCATCTCAGAGAACTAGACCATATAAGGAAGGAAAAGACAAAAGAAAAGTTGCCTGAGAAATCCTCTCTAATCATTAGAGAGCCCGATCAAATGATGTTGTCAAACCTGTTGGAATCTTTTTTAAGAGATTTGGGTAATCATGAATCATAGCCTGATCCTAATCCTGTCACTCCACAACCCCCACTACAAATTGATCCTGTCATTCCAATAGATCAAATTCTATTTCCAACAGCACCAGAATTTCCAAATATTTTTGACACTGAATCAAAATCGGTATCTCTTTCATCTTCATCATCTTTTTCAATTCCTACCATTGACTCATTTCCTATAGCACTAGTAACTTTATCAATATTCATGGCTGACCCTCGAGACTATGATATGGAATCAAATTCTTCTGAACCAGAGGTTGTTCAGCCAAATAATCACTCTCAGAGTATGGCCACTTCATCAAAACAGTTTTTTACTATTGATGACATACTTTACCACAAATGGCCAGAAAGACTCGAGGAATTTCATACTTGGTTGAATACTCAAGCTATTACCAACTAGGACGAGTATGGTGTTCTTTTCAACTTTGTCACAAGGTTCACAGGTAGTCGCAAACTTTGGTGGCAATCTTTAGTAGAACAAGATCAAATTCACTTCTTGCTCTCCCCAAACTTTGGCCATGCTATTACTCTTCTATATCATTTCTTTGTGGGAAAACCCGTTGACCTCATAGAACTCAAAAGAAGAGAATTTTTTGAAAGGGGATGCTGCTCTCTCCAGAAAAAACATCTCGATAAGCATTATCGTGAGATGCTTAAGCTCTTCTATCAAATTGGGGCTGACGCAAACTTGAAGCACATGGTGGAGGCATGGAGTCCAAATGCGATTATAAATGGACATTTTAGATTTCTTGAGCAGTTCGAGTGTACGCATATCTATTTTCTAATAACATTAATGATGACTATTTTTCATTAGTTCTAGGTGAATGTGATAAGCTCTCATGTAAAATGTGTGATCTAGTAAGAACGATCGAGAATTTATATATGTATTGATTGTTCATGATATAGTCGATGTTCATATTCTTAAGTAATCTAATTCATAAAATGCAATCTATATCAATAGTTACGTAGCAAAATAAACATATTTAATTCTACCAACCAAAATAAGTTATTATGGAGACCTAGCAATATTTTTCCCACGTTCTTGATCACCTACCATGCTTCATTAACTTTCTAATATGGGCCGACTGACAAGCTCATTTTCTTTTCCTAATAAATGCCTTGTAATATAATCTTTTATGACTATATGTATTTCGCAATCCTGCATATTTTGGCCTTGCCATGGGCTCAAACCACTATGCCCATGATTGAGTCTAATTCTAAAACAAGAGGAGTTGAAATTAATGGGTTTCTCAATTATCGATCCGAGTCTAAAAATCCCATATATAATCATTTTAGTGCACCAACAATATGACCCTGGAATATTTTCCAAAACCTAGGGCATTTGGGGAAACCTCTCTTCTTTCGACAGTCAAGAGAATACTCACTAATACTTGCGTATATTTTTACTAGTAGTGATGAGATGTTGACCAACGTCCTAGAATTATTCACCAACATTTTCTAAATAACCTAATAGCATTTTATTTACCACAAACAATGAAAATTTAATACCTTTGAGAATCTACTAAATGTTCAGGACCCTTATTGCATGGACATTTTTAGTATGCTACTACTATTATGCTACTACCATTGTGTACAATAATGACTAGGGCCCCATCAATAGCGTATCAGAGAAGTTCCTAATTGGAAGGATGCGATCATCGATTTAACAGATTTTTCTGGACATTCATCGTATTGATTATTGAAGGCAGATGGCCATTATGAACACGAAGACTAAAAAGCATACTAATAAATTGAAAATCTTACCAAGCAATACTGTCAAAGTAGCAAGACCCATTACTAATGCGAGCATGAGAATACTTTGCAAACTCGTTCAGACATTAACTACTTAGCTAATTAATGACAATCATTCACCATAAGAATCGAACCAAACCGAACCTGAAAAAGTTACCTTACTAGAACTACCAAACAATTAATTAGCCTATTACCTATTGAAAATTTTTACTGTTTAATTAATTAATTAATTAAGTGTTTACCGATTCCTGTTTTAGTGAAAATGAAGCTTTGACAAGAGGAAGAAGGAAGGGAGGGGGGGAATGATTTCCTTTTTTCAGAAAACGGATATCATTTCTCTCTTTTTAAGAAGGGTGTTTTCCGTTGATCGGAAAGTATTTTCTTTGTCCACTCATTTTCCACGCTACAAAGTACAAACACCAACCACTGGGATTCGCCCCAGTGGCCACCTTTCCAACATGAAAAGGGGAGGTGAGGGGTTCAAATCCCTACCTTCTCAGGGGAGGATGGGGTGAGGACGCATAAGTTTCAGGAGTGGGTTTCGACTCTCACGTCCTGCAAGAGGCAGGGGAAAAGTCTAAGAGTGAGTGTAGAGTAGGAATAGAATAGGACTGACAAAAAAAAAGTACAAACACCGGAAACTGTGGGAATGTTTTTCGAATAAATACGGTCTCATTGTACATTTGAAAACTTACGGAAATCTTGTTTGCATGGGTTGGCATCAAACGTGGGCTGAAACTCGGCCCGGCCCGGCCTCTCGCGGTCTTGCTGGCTACGTCGAGCGTCCACGACCGAAGGGAGGATTGGCTTGAGGCAACACGTCATTGGAAGGGCCTCTTCCACCCCACCTTTGAAGTTCATCCGATCCACTCCTGATACTTTTATAGTCACCGGAATGCTATTTTTAGTGGACTTATAGCCTCAAGAAGTGAACAAGTAACTTCGACGTGAAAACCTATAGTTTTCTTGATGTGCTGGTGTTGTAAAAGGAGAAAATTGTCCAAAGTCCTAAACCTATTGTATGACAACTTATTCAGTGCTAAACATTTTAATCGCATCGATTTAATTATAAACTTTTCGACAACTTGCCAATCTAGTTTTAAACCTTTTATTCGTTCCAATTTAGTTATAAATCTTTTGATAATTTGTTAATTTAGTCATAAACCTTTTAAAATTTACCAATTTAGTCATTTCGATCAATTTTGGCCAAGACTCATGGAGGTGGTAGGCCTAGTTAGAACAAACTGTCCTACATGGCACAATTGACACGAATTGGACAATTTATTAAATTATATGATTTTTTTTTTCCTTTTTTTTTTTCCTTTTTCTTCCACCGGCCTCAAGCAAGGGTCTCTCAAGGCCCAATATCGACGACCTCTGCCCGGCCATTGACAAGAATTGGTGACAGCGGGTAGAGGGATAAAGAGAAAAAGGGAAAATGAAAAAAAAAAGGAGAGAAAAAGAGAAAAAAAATAAATTAAAATTCAAAAAATTGAAAAATTATCCATATTAGCACTGGTTTTGCCAACTAGGATGACTAGCATTCACTAGACCACTATGTCACTATTTCTGGTTAAGACTATTCAAAATGACTAAATTAGTAAATTTTCAAAAGATTTAAGACTAAATTAGAACTAAATTAAAAAAATCTATGACTAAATTGGCTTGTTATCAAATGATTAAGGACTAAATCTCAACAATAATTCAAAATTAAATTGATTATCGTACAATAAATTTAAAAATTTTGGGATAATTTTTTAATATTAAAAGCATGACATTGCCAAAAATGGTTAAAGGAGGATTGATACGACACCATGAGAGTTTGAAATACTCCGGTCTCTAAGATCGTTGCGTCCCCTCATGCATGTGATCTTCCTTTTTGGCTGATGCACATGGGATCGTACAAGGACATGGGTTATCTATCTAGTCAGTCAATTTTGCTCTATTCCTTCTTTTTTGCTTCTACGGTCCAAAGCCGCGCAGAGTAGGCGTGGGTAACTTTCTTAGCAAAAGGTAGGGGACACGAGGAAGAGAGTTTAAGAGGATATTCGGATTAGCACTTCGTAAAGTAATATGTGTGTTCGACCAAAAGAAAAAAAAAAGTGATGTGTGTGGGCCAGCGTAAGTTTGAAACCCAAAATGAATTTGAAGGTTTCTTGATTGCTTTGTTGCACGGGCAATGATATAGGGATTGAGATCCTCTTTTCTGGACCTTTTACCGTGTATCTCTGCCCCTATAACTCAGTGGCCACGTGATCCTTGTCGAGGTCCCGGTTAGTTCAATTGGCCATTGTGATCTCCCTAAGATCTATAGGTATCGTGGTCAAAATATTGACCAACGTATCAGATATGGATTTGAACAAGGCGCCTCTAGATATCTCGTCAAGATATCTTTTGCGAGTCACTGGCCATGGCAATTACTCGGCCTTAGGCAAGGCTCGATCTTGTTGGACCTCTCTTGAGCGATCAACCAACGGAGGAAGAAGGGAAAGAAAATAAAATATAAAATAAAATTTAAGAAAGTTTGTTCATGTCAACGTCGGTTGTGCCACGAAAAACGATCGGCGTCTACATGAATGATTGTCGATCAAAATTGGCCTGAAAGATTATATTGGTAGATTATCACGAGGTTTAAGACTAAATTAATTAAATTGAAAGGTTTATGATAGACTTTTGTTCTGGTAATTATTAGGCCATCGTGGTCAAGATATTAATTGAGAATAAAAAAGTGGTAAATAGAATTATTGAATTTTTATTATATAATAGTGTATAAAAAGAGTATATGGACGGCCTATTTATAGGCCTTTAATATATGGCTATCAAAGGAAATCAAAGAAAATTAAATCAAATATGCATAATCAAAATAAATATAGAATATCAAGGGGAAATAGCAAGCAGCCATGCGACTGGTTTGCGAAATAGTAATTCAGTGATGCGGTCTATATCGTTAGCGCCATGGCATTAACCAACCTATATAGCTAGCTAAGGAAAATAATTATTGAGTGATAAGACCTATGCAAAAGTTGTCCTACATGGCCTGGTCAAAGTTAATTGGACAATTTTTTAAATTATAGGATCTTTTTCTTTTATTTTCCTTTTCCTTTTTCCCTTTTGTTTTCCACCTGCCTCAGGCGAAGGTCGCTCAAGGCCTGATGCCAACGACCTGTGCTGGCCATTGATGAGGATTGGCGATGGCTAGTGGAGGGATAAGAGGGAAAAAGAAAAAAAGAAGAAAAAATATTTAAAAAAATCAAAAATTGTCTATATTAGTGTTGTCTTTGCCACTTAGAATGATTGATATTAACTAGACCGTACATTACTATTTCTGGTTAAAATTAGTAGGAATAATTGAATTGGTAAATTACTAAAATATTTAAAACTAAATTGGCAAATTATCAGAAGATTTCATAATTAAATTGGTACAATTGAAATGTCTATGACTAAATTAGTAGGTTATCAAATGATTAAGGACTAAATCGACACAATTGAAAAGTTTAAAAAAAAAAATTGATTATCGTATAATAAGTTTAGAACTTTTTGAATAATTGTCCAATCGTAAAAGCATGGCATTGCCAAAACAAGGTTAAGAGGGTATTGACATGACCCATGAGACTTTGAAATACTCCCGTCTCTGAGATCTAGCGTCACCTCATGCGTAGGATCTCCCTTTTTTGGCTGATGCATATGGGATCGTATAAGGGTATGGGTTATTCTATATTGTCAATCTTGCTTTATTCTTTCTCTTTTGCTTCTAGGGTCCAAAGCCGCGCAGGGTAGGCGTGGGTAGTTTTCTTAGTAAAAGGTAAGGGGCACGAGGAAGAGAGTTCAAGAGTATATTCGGATTAGCACTCAGCAAAATGATATGTGTCTTCGACCAGAAGCAAAAAAGCGATGTGTGTGGGCCAGCATTGATTGGAAACCCAAAATGAATTTGTAGGTCTGGGAAATGCATTCCCTCTCGCCTAATTCACGATCGTCTCTTGATTGCTTTGTTGCACGGCCAATGATATAGGGATGAAGATCCTCTTTTCTGGACCTTTACCATATATCTCTGCCCCTATAACTCAGTGACCACGTGATCCTTTGTCGAGATCTCGGTTAGTTCAATTGGCCATTATGATCTCCCTAAGATCTATAGGTATCATGGTCAAAATATTGACCAACCTATCAGATATGGATTTCAATGGGGCGCCTCTAGATATCTCGTCAACATGTCTTGTCAGCAGCCACAAGTCGTTGGCCATTGCAATCGGCCCACCACAGGCAAGGCTCGATTTTGCAAGAACTCTTTTGGCCGAACGCTAGCAATGGCAACTGGTAGAGAAAGAAGGGAAAGAAAACAACAAGAAAAGAAAAAAAAAAGGGAAAAAAATTATGAAATTAATAAAATTTATTCATGCCAGTGTCAGCCTTATAATGTAAAATTACTGGCATCCACGTCAATGATTGCCGATCAAAATTGTCCTGAATGATTATATTGACAAATTATTAAAAGTTTTGGAATAATATTAACAAAATTGAAAGGTTTATAATGGACTTTTTTTTAGTAATTATACTAGCATCATGGGCAAGATATCAGTTGATAATAACAAAGCGGAATAATTATTAAATATTTGATAAAACAGATCAAAAAGGTTGTTTTCTTAAAATTTCCCAAAATGGAGGAATTATGGCATCTAACGAAAAAAAAAAAAAACACAAAACTTGGCTAGAAAAAGATCAAAACCCGTCCCCGAGTTAAGACAGCAAAAATTGCGTAGAGACGGGCTCAAAGATACAAATAGAACATTGAACACTGGTGAAACAGTTTCAAGCAAAATTCAAAACATGTTCACTTATGTGAAGTTTGGTTAGTTGCTAGAAGAATGGCACTCTAAGGTTGCGCATGACATCGCTTCTTAGTTGGGGAAGAGTTTTTTATTTTTATTTTTAGAAATAGTTATTTTCTATTTCTATTCTAGAGAACAATTTCTGAGTAAAATAATGTGTTTGGTAACTACACAAAATTTTTACTCCAGAAATAGAAAAAGAATAGAAATGTATTTGTTACGAAATAATTTCTTTTTTGTATTTATTTGTTTTTTATTTTTGCTCACGGATCGCCGGTTGTCGTCATCGCCGCCCGTCACGCCCATCGCTGGCCGCCGGTCGTCGCCGCCCATTGCCGCCACTACACGACCGAGAGCCAGGTGGCCATGGGAGGTGGCGACCGATGGGCCGTGTGGCGGCGGTCATGCAGCGGCAGCGACGGGCGACGGCAGCGACCGACGGCGACCGACGGTGGCGACGGTGGCGGCGGTGACGACCGACGGTCAGCGGCAGTCGGCGATGACGATCAGCGGTCGGCGGTTGTGCAGTGGTGGTGATGGGCGTCGGCAACATCGGCGGCGTTGGCAGAGGTGACGGCAGCGACCGGCGGCGATCGGTAGCGGCGGCAACTTGAGTGGCAATGATCAGTGGCAACCGGCGTGATCGGCGCGCAGCCGGCGGTCGCAGCGGCCAGCGGTGGTCGGCGGCGGCCAGCGGCGGTCGGTGGTTGGCGGTGGCTCAAGGCGGTTGGAGGTGGCCGCAGTGAAAGAGAGGAACAAAAGAAAAAAAAAAAGAAAATTGGCTTATTTCAAAAAATTGTTCCTGAGAACAAGAAGCTACTCTTTTTTTGTTTCTTATTTCTGTTCCAAAATTGTTCTCAGGAACAAAAAAATAGAGAAATTGTTCTTGGAAACAAAAGTTTTAGGCTACGCATGACAACGCTTCTTGGCTAGAGAAGATTTTTTTTTTTTTCAAAAATAGTTATTTTCTATTTTTATTCCGAGAAACAATTTCCGAGTAAAAGAACCCGTTTGGTAACTACACAAAATTTATACTCTTGGAATAGAAAAAGAATATAAATGCATTTGGTAATGCAATAGTTTCTTTTTTGCATTTATTTATTTTTTATTCTTGCTCACAGATCGCTGACCGCCAACCGCCACTCGCCGCCCACCGCTGCATGACCGCCGATGGCGGAGGCAGGCAACAGGGGCCAGCGATCGGCGGTGGCTCCGCGCGGTTGGAGGTGGCCGCTGCAAGAGAGAGGAATAAAAGAAAAAAAAATTGACTTATTTCTAGAAATTGTTCCCGGAAACAAGAAACAACTTTTTTTGCTTCTCATTTCTACTCCAAATATATTTCTGGGCTAACTTTCTATTCCGGGGAATAGAAAAACAACTTAACGTTACCAAACGAATTTATGTTCTTTTTTTGTTCCTGGAAACAAAAGAATAGAAATTCAGAGGAATAGAAATATTACCATGCGCTGCCTTACTAAACAGAATTTTGTTTTTTTTTTTTTTTTTTGTTCCAGGGAACAAAAGAATAGAAATTGGGAGAAACGGAAATGTTGTCATGCAGACCCTAAATTGTCTTCGGTTGTAGGACTGACCCAAAAAAAAAAATTATCTTCGGTTAGATGGGAATCCACTGAGGCGTCCAAATCCATATCCCTATCCACTTCCTCATAAACTAAGGTAATGTAATTCAGAGAAGAGAGTGAGTACTTGATTATCCTAAGGCAAGAGAATGACCTAAGAGTATCCTCGAGACTTTATTGAGTCCGAGGATGGCTATGTTCTATCTTGGGATTACCTGGTCCTATAAAGTCTAAGAAGAAAGGAAAAGAAAGTCTATGCATAATTTGATAAGTCAAACTTAAAATTTAAAAGAGCTCGGTAAGGCTCGCATAGGCTATGTCTTTGAGCACAGAAGGATTGTAACTTCGCTATGCATTGATCTCTCTATGGGTTATACCGATGAAAGAAGTGGCTATGATGGTTTGATATGAGTTTTCACCGAGCTGCCTTGGAGAAATGGGAGTAAAAAGGAGGTTCTAGCACTGGATTATTGAGCAAATACCATAGCACATAGTACTAGGAGCCTAGAGACCAAGACTCAATTCTTAAAAGCTCGAACTTACCTGGACAAAGAAAGCAAAATTGAAAAGGCATTAAGGTAATATAAGTTGCTATCAGGATTCCCATAATTGAAGGTGCTCACTAGCAAGATACTTGATTGGAAGAGAGGAAGAAAGAAAGCCTGAATTGACTCGCCGGGATTGAAAGAAAGATGAAAGTTAGTCTTATATTCTCGTTTCTTTTTTAATGAGGAAAATAGAACTATGGAATTTTTAGTCTATTTTAATATATAAAAAAGAATACATGTAGAGCATATTTAAAGGCTTTAATAGATGACTATCTAAGGAAATCAAATTAGATATGCATAATCAAAATATGTATAGAAAATTAGAGGGGAAATAGCAAATAGCTTATGCGATTGGCTTGTGAAATAGTAACTGAGTGATGCAGTCTATATCGCTAGCATTGTAGCATAAAATGGCTTATAGCTTAGGAAAATAGTTATTGAGTGATGCGATTTGTGCGTTGGTATCAAAAGAACATACCCCCTCATGACTAACTAAGAAAATCAAATAAGATGCCAATTGAATTGTGGAATTTTATGTATATTTCGATGGATGGGAAAGAGTCAATGGAGAGGAAAGCTTTAACAGATGATTATCTAAGAAAATCAAGTAAGACATGCATAATCAAAATAAATATAGAAAATAAGAGGAATATCTTAATACAAGATGTCTAAATATATCTATTAATATCAACGAATTGATCATCTATGGAATTGAATAGGGCACATCTAGAAATCTCATTGAGATATCTTGTTAGTGTCAGTAGTCAGAGGATCACACACCATGTACAGTTCCGTAGGATCGCATACCATTTATAGTTCCCCCCTCCAACTCGCAAGTGCTTCACGTGAAATCATGTGCAACCGGAAAAGGGAAAATAAATTGAAACAACAAGCCACAGACAAATCGAAACGTCATGAAACATTAGGCGACTGAGATTTATTTTGATACTGCTTTATATCAGACCAATTGAACTCAAAAGTTCAAGTGGTCATGTTTCACGTTATCTGAGGTGATTGCGTATGATAAGGAAGGCCACTCGAGATAAAAATCAATGATAATCAATGTAGGACAAATCAAATCCCAGAAAGCCATCCTCGTTCGAAGGTTTCTCCCCATATATTTTACCCATTCGGCTCGTTAAAAGGTGCTCCTCCTTTCCATCACTCGTTAAGAGGTGCTCCTCCTTTCCATCACTTTCACCGAATGGAAATATATGGCAAACTCTTGCAGAGGTCTATTACGTGGAGTCACGCAATTTATTGAATAATTTAGAAGAAAGAAGAAAATAATATGTTGATCTCATCTTAATCTGAAAAAAATGGAAAAAAAAGTTACCTTCGAAACAAAAACTCGAGAGAAAAAAAAGAAATTGTTCGGTTTTGTATAATTGTTGACAGGATATGCGAAATACATCTGCAATTCTTTGTTGAGTTTACTGCAATTTAATGTCTAGAATTTCGCATTAGCAGTAGATGTAAGTACACGGGACATGCTATAACTTGCTATCTAGAGTGAAAGAACGATTTTTTTTCACTCAAATTAGGAAAAAAAACAAATACTATCTACAATCATTATTATACTCTTCACAAGAAACGGGTGTCTTTTAATAAAAATCTTTGTCAATATATATATTTTGTTCGTTGAATCGCCAATAATGCAGAAATCAATGGATCTTTATAATCAAATAAATGTGAGAGAATGAAAATTACCAGAAAAATAAACGAAAAAAATAAATAAATGATGAAAGAACCGGCCACAAAAAATCCACTAAACGATGAGAATTACAGCGGTGTAATCGGTCACATGCTCAAATACTTTCCAATCTTACATTACACCCAAAACCACAGTATTTAGTCAAGTGGCACTCAGTTCCCGTCAACAATGGGTCACATTCTCCAGCAAGGACCTCTGGCCAACACCTCTACGAGCGTTGTTCTTTCCTTGAGACTAAAAACGACATCACATAAATTTTTGGGGTTCCGCCAGCATTACAGTTTTTGGGCTATTATTAAAATAATAACAAGTTAATGAGTTACAAATTCTGAAAGAATCGACCCCACAACAAAAAATAATTAGTTGTGATCCAAAATGGACTATTATTCTCATAATAAATAAAGGATAATCACATAAGTATTTTTCTATTGTATAATAAGAAAGTGAGTCCGCAAGTCAGGAAATTGGTCAAAACCAAAAGGAAAGCTTCCTTCCGTAATATATTTGAAGGTTTCAGCCAAGAGTAATAGGAGTTTACTTCCTTACTTTTCACACAATAAAGGCCACAACGATCTGGGTTTTCTAATTTAATTTCGGATCAGATTTTGTTCAGCAATGCAAACTCCTGACATAATGCAACACATAAAACATCCTGCAAGTCTTATGAACACGTTAAGTTTTAGTTTTAGCTCGTATTGATGGCCTCAAAGAGCAGCTTACACGTGTCGATGGGATTTAAGTTCTAGTTACTAAACAGGAAATTCCCCCACATCCTAATCAAACTGTGCCAACCTGAAAAGCGACGCAAAAGTACATGGAGAATTGTATAATTTAGTCAAGCAGCACTACGGGCCAAATAGCACCTCCACGAGCGTTAGTTCTCTTCTTCAGACTAAAATCGATATCCCACAAACTTTGTATAATAATAAAGAAAGTGAGACCCCAAATCAGGAAATTGGCCAAACCAATAGGAAAACTTCTTTTTGTTATTTCTTTGAAGATTTCGGCCAAGATTAGTAGGGGTTTACTTCCTTATCTTTCACAAAATAAAGGCAACAACGGTCTAGACTTTCCAATCTAATTTCGAGTAAGATTTTGTTCAATGATGCAAACTCAAGACATAATTTAACACACGAAACATCTTATAAATCTCATGAACATGTTAAGTTCTAATCTTTAGCCTGCACTGATGGTCCCAAAGAGCAGCTTGCAATGTTGGTGGGATTTGAATGATTGGCCACTAGTTATTGAGCAGGAAATTCCCCAACGTGCTAATCACCTCTACCAGCCCTGAAAAGTGACACAGCAGTGCCTGGAGAATTCTATATTTTCTAAATCTCACCAGATAAATTGGAAATGTACACAGACAAACATGTTCACTCTTGCTATTGATATGACATGGTCAAGATCTTACTAAACAAAAGAAAATGTTGTATATCTATAATCAAATTACTTTATCTTACATGATAAGATGGCGTAAGTAACCAATATCTCTTTCCATGCTTCTCAAGATTGTATTTGTTAGAGTATTTAAATATTTAACTACGCCTTCATCTACCAGCCTTCTTTTCTTTAGAACACTTGATAGTAGTTCAAACAAAATCCTAACAATATTAGTTATCTCTTTTGTTTAATAGTGGTTTCTTTGTGGATAAAAGAGACTCTTATTCGACGTTTTCTCGAGACACAATATACTTAAGAGGCCTATCCCATTAATGTGACTTTGATATTCGTTTGTTAAGACATGCAAGACAAAAAATCTTACCATCTTGTCATGGGTAGGTCACAAGAGGAAGGCCGAATTCGAGCTCATGTATATACCCAATTAGATATTATTTTGCTCGTAAGGTTAAGCTACTAAGTTATTAACAAGGTATATATATTATTAACTTCTTCATACCCAGATGATATTGCAAGTTAGTCCTAAGTAAGACTATAAAAGGCTCCCGCCATCAGGCAAGCGGCCCTCTTCCGGGGGGGAAGTGGGTCCCTGGATGGGGCTTTTATTTTCAGGGTTTCCTCTGCAAGAAACCCAAGGAACAAGCCCATGGAGGGCAATGAAGACAACCCAGGGGAAACGAAGCCCCTAGGGGTGGGCCGAGCCTCCCCCCGAGCCCAAGTAGTCTTGAGTAAGACTATAAAAGGCTCCCACCATCAGGCAGGTAGTCCCCCTCCGGGGGGGAAGTGGGTCCATCAATGGGGTATTTATCTTCAGGGTTTCCCCCGCAAGAAACCCAAGGAACAAGCCTGGAGAGGGCAATGAAGATAACCCAGGGGAAACGAAGCCCCTGGGGGTGGGCCGAGCCTCCCCCCGAGCCCAAGTTGGATCTGAGCAAGTCTTTAAACGACTCCACCCTGAATTAGACATCCCAGGGTATCCAGTTAGCCCCAATAAGGGGTTTAACTGGGATTATGGGATAACGTCCCCATTGGGCTTCTCCGCCAACCCCCAATATGATATTGCAAGTGAGTCTCTGAATTTTCTTCATCACCCAACACGTTCACGGCTTAGCGGGTTCTTCATAAGATGCTCCTCCATTTCCGCCTGCCGTTCGAACAAAGTCCTGGGGGCCCAAGGCCCGAGGCTGAGGAAATTGAATTCCCTGAGGAGGGTAATCAAGGTCGACGATGCTTTTCCATCTTTTAGTTGCGTAACGTGGAGGGAGACTTGAAGGGAGACAATCGAACCAAGAGAACACGACATAATATGGCGTGGGCCTGCATTATCATTTTGATGAGGATTTCAGGGGCGTTCGAAAGACTTAATAAATCTTTTTCCCCGACATTTCCCTCCGTAGATTCTCCACCAAAGGTTTTTAAAATAAAGGGAGACCTAAAGTGAAAAAAGAACTTTAACTTCGCATGCCATTGGGATTCTCTCTTTGCGCCTGCAAATTGCTAATCCGTTGCCGTCTTGCAGCTTCTTTAGTGAGTAGGTTTCGCACCTCCACCGCCATCTCCCAATGATTCATTTCGAAGGAAAGATGATCGATGGCTAGTGTTACCATATAGTAAGATGTCATGTTGGAGATGGAAAGCGATGGCGCATGTAGTGGAACCTCAACCACTCATGTAGAAAAAGAAGAAGAGACTAATAGATTGAGACCTCCGTGCAGCAGAGGGTAATGTTACATCTTCACTTTGTCCAAGTGAAAGAGTCATAAGCCAAAGTTCAAAGCAGCGATTGGGTACCATTCTTTTGTCCTTTCCTCCTCCTTCTCTGAGCAAAGCCTTCTGCTGCAATGTCCATCACGCCGTTGCGAACTGGAGGTCGCGGACCTCTAACTGTATTTGCATGCCATGTAACAACCCGAGCCTCACTATGTAATATTGTTCACTTTGGACACTGAGTTCTCACGGCTTTAAAACGCATCACATAGATTAAAGGGACCCAAAATCTTATAAACTAGCCCAAGACTCCCCCCTAAGCGATGTGGAACGGGAGACATGCCCTTAGCCTCACCCGCGTACTACAAGGTGATCTCAGTCCATCCCTCCATACTGCCTCGGGTCTGAGTCGTCACATGTCACCCCCGGTCCCTCCCTCCCTCTTATTATCCCTGATTCGATGCCATGGAGGCCCACCTTCGACATGAGGTCATGGACGACCACCTTCATCGATTAGAAGGTCCATGACTTTTTTTTCTTTTTGTGTCGAAGGCCATGACGTTGCAAGATCTAAGAAGGCGTGACTAAGACGAGTAGTGGAGGCAGGCTAAGGGAGATAAAAAGCAGGAGAGAGAATGTTGGGGTTCCATGGCGTATTAGGCGCAATTGCATCAAGTTCTTTTGAGGTGACAAGACAAGCTCCAATTATCCTCCACTTGTAGAAGATCCAGCAATGATAAAGAAAAATAACCATTAAAAAAGAAAACTTCCTTTTCTCATTGTTCTATGATAATAGTCAGGTTAAAAATTTAACTAGAGTTTAAATTGGGGGTGAGCATGGTTACTCGAACCTGAGAACTAGATTAATAGAAACCTATTCGATTTCAAGTTCCAAAAAATGAGAAACTTATTTTAGATTCTAATTTCTAGGTTGATAGAACTTGAAACCTAAAACTTAGAACTTATCATCTAGACCTTGAAGCATATTTTTGTATTTTTCTTGGTTCATGTTTTCATGTGATCTTACGATGTTTTGTAGCGTTCAATGATGAGTGTATAACCTAAAACCACTAATCTCAACTTTCATCTTATGATTAAGATTTTTATTTTGTTAATATTTCATATTTTTTGTGTGTCTAAATATAAATTATGGTTAGTAAATTGTAACGGTAAATGATAGTCATTAAAAGTCATAATTTACTATAATTGTTCAATTAATAATACATTTGGAATCTAGGTGGACTTTGGAATTGACTCTAAAACTTGTGACATGGTAGGTTCCAGATTTCATGATATAAAGGGTAGGTTTCGAGTTTCAAAAAATGAGGAGCCCGCTCCAACGAATAGGTTCTAAGTTTTGGGTGGAATCTATACAGAGCTTAGAACTACTCACCCATAGTTTAAACTTTGCGATTAAACGATGATCTAATGTGTTATCAACACTCTTTGTGTTAAAATTTTTGAAAGGTAACATTATTGAAAGTTGTCCAAAAAATCATAAACCTATTATACATGAGTTAACTTAGTCCTAATTTTTTTTTTAATTTTACTAATTTAATCTTAAACATTTTAACGATTTACTAATTTAGTCATTCTAATCAATTTTGGCTAGAAATTATTGATGTGGACGTCAGCTAATCACTAGTGTTCTTTTGTCACGTTGTTAGTACTGACGTAGATGATTTTTGCATTTCATAAATTATTCTAATTTTTCCTTTTTTACTTTTTTTTTTATGAGGTCAGTTGCATGGGAAAAGAAAAGAAAAGAATAAAAGAAGAAGAAGAAGAAGAAAGGAACAAAAGGAAAAAAAAATTAAAAATGCAATTTTTTTTCATATAAGCAGTGGTCATAATATATAAGATGGCCAATGGCCAATCGACGTGTACGTCAACAATTTTCAACCAAAATGTTTAAGATTAAATTGGTCTAATCGAAAGATCTAGGACTGAATTGGCTATTATGCAATAGACTTAGAACCTTTTGAGGATAATAGGACCTTTTGGACAATTATCCCCATTTATAGGATATTCGAACATTTATTATCGTATATTATGCTTCTTATTTTTAACTACTATTATAATTTTCCTGCATTCTTGATCGAAGGGGATATCCTCCTTCATGCTTTAATTATTAAGATTCAACGTGAGTATTGTTCACGTATAAACTGGACTTTAGAAAAGAACGAAAAAGTAAACCTCTGAACTCCATGCCTTTCCCTGCCCCATCCCCTTCGCGAAGAAATACAACTTGCGCCTTTATCCACGAATGTCCGAGTCTCGTGACTTGCAGTCCAAGAGATCGAGTCTTTAGAGTTGGTGAGTCTCTAGACTTTAACTTCTTCAAGCTTCAAAATGTTGAGTCCTGAGCGATAAGTCAAACCGATTCTTCTCCAAAGGCTTTCAGAATATGTCTCGCTAGTTGACTTTTGAATCAACAAATTGGATCGAGATTTTCCATTTTGAATATGATCTCTAATAAAGTGATGTCGAATCTCAATATGCTTTGCTCTTTGAATGAAGGGATTGGATTTTTGGTGAGATTTATAGCACGGTGTTGTCACATCCGATTTCGTGCATGAGTCTTCAATGCCAAAGTCTTGTAGCCGTTGTTTTATCCATAGAATTTGCGAATGCTAGCCTTCCAAGAGCTACATACCGCTTCGTTGTTGAAAGAGCTACGTTGCTTTGTTTCCTCGAAACCAAGACACCGCTCGCTTCCAAGTAGTTGACAAGTTCCGGTATGCTCTTTCTATCGATTCCCGCAACCGCCTGCATTCGCATCTCGAGTATCCTAAGATTAAAGTCTCCCTTCTTTGGATACCAAAGACCGATGCTCAAGATGAAGCAACGATGGATAATTCGTTTCACTAGACTAGATGTGATTCTCTAGGATCTGATTGAAACCTAGCATGATACAAACACCGAACAAATATCGTCTAGAAGCGTAAGATAAAGAAGCTGAACCGATCATGCTTCGCATGCCTTTTGATCTATTTTCTTTCTCTTCATCCTTGTCTATCTTCTCCGAGAACATGACATTGGTATGTCGATCTTTTGCATTTTTCCAATCCAAACCTTTGACAAGATCATTCGCATATTTTTCTTTGATGGATGAAAGTTCCTTCCTTCATTTGTTTCACTGGGAGTCCAAGAAAGAATGTTAATTCTCCCATCATACTCATTTCAAATTCATCCCGCATAGACTTAGAAAATTTCTTGCAAAGACTTTCATTCATTAAGATCCAAAATAATGTCATCACATATATTTGAACAAGTAAAAAGTTTTTGTTTTCCTTTTTTGATAAACAAAGTAGTATCTACTTTACCTTGACAAAACCATTTTGTAATAAAACTTACTTAACTGGGCCGTACCAAGCTCGAGGTGCTTGCTTTAGACCACACAGAGCCTTTTCACCGAAGACCGAGTCTCGGCTTCTTTGGGTCTTCAACCAAAGCGTTGTTCCACATAAACTTCCTCATGGATAAATCCATTTACGAAAGCACTTTTGACGTCCATTTGGAATAACCTGAAATTTTTGTAACAAGCAAACGCAAGTAATAGACGAATAGCTTCTAACCTTGCAACGGGTGCGTAAGTCTCACACATACTATTCCTTCTTCTTTGCGTATACCCTTTGGCCACGCAGCCTTGCTTTGTTTCGTAACGACTTTTCCTTTTCGTTCATTTTGTTCCCCGAATACCCATTTGGTTCCAATAACAGCTTTTACTCTTTTGGTTTAGATGTCAATCTTTGTACATCATTGATGTTGAACTGTTCTAAGCTCTTCGTATAGCTTCGATCCAATTTTCATCAGATAAAGCTTCTTCTATGCTTTTGGTTCAATTTCGCAGATGAGAGCCACAAAGACTAGATTCTTCATGCCTTTTGATCTCACATTCCTTCATTAAGTTCGCCAATAATAAGATCTTTGGGATGACCGGATTTGTGTTTCCAGCTACTGTGCTGATGATCTCTTCTTTATTTGATTCTCCATGATCGTCTTGATGATGGACTTCCAGAATCCGAGATGCTTTCTTGAGATGTAGACATTTGAAGATCTAGAGCGGATTGGGCCTCATCGTGCATCGAGTCTCGTCTGGATTCATCTTGCACCGAGTCTTGGAATTTGACATTCATTGATTCTTCCATTGACCGGTTTTTTTGTTGTGCACTGTAGGTTTTGCTTGATGTAGAATATCCAAGGAAGATGCCTTCATCCGATCTCTTCAAACTTACCAACTCGATCATTTGTATTTTTCAAAATAAAGCATTGCAACCGAACACATGAAAGTATGAAACAATAGGCTTCTTACCTTGAACAATTCATGTGGGTTTTATCAAGAATAGGTCTTAAAAAAAGACTCTATTTATAATATAGCAAGCAAGTTGAAATAAACAAAATTTCAAAATCGTGAAGAAATTTTACTTTCAATTAAAAAAGTGTTCTAGCCATTTCTTGAAGAGATCTATTCTTTTCTTTCCACAACTCCATTTTGCTCGAGTATACTAGAGAGGAGAACATGTGATTAACACCGCATTTATCACGTAATCTCGTAAAATCTTGATTTTCAAATTCACTTCCATGATCTCGTCTTATACTAGAAATAGCACATCCTTTTTCATTTTGAACTTTTTAGCAAACTTTTCAAAGTACGAAAAGGTTTCGATTTGTTTGCTAGAAAAAATATACCTGTGTAAAACGAGAGTAATCATCTACAATTACTAGACAATATTTACCCAATGCCTGGGTTCTTGTTGGTCCGAAGAGATCCATATGAAGCAACTGTATTACATGATTAGTAGATACATGATTTATTTGTTTAAATGAATTTTTTACCCGCTTCCTGCAATGCATGGAGTACATGTCGACTTTGTACGGGTTAAGCGCTTAGGTAGACCTCAACAAGCCGTTTGAAGAGATTTTGGCTAATTGCTTCTTGTTGATATGGCCAAGCTTTCTATGCCATAGAATTGCTTTCATCTTGAATTGAAATTAAGCATTGTTCTTCATTTGGCTTTACATCAGGGAGGTAGATGTTTCCATGCCTTCGACCCAGGAAAGATCGAGCCGAATTCTTTTGCTAATTTAACAAATGCCTTCTTGAAAGAAGATCTTGTAATCCGCATCACACAATTGGCTAATGCTGAGTAGATTGTAGTTGAGTCCTTCCACTAGAGAGACATTGCTTATCAGAGATTTCCAATTTTCGCACTCCGAATCCCACAATACTTCCTTTGCTATTTCCTCCGAATGAAACTTTTCCACCATTCACTTTAATAAGCTTTATGAAACACTCGAGTCTCCTCTCGTCATGTGTCTTGAGCATCCGCTCGTCAAGATACCACTTTACCTTCTTTTTTGACAGACTCCGCATTCAAAAAAGAGTCTCAAGTTTTCTCTTTTGGTGTACCCAAATTTTCTTGGGTCCTTTCATGTTAGTAGGATAAGCATTATTAGGCCATACTTTCATGTGCTTCCAAACCATAGGACACTCTTTTTCAAAATGATCCCGACCGTTACACTTAGAACACCTTAAAGCATTTCGACCTACAGTTTACAAAGACTTTTTTTGAAATGATTTTTATAAGCCTCTCTCGATGGTCTTTTCTTAATTCTTTCTTTTTACTTTGGAAAATCAATCAAAGGGATTGTTTCTTTTCACATACCTAGACCCGACTTATTAAAGTAAGGTCTTTGGATTGAAAGAACTTTTTCAAGTTTTTCGGACCCTATTGAAAATTTCTTTGAAATATTTGATAAATCAGTTTTTAAGAAAGCATTTTCTTTTGAAAGATTGTCTTCTACTCTTTTAAGAGTAGAAACATTCAAGTCTAAATTTTACCTTTTCTTCTAAAATGATTTCCTTTTGTTTTAAAACTGAGTTTTCTTTTAAGTTCGAAATCCTTTTAAGAGAAGTCTTAAGACTAAAACATAACTCATTAATATATTTAGAGACTTTGACAAAGGGATTTTATAATTGCTTTACCTCAAATTCACCGTCTCGAGTCCGATCTGCAGTCCGAGTCCGATTGCGCCATTAGACACAAAGCTGGCATATTCCTCATCACTCTCTTCACACTCGTACGCTTCCGTGCTTCTCGCTTTAAGAGCTTTTCGAAATTTCTCGCCTTTCCTCTTTTCTTTTCGTAAGAGGACAAATAATCCGATGTGTCCTTCTTTTACATTCAAGCAAACTACTTACTTGTTTGGTTCTCATCACACCGTACTTGGTCTCATTGTCTCCGAGAACTTTGTTTCTTGGGATAAACCTTTCTGCCTTTTCTATTCAAGCCAATCTTCTTATCATGAGGGCGAGCTCCTCATCATTCATATCATCTTCTAATCTGCATCATCGTAATCATCATTTGATTTCAAGGCAATAGATTTCTTTACCTCTTGATCTTCTGCCTTCATTAATTGCTCCACTGCAAGACCGAAGAGTTCCAATCAGCCCGTCTACAGATAATGGCATGATTCTTTGCGTCTCTCTTATTGAGTTCTTTATATGATTCCAACTTGGAGAGTCCACGTAGAAGCTTGTTCACCTTCATGGGATCAAATTTTGTCCTTGGTTCTCAAGACCATTGACAATATCTGAAAACGACTAAACATGTCAGCTATAGATTCTCCCGGTTTCATTTTGAAGGATTCATATTGACTAAGAAGAATGCACCGGGTCTCCTTCACTGACCGTCTTTCCATGTGTGATATGTAACCCGGTCCAGCACTTCTTTTGTGACACAAGAAGATATTCCATATATTCTGGGTGACAAAGCACAATATAAAGAATAAATTGCTTAGCATCGTTGCTTGTCTCTTGTTTATTTCTTCTGAGACATTCCGCTGGTTTCACCCGCTTTTCCTCTTTCGTTGTTTGATGAGCAGCAATAGTGATTCCTTTTTCCACTACGTCCCATTCCAGGATCCTTTGATCGTAGGGAAAGCTTTCATCTTGTTCTTCCGCATGTTGTAATCCTTTCCATCAAGTAGGGAGGTCTCGGCATTGCTTTTGCCCCCTCCATCGCCCCCTGTGTGCTAGCATACTAGCCATGGATCTTTTACTCAAGTAAACACTTCAAACAAAGTAAGAAACACGTGCTCGATACCAATTGAGATAGCTAGTACGAGTACCTAGAGGGGGGTGAATAGGTATACACAAAAATTTCTCATGTTTGCACGATACTTAAACAATTAGTTTCGGGTTGCCGTCGCGCGTCGTCATCGTCGTTCGTTGCACCACCTCTCTCTCTCTCTCTCTCTCTCTCTCTCTCTCTCTGCGCGCGCGGCCATTCTATCCGAAGATCGAAGTTGCTTGAAAACAACATGCAAAGGCAGGCGCGCACGGCTGCATGGATGCATGTATTTGACCTTTCCATCTGAGATTTCGACAGATTTCAATAATTTTCAATAATCCCCCCTTACCCCCACTTTCTTTTCCCTCTTTTCTTTTTTGATTCAAAGGGCCAGCGGGGCCGCCAACCACTAGCCGATGGTTGGCGACCCCTGGGTGAGGTTGCGGCCCGTGCCCAAGGACGACATGGGTGGCCAGTCCTTTGTTAGTCCAAACCAAAAAAGAAATAGGAAAATAATAGAGAAAAGAAAGGAAAAATATAAAAAAACAAAATCGAAAACTTGATTAGATGGACTTAATTGATAAAATTTAAAATAGTTTATGACAAAATTAAAAAGTTATAACTGAATTGATAGATGTGCAACGTGTTCAGGCTTTTTGGATAATTTTCCCTAGAGAGAGATTTCATGGGATTTTTGTTTGAGAGCAATGAAATCATTGAGTGTAAAAAGCCTAAAAGAAATTGGTCGATCTGAGTTTGGGAGGAGGAAATTATGTTGGAAAGTATGGCCTTTGAAGTTGATGCAATGAGAGCTATAATAGGGTCCACTAAGTCCATACAATTTAACACCTGATCTCGACTCAATTTGGTTATGCACAACTGGATGTTCAAATTCGATTGAGCATTCAACTCGTGCCCCACTTTAGTCAACAATAGATAAGGGCGAGTTCCACTCAAATGATGAAGTTTAACAATCTTATGGGGCTTGAAAGTTGCTCCATGAGCTTTTACTCGGCCGGTTTTCAACACCCCTGCCCTAAGATTATCCACACCACAAAAAAACACATTGCACTAGACCAGACTCGACTAGCAAGCGAAGATCTTAGTCTGAGCTTGAACTTAATCATTAAGCCCTAATTGGCAACAGTGTACTTATGAAATTTCACGTACTTGGCGAAGCTCACGACTAAGCAAGTCAAATGTAAGCTTTTTCAACCTCAAACTCGACTCACACAGAAGTACTCTAGCTACTTGAAACCGACTTGAACTCGAGGATAATCAAGTCGAGCCGGACTAGCGTGCAAACCAAGCTCAAGTAGCTCTTCCATAGCAGCTTGAATCACTTATTTCCCAACCTTACATCATCCTCCACCCTTGTCGTGAATCCAATCATATAAACCCGCGCGTCGATCGACTCTAGCTTCACGACAAACAAGAATGTGCAGTCTGAAAAGGATATAAGGGAGCGACATGCAAAAAGCGTCATGAGGAAGACAAGGCGCGGATTATATATCGATCTCCGCGTCGGATAAATCTGTCTCGGCATGGTTATTTAACTATTACCTGTGCCACTAGCCAAACACCCAGTGATCTGCTTCACCGAGTCCTATAAATAGGGCAGGTCGCGTCTCATTGCATTATCGGTCTCCTACATCACTCCTTGCATCTCTCTGTCGAACAACCTCGAAGCTTTTCAGAGACCATCATGTTTTGCTCAACTGCAGCGACGACAACAATGTCGAGAGTACTGCTGTTCCTGGTCGTGTTCTGGGCTCTTTTTGCGGGCTTTGATGGTCGTATTCTTCATGCAGCATTACCAGCTACGTCAGGGAACGAGATGAACAGTGGTCATCGCCCCACCTTTCATGCTGCGGATGGTGGTCACGAGCTTTATGTCAGCACGAGGATACCGGTCCTCCTTGATAGGGCTGCACCCGAAGGACTTGGTCAAGCTGCACCCGGAGGACCTAATGCACACCACAACTGACAATAGCCATCAGTCTTGCATGGCCTTGTTTGACCCTTGGGAAGATCCATCTATTGCATGCATCCATTAAAGTAGTTGATTATAATAAGTGTTTTGTGTGGTGACGATGACTTATATGTCAACGGATTTGATCTCTTCAGTTCAGTCGTGGAGGAGGCGTGGAGTCCAAATCCATTTATGAAATGGACGCTTAAGATTTTTTTGAGCAATTTGAGTGTATGCATATCCAATTTCTAATAACATTAATGAGAACTACTTTTCATCAATTCTAGGTGAATGCAAAAAGCCCTCATGTAAAATGTGCGGTCTATTAGGAATGATCAAGAGTTTACACACGAATTGATTGTTCGTGATATTATCGATGTTCATGATCTTAAGTAATCTTTATTCATAAGATGTGATCTATATCAATAGTTACGCATCGAAATACATGTGTTTAATTCTACCAACCACAAGAAGTTATTATAGAGACCTAGCAATATTTTTCCCACGTTTGCGATCACCTATTATGCTTCACCATCTATTATGCGCTAACCAACAAGTTCATTTTCTTTTCCGAATAAAAGCCTTGTAATAATCTTTTTATAACTAAATGTAACTCACAATCCCACCCAAATTGGCCATGGCATGGGCTCAGACCACCAGACCCATGATCTAGTCTAATTCTCAAACAAAAGGAGTTGAAATTAATTGGTTTGTCAATCATCTATCAGTCTAAAAATCCTGTATATAATCTTTTTATTGCACCAACAATATGATGCTGGAATATTTTCCAAAGCCTAAGGCATTTGGAGAACCCTCTCTTCTATCAACAATCAAGAAAATTATATGGTTGTGATATGGGTGAGAGCTGTTTTGAGTGATTATCAATAATAATCACTCAAAATAACTCTTCTATCAACAACCAAGAACACAGGACTGCGGTATTGAAGAAGCTCATCATCAAGACTTATAGGAAAACTACAAGCCAAGGATATAGTGTTTTTTTGGCTCACCACCGAGGAAGAATCCACCTTCTAAGGATACAAAAACTAGGAGTAATCAATTCTCTAAAAAGATTCGCTCACACAAAGAAAATCTCAAATATTCATATATTCAAAATTCACCATCTTGCATTTAAGAGTTTTCCTTTTTTATATAAAGGGATTATTACATAGGAAATAGACTGAAAATTGAAGAAAAGAAACTACCTAATTAATTTAGGACATTGGAACTAGAAAAACATAATAAAATCCTAATAATTATAAAATGCATTAAAACACCCAAAGACTTGAACTTTTGACGCTTGAAACCTACAACACATTTATAACTTTACTAATGTAGACAAGATGCAAAGTAATTAAAATCGATGTTAAATTCGTTCGTCTCTTTGGGCATTCCAATAGACATCTTCAAAGAATGCCAAACAACATAGAAATTATCTAGAATAACCTTTGATTGTTAGATAGTCTATTAATAGTCTCGGATTGACAACAAACTTGTATATTGATGTCTTGGTAGCTAATCAACAACCATGAAATTGGCAACTTGTCCATTGAATAGACAACTTTTCCGAATAATCAACATCTTTTACTTGAATCGATTGACGAAGCCCAATGCTCCCACATCAAGAATTCTCGCTAATACTTGTGCATATTGTTATTATTAGTGATGAGATATTGACAAGCGTCCTAGTATTATTTACCAACTTTTTATAAATAGCCTACTAGCATTTTATTTACCACAAGCAATGAAAATTTAATACATGTGAAAATCTATTAAATCTCCGAGACCTTTATTGCCAGGACATTTTCAATATGCTACTATTGTTTACAACGATGACTAAGGGCTTCATCAATAACGTATTGAAGAAGTTCCTAATAGGAAGGGACGCGATCATCCGTTTAAATAGATTTTTCTAGACATTCATGGTCGGTTTGTTTCACGAGAAAATATCATGTTTTTGAAAACATTTCATGGAAGTCATTTTCAGGAAAATAGTTTTATTATTTTTATGGAAGTCATTTTTTCTAGACATTCATGGAATTTTATTATTTTTAATTGACCAAAAAATAGTTTTATTTTTTTAAATACAAAAAAATAAATTTTTAATTATTTGTATTTTTAAAAATCTAAATTTTTTTCCTTTTTCTTTTCCTTCCTCCTCCTTCCTTCGCCGGCTCCCTTTGCCAGCGATTCTCAATCCACGACGATCGGGCGGCTTGCGACGGCGGCGACATTAACACGGTGGCGAAGACTTCCTCACATTGATCGGTGGCAGTCATCACGCAGGCGCTTTTCCTTTTCCCCCAATCGCCATCTCCTTCCCTCCCTTTCTTCCTCCGTCCCTTTGTCCGACCTCGGGGGTTGACTTGGGGGATTAGCAATCGAGTCCATCGGCAAGACGGCCGCCTGCCGACGGGGAGTCGGTCGGTTTCCGCGTCACGGTGGTTGATCCTCTCGTCTTCTATAGCCGCACCTACCCTCTCTCTCTCCCTCCCTCCTCTCCGCGTCGGAGCTCACGGTCGGCGGGCTCTCCTGGATCTGGAGCTCGAGCTCCGCTGCCAAATCCGGCGAGCTCGGGTGAGGCCGGAGCTCAGCTTTGCCAGATCGGGCTAGGCAGAGCCTCGCCGACCTAGGGCGAGGCTTGAGCTAGCTTGCGGTCGTGGCCGGTCACTCGCCGGCTCGCGGCCGGTTGTTGACTGCCGTCATGGCCGGCGATCGACCAAGGCTAAGGAAAAAAAAGATGAAAAGGAAAGAAAAGAAAGAAAAAATAAAAAATAAAAAGAAAGTATAAAAATAAAACAAAAATGTGTTAATGAAAAGAATAAGAAGTTATGGAAAATGTAACATTTTCCTCATCTTTGAAGGTTGTTTTTCCCAATGATGGAAAACATTTTCCTTGAGTAGTTTATTTTCCGTGCAACGAACATCGGAAAATCCGAAAAAACGTTTTCTTAGAAGTCATTTTCCGTGAAACGAACGGACCCTTACTGCAACAATTATCAAAGGTGAATGGCCATTATGAACATGGAGACTAAAAAGCATAGTGAAACATTGAAAAACTTACCAAGTAATATTGTCAAAATAGTGCAACCCATGTGCATCCCATTACTGATGCACACGTGAGAATACTTCAATAACTCGTTCAAATATTGACCGTTTGGCTAATTAATGATGATCGCTCACCACAAGAACCGAACCAAACGGAACCGAACCGAACCGAACGGAATGGAACCGAACTAAACTGAACTAAACCATACCGTACCAACCTATTGAAAAAGTTTCCTTACTGGAACCACCAAACAATTAATTAGCCGATTGCCTATTGAAAATGTTACCGATTGATTAATTAATTAAGTGTCTGCCGATTACTATTTTAGCGAAAATGAAGCTTTGACGAAAGGAAGAAGATCATTTTCCTTAGTTTTAGAAAGGTATTTTCCGTTGATCGGAAAATATTTTCTCTGTTCACTCATTTTCTATGCCGGAAATTATCTGATGGTACATATTTCCTGCGAAACAAAGCTTCGCTATACATTTGAAAACTCACTAAAACCTTAGTTACGTGCAACAACTACAAGTCCTTCGTGGGCTCACACCAAACGTGGGCTAAAACTCGGCCCGGCCCGACCTCCCGCGGTCCCGCTGGGGGCCTCCTTACGTCGAGCGTCCACGGCCGACCGACTTACCAGCGCGTGAGATGCACGTCGTGTCCCCCCGCTCAACCCAGCAGACACGCACGCATCCGTCGAGCGCATCCACCACGCGCCCTTCGTCTCCGGCCGCGACAGTGACTCTCTCCGAATCCCGCCCCTCCTGCACCCCACGCGCAGCAGGGCCCTCCTGCTATTGGACGCGTGGGCTCCACGCCCTGCGCACGCGCGCTGACTCGACGCCCGCCCTCCCCCGGCCCCTCGGTCAGGAGCGCGTTGATGCCGGACGCGCTCGAGCGTACCCCCAGACGCGGGTTTGACTCGATTGCGGTGCACGGACGCACGGGCACCGTCCACCTGTAAGATAAGGATAGAGATTGGCGAGTCTAGAGAGAGAAAGTGCTCTGCCCCCCGAACTAGCGAGAGAAAGAGAGAGAGAGAGAAACTCGAAAGATCCTCTCCGCTAGAGAGAGAGAGAGAGAGAGAGAGCGAGCGAGTCGAAGATCCGATCGAAGCTGAAGGGAGGCGGCGATTCCGCAGCCCTAATTCCGGTCGCGGGCGTGGTGTTCTTCCGGTAAGCCCTAATCACCTCTGTTCCTTCGAGCCGCGAGCCGCGAGCGGCGGGGTTGAACCCTAGTTGTCCGTGGGGAATTCGCCGATCTGTTGCCGCGGGGGGAGGTTTCGCCGGCGGGATTAGGGTTTTTGGGGGTTGCTTTTCCCCCGGCCGGAATGTCCTGAGCCGGAACCGATCTGGGGGATCTCGTGTCTGCCTCGGCCGTATTTTCGCGAGGGTTTATTTAGTTAGATTAGGGTTTCTGGAGTTTCATGTATGGCTTCGGGGCCTATTGTTGGAGGTGATGACGGAGCGAGGGAGAAGCAGAGGTTTGGGGAGAGCAAGGTCTACACGAGGAAATCATTCAAGGGTTTGAAAAAAGACGCCGCCGCTGCAAACAATACCAATACCGAGCCCGACGCCAACGCGAAGGCCACCGCGGACGCCAACGCGAACGCGGACGCCGCTGCGGACGCCGCAGACGCCCCTGCCGTGAACCCAGGCAATGATATTGAGAACCACGACGATGGAAACGGCGCAAAGCAAGTTCCTTCCCAAACTATTGCTTCTGAGGATGACAACTCCGCGCAGCAACTGCCTAGTTCCCACGTAGATGTGGCCTCGGAAGATTCTGGTGCCAACCGGCAAGAACCTGTGGCTGCCGCACCGAGTTCCCACGTAGATGTGGCCTCGGAAGATTCTGGTGCCAACCGGCAAGAACCTGCGGCTGTGGCACCGAGTTCCCACGTAGATGTGGCCTCGGAAGATTCTGGTGCGGACCGGCAAGAACCTGCGGCTGCGGTGCCAAGTCCCCAGGAACTTCCTTCTGGGAATGGTTCCATGGTGACGACGGGTCTCGATGGTAAAGTTAAGATTAATTTATCTTCTCGGTCGAAGCAAGAAATTCGCGATCTACGTAGGAAGCTTCAGAGCGAGCTTCTTACCGTGAGGAACTTGGTGAAGAAGATTGAGGACAAAGAGGGACAGCGTATCGGTTTCGGTCACTCGCGTCAGTTGGCGAATGATGCGGTTGATAATGGTCCAAGAATGGTTCACTCCGAGGTGGGCTCTGTTGGTGTTACTCCTCGTGAGAATCGGGCTTTGAATCAGCTGAGCATATCTGTTTTCGAGAATAGTCAGGGGATGACCGATAGTTTGGAGAAGGAGAAGAGGACACCAAAAGCTAACCAGTTCTATAGGAATTCTGAGTTCTTGCTTGCAAAGGATAAGTTTCCACCTGCTGAGAGCAACAAGAAGTCAAAAACAAATGGGAAGAAGAAAGGTGGGGAGGTAAGAAGTGGGTTGGGGATGGGAACTAAGTTCTTCAAAAGTTGCAGCTCTTTACTGGACAAATTGATGAAACATGAATATGGATGGGTGTTTAACACTCCGGTTGATGTAAAGGGCCTCGGTTTGCATGATTACTATAGCATCATAAAGCATCCAATGGACTTGGGCAGTGTGAAGACAAGGCTGAACCGGAACTGGTATAAGTCACCGAAAGAATTTGCAGAGGATGTCAGACTTACGTTCCGTAATGCCATGACATATAACCCTGAAGGGCAAGATGTTCATGTCATGGCTGAGATTCTGTACAAGATATTTGAGGATAGATGGGCCATTATAGAGTCAGATTATAATCGTGAAATGCGGTTTGCGTTAGACTACGACATGGGTCTTCCTACACCTACCTCAAGAAAGGCATTCCCTCGCCCCCCTCCCCTAGATATGAGAAGGGTGTTAGATAGGTCTGAATCTATGACACATCCTTCTGATATGAGGACGAAACCATTTAGTGTTACTCCTTCTGGTCGGACACCTGCACCTAAAAAGCCCAAGGCAAAGGATCCTCATAAAAGGGATATGACTTATGATGAGAAGCAGAAACTTAGTACAAATCTCCAGAATTTGCCTTCTGACAAGCTGGATAACATAGTGCAGATCATCAAGAAGAGAAATTCGTCTCTTTTTCAACACGATGATGAAATCGAGGTGGACATTGACAGTGTTGACACTGAGACTTTGTGGGAGCTTGATAGGTTTGTCACAAACTATAAGAAGAGTTTAAGCAAGAATAAAAGGAAAGCTGAACTTGCCATGCAGGCCAGGGCAGAAGCACAGCAGAATGTTCCTGATAGGGTATGTGACCCCTCTCTCTCTCTCTCTCTCTCTCTCTCTCTCTCGTTCTTTTCTTACTCACTCATTGGCTGGGTCATTTCAGGGTCAGGCCACTGTTGTGGTAGAGGCACCAAAAGAAACTGACACAGGTATTGTTTAGGATAGTAGCATTAATTACTGTTAATTTGTTAAATCATGTTAAGATGCAAATATCTATTGTTTGCAGGTCAGAAGAACATTACGTCCTCGCTGCCTGTTCAATCAGAAGGACACGGACCTAATTCAAGTAGGTCAAGCAGTTCAAACTCCTCTAGCAGTGACTCTGGTTCATCCTCAAGTGGTAATGACAATGTTTGACTTGAATTGCTGCAAAGAACTCACTTGCTTCCAAATATCAAGGATAGTTCCTGTAATATGTTATTGATGTTAAGTTGTTCTGTCTGTTTTTCAGATTCAGATAGTGACAGTTCCTCAGCTTCAGGATCTGAAGCAGGGCATTCACCAAGGACCTGAATATGTTTGTTCAGGTATCAAATTTGACTTCCAGAATTGAAGTGGTGGCATTACTTGTTTGTTTCTCTCTTTGTTCATCTTTATTTGGTGAAATGATATCTTATGCATTGTGTAGTGTAGTGTATATACGTTTCTGTGGGACCTTTTTTTCATACTGCATTTCATTTTGCAGCAGAAATCTCGTTAATTCCTATGATATAACATGTCTGCCAACAGGATAGTAGGCGCCCCTGATAACTAGCGGACCATCTAACATGCCTTCCTGTGTATGCTCTGCCACATCTAGTTGCATAATTTTCGGCCCTTCTTGTCTTTTGTTTGCTTCATGAATTACATGAACTTAAGATCTAGGAGGTGGACTAAGTTTCACATATTGGTACCCATTGTCAATACAGCATGGCAAGGACTATTTTCTCTGCCGGGCTTGAATTTAGTAGCTGTTATGATGTGAGAAGTACCAGTAGCTGGATATCTACTGAACTTCTTTATCATGAAGCAATCAAAATAATGCTTTGTTGTCAAATCGAAAAGAATTGTGTTGTTAGCAAAGATGCTGATGAACCTGGCTATCTTTCTCCTAAGGCTGTTTGAATTTGTTAATTCAGGAAATCACTTTGGATTGGCATCACAGAGAAATAAGTTCTTGTGAAAAGATGTCTTTTAGCTGTTTGCTAATTGACCCAACGAGATTACTTGTATTTGTATACATAAAGAAGATAAAGATTAATAACAGGGGCATTTCCTCTCTGGCTCCCCTGACACAAGTTGGTTAGTAAGCTGCATGCTAAAAGAAGTTACGTAATGGTTTTCAATATTTGGAATATGTTTTTTTCTGGGCGAGAGCAAATTATTGCTCATATGTTATTCAGGAACTAAGTAGAAAGTCAGAATGAAAAGAAGAAAATTCGTGTATGAGAAGTTTTGCTTATTGCCCCCTCAAATTGGTGGAAATCATAGTACTGTCTGTTGTCAACAATGTATTGTTTTGAAACACAGTATATTTTCATGTCCAACTCTAGCAGTCCATAATTGATATGGATGACAAGTTGATGGGTGAAAAACCAGATATGTGTGGCTAAAAAATATTCTTGCCAATGAAAAATGGGGAGGGAATGCTAAAAACTTGAAAATAGGAGAGGTTGATATACTTCCTAGAAGAAGCTTTAAATAGCGAAGAGCTCATTATTTTTAACGTTGGTTCATTCATCTATTGTACTCGTTTACTTTTATTTTACAGATAATGTCACAAGTTCACATTTGCTAGATTGATGATTTTTCATTGAATCTATTTTTAACATATTTTTGATCTTTTCTTGATTATGCCTTTTTAACATTTTGTTACTGTTGAAAGTCCCCTCTAGCTGGTAGGCAGGCGGCTTGTTTCTGGTGTTCTGCTGCTTAGGCCCTGGAAATGTTTGGCTGATTGAGGCTGCTCCTCTTAGTTTATTAGGGTAAAAACTGCATGACTAAGTAGAAATACCCAGGCACACAAGGCAGTTACTTTCTACTGCTGTAATTGAGTTGATATCCTACTTTCTGTTTCAGTAAGTTGCTGCGTAGGTGTCAGCTGCTTTCTCTAAATTATTCAAGTTGACTTTGTATTCATAAAACCTAGTTTATTTTTTAGTCGTATTCTTAAAGCCTAGTTGACTTTGTGGAAGTAATACATGTTCGTTGGGGTCCCTTCATTCTGTGTTCCCCCCTATATGTTCATTACCAATGGTGTGCGAGATGAATTTATTTAATATACGATAAAGTGGTGATTTTGCAGAGATGTTTAAGGATGGAGGAGTCTCTGACTGATATTATTTTTTGTCACGTGACAGATGGTAGGAACTTAGATAGGCGCAATTTACTGGGCAACAAGACATGATGCTTGGGACATATTCAATCCATCCACTCTGCAAAGTGTAGTGAGATTGTTGCTTGCCGTTTGGCCCTATGGTCAAGAATTTGTACAATATAGGGTAGGCTATGGTGACATTAGATAGGTTTTTCTTTTTGTGGTAGTACGTGTACATTGCTAACTATTGTCGCTGGGCCTCGCTGGACCCTGTGACATGTTTGAAGCTTCCGCTCCTCTAGATTCAGGATTCTTTTGTGTATACAGAAAATTGTAACCCCAGTTCCTGAAGTAACGATTGCTTCATAATTGCTTCATAATTGCTTCATAATTACTAGGGTTTCTGCAGCCTGCATGGAAAAACTTAAATGGGTTTAGATAATGGTTGTCACACCAATAGAATCGGAATGCTTTCACAAAGTTTCTGCACCTGCCGGTTTGATTGGTGTTGTAAACACCATTGTGGCCTGCTTATGAAATTTGTTGTGCCCGCAAATGTTTTTTTATGCCCCCTTGTCTCTTTGCAGAAATTTCTCTGTTGTTCAGGTGGCGCAAGAAATTATGCGGCTTTTGTCCTTATACCGAAGTGGAATATCCAGCGGTTGACAGAATCCAACGGGTTTTTCCAGTTGTTTCGGCCAAACAACTCTTTCCATGTCTTTGATAATTTGTCTTGAAATTTGGTTTTATTACGAGTTTTTGAGTTAGTCCTACCCTCTTCTAGCCAAAGCTTATCTGATTTTTATATGTCAGAGAAGTCTAGTAATTTGGCCATGGTGTGCAGCTTCTCTTTGGGTGATACGCTAATTAACCGTGCGCTCGCAGCCCCCTGGTTGGCTTTGTGGGGAGTTGGAGACAACTGTGAACATCAATTTAATCGATGTCTAAATATAAAAGACTAAATGATCAGCTAAATTATGATAAACGCAATGATTCTACCATGGTGACTTCTCTGAGGCGCATTTTCCTCCCTCATTGTCGCGTTACTGCTCGTTTCTGGGTTGCTTACGCCCCTACGTTACGGCCGCCATATTTTGTCCTACTTGACCCAGGCTCAACGAGAGGAATCTGATGCCCAAGGATTCCTTGCATAGTGGAACTGACCTTTGTTGCGAATAGGAATCATCGATGGCTTGAGGTGGTCATTTCTCAATTCAGTTGTCCCCTTCCTAGGCCCAAATGTTTAAAAAAAGGGAGCTAATACGTTCTCTGCACATCAACCATTCTGATACTCCATTTGAACTAGCAAATGCCCATACGTTTTCTTCCTTCTTGTGTCCAGGAAGGCCTCCTTCCTCATAAATCATTCGTCACGAGAATGCATAGGATAATTCTTGAAAGTTGCTAAACTTGATTCACGGGAATGATATTAATATCGGACCATGTTAATTAGATGCGTCCAACTACCATCTCTTGTCTATTCTGGTGCCCCTTTTGAGTTTGTTCCAAGAGCCCTAGATAAAAACAGTGCCTAGTGAGTAGAACTGTTCCCATGGCCCAGACTCTCAAACCATGTTTTTCAATGGTTCGAGAATCCGATTTGTAAAGAATTAAATGGCTAATGTCCTCTCTGCACATGAAATTCTCCACTTGGAATGTAGATAGGGTGAAAATTTTTAGCTGATGTCAAACTACAAGGATTTTGCCTGTGGATATATCAACATACAAGAGATTGATAATTGAACACCGTATTGATCGGCATAGTTTGCCGTTTGCAAGCATCAATTTTCTCCACGCTTGATTGGAATTCTTCACCAAGAGTCCCCTTATTGTATCATCAACTATCTTGTCACTACTCACCAACACCGCTCTATGAGGAATTAGGATAGGTGTCCCAGACCTAGCTCTGTGCACGCAGTCAGGCACCTAGCTTGTCTGGATTTGAAAGATTCATCTCCGGCTACGGCAACGGCAAATGGTCGGAGGATCGGGGATTCAAGACTCATCATCGGATGAATCGTTGTCCATCTCATGATCCTCCAGCTGCCAGGAGCCGTCCTCCATCTGAACCATCCCTCTGTTCTTCATCACCCACCACTCGTCTGGCACCAGATACTCGTCCCTAACGAATGATTGGTGCTTGTTCACCAGCGCTACGTCCCTCTTCACTTCCAGCTTGAATCCTCCTTTCGTCCCTTGCGTCCCCGCCAACCCGTGCAAATACGTTTCTACTGAATGCCATTTCGAAATGTTCCCGGGGTTCTTCAGGTACTTGGACAGTTGAGTGTTGATAAGCAACTCTTGTCCCGCATCAGAGTACCCTGCCCCTGGGACCTTTGGGACTACGTCGAGCAAGTTGGCAGTGCGCAGGAGGCGCAGGCTTGGGATGGAGTTGGCAATATTGCAGAATTTGAGATTTCCTACACGGGGGCTCGCATAGACAAAGGCAGTCACGGGGCAGGGTTGCTGTGATTGGATGCCACATGACCTGTTGTAGCCGTTCCAGGCTATGTCGACAGCGTTCAGCGATGCAAGCGCTGCTCCTAGGCTGTGGCCCGCGACGGTTATGCTGATTTCCTCGTCCTTGTATTGGTCAACCAGCCGCTGCACTTCCGTCAGGACCTGGAATTTTGGATGAAGAAAACATCAGAAACACCACGACTGTGAGCGCAACGCCTAGAAACACAGTAGAGAAAACATGAGCTACATAAGGTATAATGAGTTTTGCACCAAACACTTTCTTCAATGCCCTGAAAAGGACGACATTTACCTGCTCCCTGGCACTAGATTTGTTGAACTCCGAGCGAGGATCGTCCGAGGTGTAGACGGAGAGGAACCCGCTATGCACTTTAGGAATTATATCGTCAACATCGTCTGCGGCTGCATCTGCAGCGGTGTCTGCGTCTGCATCAGGGTCTGTGCCCCCCAGTATCTTTGTAGCAGGCGTCAACGGAAAATTGAAATCGCTAGCCCACTCCAGCACCTGAATAGTACCTCTCCAGGCGATCAATATATCCCTCCGCCCCAGTGCGGCCTTGCCTTTGTCAGTCGCCACCGCAACATACCCTATCCAGTTCGACTCCTTGTTCCAGGCTTCCCTGGACAAGGACCTCAGCAGAAAACATCCGGGGAGTTTGACTGAAGATGTCGCGTAGAAGTACTTGGTGGCAGTGTACTCGAAAGGGTTGGCGATCGACAGGCCAACCTTCGAGAACAGATTTTTCAAGCCGTACCGGCTGTCCCCAGCATACTTGGACTTGACCTCAGAGTTGAATGTGTCGTAAGTCGCCGAGGCCCGCTCGCCATAGTGGATGAGGTACCGCCTCAGGTCGAGGTCGAGGGGGTCCAGCAGGTTCTTCCAGTTGTTCTGCCCACTTAACTCCCTCCATCTCTCTGGTATTTGCTTAAACATTGGACTGAATCGGTTGAAATCAATCCTCCTCCAACGCTTATTCAGTCCCAAAAGCCTTTGAACTCGTTCCAAAAATTGATGGTTCAAAGTCAAGTTCAGCTTATATGACGATCTGATGGCGTGCAAATCCTGGTAGGTTGGCTGAAACATGAACTTTGGTCAACCTAGCAATCTGCGGATTGTTGTCGTTCATGGTATTTTGGTGGGGTTTCATTGGAGCTTGGTGTTATCGCCATCATTTGTTTTGCATGACTACATCACCGAGACGATACGCAATTCTCATGGCTTCCCATTACTGTTTTGTCTCCATGCAACTATTAAGTTCACATGCAGAGCTTGCAGTTTGTGTTGATGTGCTGTAACCAGATATATGACTCGCATCAGTTCGTTCTCAACATTCGTTGACATAAATCTTTACTGTACAAATTTAAAACAAAATCACAATAAAATCGCAGCGTCGTATTTAAGTTTCCTATCTACCACGTATCATGTTCGTACCAATACCTGTATTCTACTCCAAAAATACAGGAAGTACCCAACTAGACAGAGGGAAGATACTGGTCCTTCCGATTGAGACGTGCCTTCAAACATCAATCCCCTGCCTCTAGAAATCTCTCTGCCTTAGAAATTGACAGAGAGAGAGAGAGAGAGAGAGAGAGAGAGAGAGAGACTTCAGCTGCAGGCGAATATGCTACGAACACCATTTAGCCATTCTAAGATCACAAGCATCTTTCAAATTCATTTGAACGCTTCAAGAGTCCAAGAAAGCAGGGGATTATACAGAGAAGGAAAAAGGGAAATGCTTGTCTTTCCGCACACGCGCGTACATACACACTTTTTTACTCTAATTGAGACGGGCTTCACATGTTGGTGATGACTTTTCTCACTGCGCGGGTCGCTTGCCACCACAGCCCAAGTCATACACCACTGCGTTCTCAGGCTTGCCAGTGTGGTCCTTGCCCAAAACCATGTCCTTGGTCGACTGCGCAATCTCGACCAGCGTCTCTCCAATGGCTCCCAGTATCCCTCCCAATGTCCCCTGCTTTCCCTGTTTTCGCTTTCCATCGAACTCCGCCTCCACAGTGCCTTGGTTTTCATTGTCCTGGTACTCCACTGGCTCCTGCGAGATCTCATCCGTTGTCTCGGTTCCTCTCTGCTTGCTTGCCTGCGTGCCCTCCACAAATCACAGTTTATTCATAACGAGACCATAGTCAATACATTGACCTAAGTATAACAAATACATCTAAGCAGAATAAAAGAAACATATCTCGCCGTGAACCTTCCTTGTGTCTTGCAGAATAAACGTGCATTATCTCAGCATGATCTTGAGTTTCATTTTGAAAGTCAGGTTTCAGCGATTTTGACCACGCTTCTACTTCTCTAAACATGTCTGAAGTCATTTAAAAACATGAACAATAATCGAAGTTCACTATAGCATATTCAAAATGGACAAGGTGTCAGTTACTTGGGTCGGTCACGGACTTATAGAATTCATCTGCATCAACTGCGGCATAATGGAGCGAAAACAACAGTCCAGTAGAACCTAGAGTCTAATGCGATTTGATTGACGGAAAGAAAAGGTCGCATGTGCTTGAAGAGAGAGGCAGCTCTTAAATCATTTAACACCTATACACCTATCATTCCATATACCTGCCGTTCTCGCTCCATCTGCTCCGTCTTCGCAGCCGTCGCCTCCTTCGCTCTATTGCCTACCGCCACCGCAGCATCCTTAGCGGCCACCAAAGGCTTTGCGGCCATCTCTGCCGCCTTCTGCCCTGCCTCCACCGTATGGTCCTTGGCCTTCGCGGCCGTTTCCTTCACGGCCTCATAGCCCTCCTTGCTCTTCTCTGCCAAGTACTGGGTCGTCCCACTCGCGCCTTGCACCACCTTCTCCTTCACTTTCCCTCCCTTTTCACCGCCACCGCCACCTCTCTGGGCCGTTTCGTCCGGCTTCTCCGCCATCTTGGAAGGGCCGTCGTGCCCTGTTTTGGTGCCGGTCGTTTCGATCGGAGCGTCTCTGCCGCCGACGATGGTGATGGCGGGCTCCTTGGCCTTCTCGGCGAGGGCTTCGTAGTGGCTGGCCATCTTGGGGACTAAGTCTCTCTCCACGTCGTCGCTGTTGATGTGGTCTCTTCGGTGCATTTGTTCAGAGACCATTTGGCTTTTAGTAGCGAGCCCTGTTTGGAGTTTGATCCTTTTGCTTTCGGTTCTGGATAATGCTTGCCTTTGAGAAGCAGACGGTGGCGAGAGAGAGTTGGAAGGTGGACGTGTGTGCGAAGATGGAGGAGGGAGTTCTTGTCTTGGAGCTATGGAGCTTCGACACGTGTGATGAGCTCGGACACGTCATCGCGGCCACTGTTTGTAGAATCAGTACTGCCTTTCTTGCTGAAGGTTTTCGGCAAACATTATAAGAAGCATTGGGCAGAAGTTCTTAAACGATCTACATCCTTTACCTCGTTGGCAGAGTCCAGTCTTTCACTGAACTGATATGCAAAGCACCAAACATATGGTTTGATATCAAATCGAGCGTCGTTATGGCGCTTTTCTCTAATACATAGCCTATAACTTCTCGGGCATATGTTGGACTGAGACACATGTTTTTTACTTGATTTGTTTTGCACTTGTACGCATGAATCAGAGGTTCGTATGTTATAATTAGATCTTTTGAAATATTTAGGACATGATAGATGTTTAGGATTGATTGACCCCGAAAAGAAAAATGAAAAATTGTTCATTCCACAGCCTTCAATCGAAACAGAAACCCCTTATGAGGCTTCTTAAATTTAGAGGGAGCCGAAAAGTCATTTTTTTCTCCTCTCTTTTCTCATTGTCTTCTTTAACCTTTAGCCATAAGGGAGGGTTTGAGCTAGTCTCACCCTCCCCTCTCTCTTTGTTGATTTTGTTTGTGTTTTATTGTCCTTTTCTTACTTATTTTCTTCCTCCCAATTTAGATTTGGGAGTTCTCGTCTTCTGGTTTAGTTCTTGATTTGAGAGTTTGAATGCTCTCTATCAAAATTCTAGATTTGGGCGCTATCATCTCTTGATTTAGATTTTGGAGTTTAATAAATATGCTTTTGGGGAGTCAATGACTCTTTACTCTGTTTATGTACAGGTTCTCTACCTTCAATCTCAATGATGATCGCGGAGTTTTGGCATCTCATTGAATTACAAAGATTTACTCCTGTACACTAGCATGCGCAAATAAGTGGCTTGTGTCAGCCAAACAGAGTCCATAAAGCTCTAGCGTGTTGTTTTATTCCAAAAATAATATTGTGTGGCTTGCCGTGAATTCCTAAAATCTCTCTCCCCTCTTCCTTTTTGCTTGGTATGGTACTTTTAAAATCATAAATGTTCTAATCAATCTTGGTAATATACTTTGCACTTACCATAATGTGAAACTTGCGTATTAGAATTCTACTACTCTAAAATTTTCTATAATATGAGCCAAAGAATAAAGAAAATTTTGGTGGCTAACAAGTAATCCCTATTTTGAGGCTGAGGAAGGGCCATGCATGTGAAATAACATATTTGTCACAGGTTTTGTTTTCATTTTCCCTGACTCTTATCATAGAGCTCTACGATGATGGTGTAGAAGAAGCCAAACCTAAGCATACACCACCAACTGGCAACATCATAATTATTGAAGAAGGAATTTTTAGCGTATGCTCATCATTGACAAAGACACGAGATTTAGTGATCATCTGTCGATTTCATTTGAGAGATCTATTCATGCGGAACGAGTTTGTGCTTAACTTTGTAGTTGCTCCATCAATCCTCCTTGTGTTCTGGATTTGGCTTTATTTTTCAGTATTCATGCTTGTTTCAATTTGTTTTGTCATAAAAATTATGTACTCCTATATCTTTTTAAGTAATGAATATAATTTTTTTTTCAACAAAAAAAAAGGACCTTCTCACCAATTGCAAACCAAATTTTGGAGCATAGCCTTTTCTTCTACAATCGATTTCAAATGAAAATTCAAAGTACTTCATCTTCCTATTTGAGCTTCAATATAAATAAGTGGTGGTAATTGCAGTCGACAACAATAATAACAAATTAACAAATTGATATTTCCAATACTTTCATGATAGTTAACAAATTTGAAAAAAATCCTTTTTTTCTTGTATTTACACTGGTTATTTAGCCATTGGTTGAGTCCTCAAAGTAATGTTTTCCCATGTCCCTAGCTTCAAAAAATTTCCCACAATCATGCCTTTAAGTGATGAATTTTGAAAATGACATCAACAACTTTTACTTTCACCAAGTTTACATGTGGGAAGATGTTTATAAACTGTAAGCCACCAATTAGAAGTGGTTGGTAAAAAATATAACCTTCTTTTTCACAATGAGCCTCAACTTCAGTTTGATTTAATATTAAGGAGAGTTCTCTTTTATACTTGGGCAAGAGGATTTGACAATGTCGATCTTGTTAGGGAGAGACAGAGAGTCGCTGCTCTCGAACCCAACCGAGTAGATTTCACTCATAAAACTAGAAACACCCATCAATATTAACTTGAAAATCTAGGCTAGCTGAAGTGTAAGATACTACAGTTCTCTCGTGTTGAATCTTTTGTCTAATACCAATTACTTAATTCAGTCACAGTAATCATACCGGTTGCCCAAATTATATGATTTTCATTTAGCATAATTCAAGTGTTATCTTGCGAACTTACCAGCTCACTATTTTTCATCTTTTTGCTGCAGAGCCGAGAATTGAGGTGGGATTGCAGGTCACAACTGCTTCGAAGAAGCATAACCGATCACCAAAGATTGGTACAGGGGAAGCGGGTCGAATCGTGAGTTGATGCGCATGCTCCAGAAGGCGATCCACAAGCTTCGGAAAAGAGGCCTCGACCTTCATGTGCTCAACATTGCGCAACTCTCAAAGTATCGTAAGGACACGCACTCATCCGTGTACAAAGAGCAAACCAAAAACCTCACATGACATTAAATTGCAAACCTCATCACCTTTTCAGATTGCTTCTGCTGGTGGCTTCCCGGATTGCGTGACGTGTGGAACAAGCTCTTGTATGCCTACATTTTACATAATTAGACTCCCACGCATAAGAATTAGATAAATTAATTAACAGATCATGAAACTATTTTGAACAAGCTCTAGTTGACATTACCCGATTAAGTTGGCTACATCCATTAGGATAATTTTCTTTATTAGACATATTTTGATGATTTTGTTGATTATCCATATCTGTTAAGATTGCATGTATATTGCACGTACTGCATGTACATTGTATGTCTCCTATTATACATATCTTTATCGATATATTATCTTAGAATAACGAATTCAATTAACAATTTGTAAAAATGTTTACGACTTAATTAACAAAATTAAGGGATTTATGACTGAATTTGTAAAAGTGCAATAAGTTTATGATTTTTCGGTAATTTTTCCTCGCATAAGCAGATCAAAGACCGAGGTGTTCTCCATTGGCATGTCTGCAACTCATTAAAGGCAGACTTCCCTCAAGTAACTAGAAACACACGTCAATATTAACTTGAAAATCTAGGTTAACAAAAGTGTAAGATACTACAGTTCTCTCATGTTGAATTATTCCTCTAATACCAATTATTTAACTCAGTCATTGTAGTCACACCTCTTGCCCAAATTTTAGGAGCATGGTTCAAAGGTTATCTTCCGAACTTACCAGCTCGTTATTTTTTTATCTCTTTTCTGCAAAGCCGAGAATTGGAGTGGGATTGCGGGTCACAGAACCAATCACCGAAGAAGGCTATAGGGGAAGCCGGTCGAATTGCAAGATGATGTGCGTGCTCAAGAAGGCGATCGACAAGCATTTGGAAAAGAGGCCTCAACGTTAACGTGCTCAACATCACTTGCCCACATACAAAGAGTAAACAAAAACCTCATTCGATATCAAATCGCAAACCCCACCACCTATGCAAAGTGCTTCCAATGGTGCCTTCCCGGACTGCCGGATGTGTGGAACCATCTTTTATATGCCTACATTTAACAGAATTAGATTCCTAAACACAAGATATAGATAAATTAATGAATAAATCATGAAACTATTTTGAGTATGTTCCCAGTCGACATTACTCAACTAACTTGGCTCAATACGACTCTATCCTTGTCACACATTATAATCAAGCTATGTTGTCCCAAATCAGAAGATGTCATGTGCATCCGGTTTTTGAGTATTGTAGATTATGGTTTTTATTATTTATTCGCCCACATGTTTGTCAAGTCCAAAATGAATGAATCAATGGAGTTTACCTTTTAGCGTGAACTTAAAAAAAAAAAAAAAAAAAAAAAGAATTACACAAATTAGTTTCTCAATGTTGTTAACCCAATAACGGGTCTACGACTTGCTCCTTGCGTTCTTTATTTTTATCTCCTTCATCACCAAAATGCGGGCGCCCTAACCCGCTGAGAGACTCTCGATTGACAAGGTCATTTAGAAGAAGAGGTAACGCATATGCCTGTATCTAAACCTATCTTTCAACTCTAATGTTATAGTGCACATTATATATCAGTCGAGGACGAATCTACAGTCCAGTCAACAAAATAAAAATAAAAATCTGGAACAACTTTGATAGTTGGAACATCTCTGAAAGTGCTGGTAAATTTCTAATTCCTACTAGATAAATACCCTAAGGCGACAGAATTTTTTGCCCCAAGCCTTAGGTTACCCAACAGCATATTGTTGAGTTTGTCACGTTAGGATTAATCAAAGACAACAAATTCTTCAGTTTGTTGCCTTAGCTCATATCATAAGGCGACAAATTCAGAGTTTCATTGCCTTCATGTAGACTTAAGCGATAAATTCAGAGTTTCGTTGCCCTCAGTTTCATCTACAGTCTTTGTTGTTTCTGATCTCCTTCATCTCATTGTTTTTTCTTCATGTTACCTTACTGGATGTGTGGACTCTTACTGGTCCTTGCCCTTTTGGGAACCTTCCGAACTCAATGTCAATCTTTGCCCAAACTTTCATAACTTAGCTTCTCTTGACCTTCCCTATGAGGCTTTTCTTTGCATATTCGCTAAATCTAATGGGGAAATACTTCCAAGGAACATTCTGCTTCCTTTCTTTATTGGCTCTCACAATATGTCTTTTGCCATCCTTCTTCGATTGCCTCTAAAGAATTCATTGATATAGCGTGTGCCCTATCTCAAGGTCTTAATATCGGTCTAGGTAGAATAGCTTTTGCAATGCTTCATAGGGCCTTGTCTTTATGTGCAAACTTCCCCCTTTAGTTGGCATCCTAATCTCTTCTTTGGTCCTTTGTGGATGGACATGGCTGTAATTTCTTAGCCTTTTTTTCTGATGAACGGACTCCTCCACCTGGCTAGTCCGAAGTTAGTTCTTATTTCATAAAGGCCAAGTTTGTGCTTTTGAAGTATTGTCACCCACTCAAACCTAATCTTGTTGGTTTCTCCCTTTTGAGTGTTTTCTCACTTACTATCTCTGACGGATTCAACTTTTGTTCAATCGGCACCGACGATATAGAAAACAATTTGCTTTTGACATTATCGGCATCGACATACTCTGGAAAAGTGTCTTGCCGTCAGTGGACGTGGGCTTACATTTCTCAAATAGAGGAAAATTCTATCCAGGATTCAAGTTTTATCACCCTAAGTTTTGCGCTCGCTAATTTGGCCTTAACTTCTTACGTTGGTGATCTACTTAATCGAATTTCCTTTTTCACACTTATCTTTAAGGAGAAGCTGCTACCTTTTGTGACAATAAGCTAGTTAGCACTATTTTGAGCCCATTCGACCTTACCACCTTCTATGAGGCTCCTAGAGTTACCGATGCTTTTATTGATTGGTTCGAGTATTGAAGTAACAATTGCTAAATTTACCAAATATCTTCCCTCAAGGGCTCATCCGTTTGGCAACAGCCCTTAATATTTTTGAAATTGAACCTCCATCGAATGAAGGTGAACCTGCAAGATGATGTGGCAGAGCATACATTGTTGGAAATTTCCCATAATATGAGCTTACATTAATGAATTAATTTTCTATTTTAAATAATCGGGTTAATTGATATTCCAATATTTGTTAAACCCTAGAGTGATCTTATTGAATTGAGTTTTGGCATCTATTAATAACGGGTCTAGTTAAGCAGCAAAATGTAATTAATTGTGTTTAACAGAAGTTCGTAATGGGAAGAGCCCAGTTGAAATACTGTTAATTAGGGTTTGCTAAGTCCCCTCTCTAGCGTATAAAAAAGTAGGTTATACCTATAAGTTGTTTGAATCCCATCGAAAGCTGTTATACTAAAATATGTCATAAAGAGGAAGATTGACATTCTGATAGATCTCTGATTATCAAAGTGATATATTTTTCTTCAAGTGAAGCAATGGCTCTCTCAAACAGGTACACTTTAATTCCATTATGTTTATTGATCTCGTTGTTTTACAATCATATATAGACCGATTCTTCTTGATTAATAAGTTGTTTATGTGAATAATTTTCTACATGTGGTATCAGAGCAGGTCATATATGATTGTAGAACCCAATTTTTCTTTTTTTATGAACAAAATTCGAAATTTTCCTCTTTGAGCTGAATATGGGCATTATTTTTTCGTGTGGATTTTTTGCTCGATTGATCCTGAAACCATAGGGCTTTTGTTCTACATGTCAAGATATTTCCAACCATATATAATTTATATAATTTTGTTGAGAATTGAGTGAGAATTTTAAATTTGAAATTCTAGGGTTTATACATGAAAAAGTTCTAAAATTTTCAAATTACTTGCAATTGATTTATGTTCATTGTAAATCATTGCATGGGTATTGTTATATATATGTTTTAGCATCCTTTTTTTTGTATTAAAGTAAGTTTTTAGGGCTTAAATTTAAGGAAACCGAGTTTTGGCCATGGGAGGCTTGGATTCAAAATTTTAAAGCTTATATGTGGAGATTTACTCGTTTTTTCTTCGTTTAATTCATTCTAGTAAATTATATTGATGTTATATGTAACAACCATGGAGAAATTTCATCAAAAATCAATTATTCTATGTGTTTTTTTTTGGAGCTTTGGGTCGAAACCGAGTTGTGTGACCCGGTTTGCGGAAAGTCGAGACCCAGCTGGAGGTTGAAGAAGACCTCCAATCGGCTAGGCCAATGGATGAGCTTAAGCCCATCCTTCTTTTTATTGTTTCAGGTTCTGGGCATAGCCCAAAACCTTAATATTTCTTCTTTTTTTTCTAGGCATGAGCCTAGGCCCATTGGTCAAGCGAGCTTGTAGCCTAGTATCCGTATGTCAAGCCCATGCGAGGAGACAGTCTGGTCTTAGGCCCCGCAGCTCGTGGGTCATGGGCGCGCGGGAGTCCGAAATATTATAATAATATTAAAATATTAAAAAATATTTTTAAAAAATTGTGGCAAAAATTGTTATTTGATAAATGCAATATGATCTTGTGAAGCACATGTTGTAAAGTGTTTCATATTGTTTGATGAATTTTGGGCATAAATTTTTGGAATTTCCTGCTGATATGAATCATCAATCAAATAGATAATTTTTTTGAAAGAATTTTTCAAGGAGAAAGGGAACCCTTCTCCCAATATCATTGATCCACATACTTCCTCCTCTTGGTCGATCAACTAATCTTATTCTTGGATCTTGTTCATGAGTTGAGAAAATCAATGTATTCATTTCTATTGTGTTAAACTACTCTGCTATTCTATATTTCATATTTTATTACCTTATTCTTTTGTATTCTTTCATTTTCTTTTATTGTCTTTTTTATTATATTTCATTTTACTTTAGATGAATAGAAAACTCCAGAGTATATCTTTCGTGGTTCGAAGCAAAAATGCAATTTGAATATTTTTCTATTATTTTCTTTTTATATCTGTCGGAAAACAAAATTAATATATACAATAATTCGCCCAAAGAAAGTTATTGTGTATATTAATTTGGAAAATGACATGAAGATTAATTCCCAAAGATGGGGATATATAATTGAAAAATATTTATCTGTCCAAAGGGGATAAATGTTTTGAAAATTATATGTAATTTCCCTCAATATTGATACTATGGAAATGTATGATTTAAAAGATTTGTCTACCCAAAGGGGATGGATCCTTGACAATTATATGTAATTCTTTTTGTTGTTGCTTTATAAACTTCATGCTGTGGAAATAAAAGTGCATTGTACACTCTGCCCAAATGGGAGTTTATAATGTACTAATTATTTTGTTGAATTGCTTATTGCCCATAATTGATCTTATTGCATTATGCGTGACAAACAGTTACCTTCGCTGTAAATAACAACAATGCCACGGTTGAAATATTAACTGGATCAAATATTATAATGTTAAAGACTTGGTCAAAAGGTAGACATTATGATCGAGAATATCAAAATTGAGTCCATGTTAGCTGATCCTCTAACAAAATGCTTACGACTCATTTTGTTTAAATAACATGTGAAGAATATGAGTGTTTTAGATTCTTTTGATTTCTTTTGTTAGTGGGAGCTATATAATTTGTATTTTTGGATATTATAGTTATACGTAAATTGATAATACTTTCATGATATCTATTAAAGCATTTATTTTCAATGATCATTATTATTAATTCTATTATTATCATTTCTCCTGTTAACTGAGAAATGGAAGTATAAAATAGTATCTTTAAACAAATTTTAGTTTAAAGATGATTCGATGTCACTAATTATGAGATCTCATGTTAGATTGTGACATAGTCTTGCGATTTCATGTTGTTTAAAAATTGTGCTAATGCAGTTTCATGTCGTCGAGAAATTGCATTGAGGACCGATAAAAAATAATGTATATTTTGATCACGTGTTGGCACTATTTCTTACTACACTCCTAGGCCATGATCTATGAAAATATAATACTTGTTATATGTGATTATGGAATGTCACATGTTGTGGTATTTTCTTAACACATTGATTTCCATAGTTCTATATTGAGGTTATATAGGATTGGATTGGTTTTGAGATACCGTTATTGGAATATTATTTTTTAAAATTGTGGCCACATAAAACAAAATTTTCAATTATTAACTCGATAGTGTCATTTTCAATATAAAATGTTTTTCAAAATAAAGATAAGTTAATTAATGTAGCCCAAATATGGAAGAGTGTTAGAAATTTCCTATAATATGGGCTTATATTAATTAGGGTTAATACGCTGAAAAACCCCAAACTGGTACACTTGTGACAAATTTACCCTAAACTATTTTTGACTATGAAAAACTCCAAACCGGTACACCTGTGACAAATTTTTCCCGACTGACCATAAAAAACTCTAACTGGTACATTTATGACAAATTTATCAAAAACTAATTTTTTTGACAGCAAAAAAACCTCAAAATTGGTAAATTTGTGACAAATATACCCTATACTAAATTGTAATAATACCACAAAAAAATTACAAAAATTATAAACAGTGACAAACGGAGCGAAATATCCCAAATTAGTATACTAGTAAATTGTCACGTGTCATTTAATTTAATAATTTAATAAGTAAAATTTAACGAAAACGAACATAGATTAAATTTGTCATAAGTATACTAGTTTGGGGTAAATTTGTCAAAGGTATACCAGTTTGAGATTTTTGGTGGTAAAAAAAATAGTTTGTGATAAATTTGTCATAGGTATACCAGTTTGGGGTTTTTTAGGGTATTAACCCTATTAATTAATTCCAATATTTGTTAAACCATAGAGTGATCTTATTGAATTGGGTTTTGGTATCTATTAATAACGGGTCTAGTTGAACAGTAAAGTGTAGGCAATTGTGTTTAACTGAAACCCGTAATAGAAATGATTGATTGACACTCGTTGATTAGGGTTTGCTAGGTTCCCTCTCTAGCCTATAAAATAGTAGATTATACCTATCGATTGCTTGAATCCCATCAAAAGCTGCTATACTAAAATAGGTCGTAGAGAGGAAGATCTAGTATTCCAATAAATCTTTGATATTAGAGTGATCTATTTTTCTTCAAGTGAAGCAATGGCTCAAACAGGTACGCTTTAATTCCGCTGTGCTTATTGATCTCAGTGTTTTACAATTATATATGAATTCGATTCTTCTTGATTAATAAGTTGTTTATGTGAATAATTTTCTACATACATGACTTGGCATTTATATGTAAGATGACGTGGCTAAGTTAACATATAAGACAAGATGGCATCATCCAAAATCACTTGGCTAAAATTGCATGTAGAGTGAATGCAAGATAATCGCAAAATGTTTTATGTGTACGATGATGAGGTGTAAATGTGACTACATGGCAATGTGAAGATGATGGGGCAAAAATGACAAAGGTTACAAGGCAAACGTACATGACCACATGGCATTTGCCATTTATGTGTAAGATAACATGGTCACACGCATCATGATGTCACATAAAGATGATGATGCAACATAGACAAGCATGATGGCTTGGAATTGGCATGCATGATCATGTGACAAAGATAACAGGTAAGGTGGTGTAATGATGCTTAATGAATTAAGAAGACTATATGTGCAATGACGTGGCAACAGGAAAGATGACATGGTAGAAAGATGCATGATGACGTGGCATTGACATGCATGATGACCTAGCATAGTCATGTATCCAAAGTATCAAACATTTTTGGATTAGTTTTTACATGTCAGTATTCACTAGGCACTATAACACATTTTTTCAATATCCCTTTTTTTTTGTTCAACTCTAACTCTTCTCTTTCTCTCTCTGAGTTTTACTTTGCTTACAGTCGAACCCCATACCTCAAACTGAATGTCTCCACCTCATCTTATTTTTTCACATCTTTGAAAATGAATTTTCAAAAATCATTGAAAAACATGATTCCCATGTACCGAACCTGATTCATGTATTGTGTTAAAACATTATGGTCCTAGATCATCTAGCTGCCTTACCATTAGAGAGACCACAATTATTGAACACGATTTCATTGGTTGCATCCTAGAAGGGTACCTAGAAATGGAGGAGGCTTGACAAATGCAATTATTAAATAGACGGAATAACGATTAAAGTGACAAATAAATTGCAAGCATTAAATTTAGCATCATGATGATTTAACTACGGTAAGATCTATTTGATGGAAATTCTAGAAAGGCGTGCATTTTCGAGTTTTGGTATCAATATTGACGGCCATGCACGGTTAACTAATTGTTCTAATATCTCAATTTCCTAATTTTTATACTTGAATCCCTATCACCTTAGAAGTTATTACCATTAAATTTGTTTTCTAGACTAATTTCGGACATTTTCTTTTTATCAAACCACATATTTAAAACATTTTTTTATCTTTCCCACTCTTGTATACCCGTGGCCAATATCGGAGCTAGGATAAACTTTTAGTGGGGTCCACTGAATTAAGCACAAAATACTTACAACCCTATAATTATAGAATTTCAATGTAAGCGATTGATTTTGCCCCAAAAAGATACCAAATAAATGTGCAAATGTTAGGAACATATTACACAATTTTTTTTGGGAATGAAAGTTTTCCTAGTACAATTGTATATATTAATGACTTTTATACAGGAGTGCGGGTGATAATCTTTGGAAGAATGTGATCAATTGATTTACTTAACCAACACTATGGTATTGTTAAAACACATCAATGCAGTCAGTTAATTTTTGTAATATAATTTATTTGATAAAGCGATTGAACTAAAACCTTTTAATATTTCTTTAAAGACAAGGCAATGAATCCTAATCACAATGTGTCATGCCAAAAGCACCGCATGTTATTAAGAATACATAGATTCCACATATAAAGACTGTAGTTGCTTGTGCAGTAATTTGAGCAATTCTGGCTTCCATTTATTTTGCAAAAATGAATTATTTGGAATTAAAAAAAAAAAAGATCTTCTATTATGCTTGTAATAATTAGTTAAAGAAAAATATTTTCTCTATTGTTAAAAATTTATTTCCAGATATTTTCGTTCAACATCGAAAATATTTAATATTTTTCAAATAATTTATTTTATAGGAAATAAACAAAACCTAAAATAAGAATCTTTTGGTCAGTCGTTTTAAAATGGGTGGGGCTTTTCTTCCCACATTTTTAGCAAAACATACTATTTTTAGTCAACAGACCAAATTCTTATCCAAGGAAATAAAATGTCAACTTCCATTCAAACCGATTCCCTTATAGGAAAACATCTGGTTTACCTTGTGGTTGTTTAGTCACACCCACAAATGATATAACCAATGTTGTCTAATTTAGTTACGTTATAAATTTTCCTTGTGTATTACTTACACGTAGGCAAGAGGAAGTTTTATATATTTAATTGAAAGAGGGAAAAATCCATCAAAAGAAGAATTTTCCATTTGTTTGGTAGAAAATGAATAATTTATTTTTTTTTTTTCAAAAATAATAGAATGAATGAACGAAAAATATTTTATTATCTATGAATATATTTATATTTAAATTATTATCAACAAGGAAAACATTTTCCATTGCATAATTATTTTAAGCTATACAAGTAATTATTTTTAACTTCATTTTAACATTCATTATATTCTTAAAAATATTTATTTTTGCAAAACAAATTGAGCATCAGTGAAAAATCAAATTCAATATTTAACTTCTTTGGAATTTGGAATCTTAAGAATATCATAACACAATGCAAGATTAAAGAATACTCAAGATTCGGTGCAAATGAGGCGATTCAAAGATGAACAAGACACGTCATTGAAAGCAAGCGGAGATCTTCTCTTTTTCCATTTTTTAGTTCGTGTTCATTGTTTGACTTTGGTTGAATTTATATGCACAACAAATATAGCCAAATAGCCAAAGTCCAAATACGTTAGAGAGGACAGTGATCCAATTTTGAAAGAGTCAAAATCAGGGAAATTGTCAAGAAGGTCTTAAACGTCAATTCAATTTTAAATGTTTTAATTACGTCAATTTAATCTTATATCTTTTAATTAAGTCAACTTGGTCATAAATCTTTTAATGATTTGCTAATTTAGTCCTAAATTTTTACACGATTTACCAATTTAATCATTTCAGCTAATTTTGACCTAAAATCACCGATGTGGATGTTGGCTGTTGAATGTGACACAACCTGTGTTGACATCGAATTTTATGATTTTTTTTAAAAAAAATTTTCTTTTTTTTCCTTTTCTTTCCATCTTCCTCCGTTGGTTGCCAAGCCTTGGCGATGGCTATCTTGAGTCAACCTTGCCTTGCCCAAAGCAGAGAAGGTCAGTCCTTACTAGTCTTGCTCGTTGCCAATCGCTAGCCATTGCAAGGTGCTAATGACCAACATGGGTAAAAGAGAAGAAAAATGAAAGAAAATAAGGAAAAAGGAATAATTAATACTATGAAAAAATTCAGAATTTTTTTTTAAAAAATATTATCTATGTTAGCTATCTTCGGCCAAAAATTAGCTAGAATGACTAAATTTAAATTGTAAAAAAAAAATTAGAACTAAATTGGCACAATTAAAAGATTTAAGACTAAATTGGCATATTGTAAAAAAATTTAGGATAAAATTGACACAAATATGTTTAGAACTAAATTAGCCACTGCATAATAGCTTTAGGTTTTTTTGGACATGGGAAAATTGTCTAAAAACTCTTTAATATGTTACACTTTTGCCAATTCAATTTTAAACTTTTCAATTTTACTAATTGGTTTCTAAACCTTTTACCAATTAAGTCTATCTAGTCAATTTTGGCCAGAATTCGCTGACATAGATACCAACCATTTTACGTAGTATGTGCAGTGTTGACGTGAATAATTTTTAATAATATCATAATTTTTATTTTTATTTTTATTTTCATAAAAAATTCCTTTCTTGTTCCTCCTTTTGCAATGATCGGCCATCGTCCATGGTCAAGGGACTGGTATCACCTGAGTGAAGATTGCCATCACCTAGCCAAGCAAGGGCGAGTCCCGAGAAGGGCTCCCTCGCCAAATTTGGTGAGGCAAGGCTCGGTGAGAGTTGGCCTTGCTTAAGCCCAAGTTTGACAAGGTCGACCCTCACCTGGCCAAGCCTTACTTATGGTGGGTAATTGTGACCCGCGCGAGGTTAGCTCACCCAACCATAGTTGGCAATTGGCAAAAAGAGGAAGACAAAAGGAAAAAGAAAAAAAATTGAAAAAAATTGAAAAAAAATTGAAAAGATAATAAAATATTATTAAAAATTATCCAAGTCAACGACAGTCGTGCCACGTAAGGTGTGGTTAGCATCCATGTCAACGAATTCTAAGTAAATTTGGTAGGATAAATTCAATTGGTAAAATTAAAAAGGTCTAAGATTAAATGGGTAAAAGTGTAATAGATTTAGAACTTTTTGGACAATTTTCGTTTAAAAAAAAAATCATATGGTATTGGTTATTCAATGTGGTTTTCGTGGTATTTACATGAGAGAGATTATTAAATATATGAAAGAGATGCTTAATAAATGCTTGATTTGTTTAATATGTAGAGAGTAATTTAGTCAATTGACTTAAATAATATTTTAAGTAAAAGAGTTGTGGAAAGAGCACCAACTTATTTGGGTAGGTAATACAATTGGGGCATAAAATAACTGGTGGTAATGGTAGTCGACAACAATAATGACAAATTCAATTTTCTTATACTCTCGTCATAGTTGACAAATTTGAATAAAGTCCTTTTACTTGTAATTACACCGGTTATTTTACCCATTAATTGAGTCCTGAAAATAATGTTTTCCTCCATCCCTAGTTTGAAAGAATTTCCTGCAACCATGCCTTTAATTGATGAATCACAAAAATGACATCAACCACTTTTACTTTCACCCAAATTTACATGTGGGACGGTAGTTATGATTTGTAAGTCATCAATTAGAAGCGGTTGTTAAAAAATATAACCTTCCTTTTCACAATGAGCGTCGACTTTAGCTTGATTTAATATTATTAATACCTAAATTTTGGTGATCCATTTAATCATTGATTGCATAAAAAATTAGAGATTGACCCTTGACTCATAAATAAAAATATTGATTAAATCGCATATAGATATTTGGAGCATTCACATTAATAATTAATTAAACTCATGCAGGTTCATTTAACTCGGACAAGTAGTCAATGAACTTAACTGATTGGCATTGAATTTAATTGAGCCCCTGGGATGTAATTTTGTTCAAGACCATTGAAAATCTTTATGGCGCATTAAAATGCGAAGTTGGAAAACATTGGTTTATTAAAAGCGAGCTTGGAGGTGGAGGGAATTGATTTGGATATTATTATGATATTATCACGGATTATTGAAGATATCGGAATATCATCTTTTAATAAAAAAAAATTAAAAATAAATATGAGTAAGAAACCTAGACCTACACATATAAATATATCTCAAGGGGGACACATAGAAGGGGAGCCTTCACAGTTTGGGAACCCACGGCCGCAGTACAGCACACCCAAAAATTCGGGAGAGACGGCTTGAACTAGAGAGAAAGAGACGGACAATTTTACAAAGAGAGAGAAGGAAGCAAGCTCGTCCAAGCCCAGAAGGCTGGCTTTTTCCCTTACGCCTGCAGCACGTCCTCCTGCCGACTACCTCCTCGAAGCGGTCACGGTTCCCTTCAGCGGTCGAAGCTCCAGCTGTGCCGAGTTCCTCCCCTTTGCCGCCTCCATCTCCCGGTCGAGCCGTGATCTTCTGCAGTCTCGCCCAACGATCCACACTACTGGTTTTGCAGCGATCGTCCCACGAGTTTGTTTGCCGTGTGCGACTCCAGGCCAGCCTAGGCCAGCCACAACTTCCCTTTTTGGTCGAGTTCCTGTGGCAGTACATTGACCTTCCCGTGAGGCTCCGGTTTTCTGTTTTTCTGCCAGTTTTCCGGCAAAATATCGAAGCTGCGCGCCACCTTCACGGTTGCTTGTCCCTGCTGCACCACCGAGACGCCACCACCCCAAGTCCTAGCAACGCCAACGAGCTCCCACCCCGGCCGCGGCTAATCCGATCACTTGCGATAGCCCGCAAGAATCACGTGCTCATGCTGCCATGCGAGATGCTATGTCCTTCGGTATCTTCTTACTGATGGTCCTTCAATCTGTGGCTTCTTCCTGTGAAATAAAGAAAAATTACTGAGAAACCAATTTTTCCAAGTCGAATGTTGGAGGCCGTGAGCCCAGCATGTGGGTTTTGTCGTTCCTCTTTATATCTCACATCTTGCTAACCGAGGTGAACAATATTCAGACCAAAAACGCCATAGCCGCATGATCTTGAGCGGATAATTCCAAAAAGGAAAGACAATAAAAGGGGAATGGGCAATTGAAGAATTCGGTCGGAAGAGCAAGCAACGGGACATCCACAAACCAAGGAGACTTCCATCACCGATTACTCGTTTCACCCGCGAGGCGCATCAACAGTCATCCATATTCGTATTTGCTGTGACTGTCTTGCTCAGGCCCCACGCAAAGCTCTTCACGACCAGCAGCCCCTCCTGCCGTCAATAGCCGAGCACCACCATCCCCCCGGCCATACTCTCCCGCACCGATCTTGATCCACCGGTTCAAATTCGGAAATACATATTTCAAGTTAGGTAATAATTCATTCAATTAAATATTCCATTGCCTAATTTGAATGATATTAATATGAATTTGATTTCTTTGATATACTTCCTAATTGGGAATTGCACATGGTATACTTCTAATTAACAGCGCAAATGATATACTTCCTAATTTCCGTACTATAAGACTTTAAATGAAATTATTGACTCCCAGGTATTTTATATATTGAATTTTAAGACTTAATATCGATTTATCGATTTTATTCACGAAATTTCAAATTGATTTGATATCATTAAGATAATATTTAAGTTGTTTTACATCTAACTTAAAGTAGATAACATCTCATTATAGATAAATTTTAATTTTTATTGATTGCGAATTTTAATGATAAAAAAATCTAAAAGTATCATGTATGTGTCATATACATTAATTGCATTACACCCATGACATATGCCACGTTTTAGGTCATGTAATTAACGCATGTCATAGACGCACGTCATTTAATTGGATTCCATCAATTAGAGTTAATTAAAGTTAATTATTGCTCATCATCAAATAAGAGAAAACACTAAAAGATTTGAGTGCGTATAGTTTAGGTCATCTAATGCATGTCATAAACATACGTCATTTAATTGGATTCCATCAATTAGAGTTAATTAAAGTTAATTATTGCTCATCATCAAATAAGAGAAAACACTAAAAAAATTTGAGTGGAATTGCGTGTTAATTAAAAATTAAATTTAGATTGATAAATGTGGTTTTCTAACTAACCCTGCAGATACTTACGTTGCTTTAAGACAAGTTCCTTCTTTACCCTTGTTGCTTCAAGACAAGTAAGTTCCTTCTTTACCCTTGCATTTTATTCATCGCTTTGATTATTGGATGTCTATTAATGGTTACACACCTGTATATCATGTGAGTACATTTAAAATGAATCCAAGTTGCTTGCCAAACATCTTCTTCTTCTTTTTTTAAATAAAAGAGAATGTACTGAAAGGGCGTCGAAGTAGTTTAGCGTAATCAGATCCCCAAATCTATAATCTTTGATTTGTAGAAGTAAAGCAAACCTCTTAATGTTTTACTTGGGGTTCTAAATGACCCACCAATGATTAGTGAACACGAAGTTGCGTATTGGTAGCTCGAGTTAAGTTTAGGCTTAATAATCTATTAGCCGTCTTAGGTGTTGCAAGTAAGGTTGCGACAAATGTTAAGGATAGTATTTCTTTAAACCTTTTGAGGCGAATCAAACTGCATCAGTTCACTTGGTTTAGCAATTTGAATCATTTTGTTTAATTTTCGTCCAATTCTGCATGTATATGGGGTTGACAATGTTGTATATGATTCATTTGGACAATACAAGCATGACACGAGATACGAATTACAGAAAAAAAAAAAAAACCCAATACAACACGACATGCTAGCTTTATATGTTGATATGAATTGACGCAAATTAACATGTTTTCGTCATAATTTTGTTATCTGACATATATAATCAAAATCAAAATATTTTAGACCGGCACAAATTAACACGAATTACTATGAATTACTAATACGATTATGTCATACCAACGCAATAGCGAGCCCGTGTGCATTAGTACTTGTGCGTTGAACCTTGTTCACAAAAGCTGCACATAATGATAATCCTTTCCTCTTTTATATGAATGAAGTTCATAATGGTATAATTCTAGAAAATAAAGAGGGTGTCTGGGGTCATTTTAACTCAAAGAAGTAGAGGTTCTTTCTTCTTTTTTTCCCAATTTTTGGAAAAGAACAATGCAGAGTCTCCTTCTCCCATTATATAAGAACCGATCACCAAAACTTTCTTTATACGAAAAATAAAATCTTCCCTTAATCTTTTCTTTTCAGTTTTCCCAGCGGAGAACACAAGATGCGCCGGACCATCTTCCCTTCCCTGGGGGCTCTGCTTGTCAGCACCGTCATCCTCGCCACCATATACCCCAGGCGATATGGGGAGAACCAGCAATCGATCTTGGCGGAGAGACGCCGAGAGTCGCTCCTCTCGAATCCGACCAACATGGCGCCACCGTCGATGACTACATCGCTGTGCGATGTCTTCTCGGGAAGGTGGGTCTTTGACAACACGTCGCGCCCCCTATACGAGGAGGGACAGTGCAGGCACATGGGCACACTGGCTTGCGGGAAGCAGGGGCGGAGGGACTTGAAGTTCCAGCAATGGAGATGGCAACCCCATGGTTGTGACCTTCCCAGGTATTTCCCCCAGCTGAAACAATGCTACACACATTTACGTCTCTCCATAATCTCCCTTTCTTCACTGGAGATTACTTTCATTAGGGTTTTTTGACAGTGTGGATGGCGACATCATCGTAGGTTTGATGCCACGGCACTGCTGGAGAGGCTAAGGAACAAGAGATTGATGTTCGTGGGGGACTCTCTTAATAGAGGTCAATGGGCTTCTCTCGTTTGCATGGTGGAGTCGTCGATCCCCAAGAAGCGAAGATACCTCTCGAACCGTCGTCGTGGCCGCCCTACGATCGTCTTCACTGCCCACGTAAGTCTCTTCTGATTTCTGCCTTCAAATTTTTTCCCAAAAAAAAAAAAAAAATTATTCACGTTTTCTTATTATATAAAACTACGATTATCCTGATACATCTGAATTAATATGATCGTCTTTAATTTCTTGTCTTGTCTTAATTGAAGTGCGCCTTCACCGCACTACACGAAATTTGCCTATTCTAGGAAGATCGGAAAAAGATAGCCCCTTACATTTTGGGTCAATGATTTGACAACATTTTTCCTGATCTTTTTTCCTCTTGTAGTTTCGAGGATTCGGTACTTATACTTTCCAGAAATACTGTGGCAAACCACATGTGTAGACATATTGAACATGGAGGAAGGGAATTTTTAGATATACCCTGATATTTTTTCTAATCGAATTTCTATTAGTTTTTCTCTAAAGAGAAATATATGAAGCAAAATTTCGCTAGTGGGACCCGTTGAGTCATGGCGACATTATTGCATATAACATATCTAAAGTTCTATCATTTAGTTTGCCAAAAAAAAAAAAAAAAAAAAAAGAGCTGATCTAGGAAAAGAAAATAATATGGGACAATGAACGCCAATATTGCAAAGGAGATGCTTACTTAATACCGAGTTATTTCTTCAATTCTAAACTTGCGGAGCTAGATTGATTAACAAAGAATGTCAAATTTTGGATACAAAGCCATGTTTTCAATTGATATTCTAGCAGAAGAAATAAACAATACCAAATGTGTCTTGTCAACTGATAAATTTTGGACACTTCAATAAGGATTCTAAAAAAGTAGGAATATTTTTTTATGCACATCAAAACACTTTTAATTGTTCAAATCAAATCCTTTTTTAAGCATGTTGCTACAAAACACAATTTCAAAACCTACGCAATAACCCTTCATCAAGTGTATTGATGGCATTTTTTGACAAGATCTAACCAAATATATATCAAAGCTAAAGATGGTAAACATAAGCATGTGAAATGGTGAAGTTGACCAACTGGACTCTTTTCGGGTGCATTGAAGTGATGTGTGCGCTTGACTTTTGGATGACATTGATTAGGATTACAATGCAACAATTGAATTCTATTGGGCACCCCTGCTTGTGGAGTCCAACTGTGACGATCCAGTGATCCATCGGGTAGACAATCGGATTGTTCGAGTTCAGGCCATTGAAAAGCATGCAAAGCATTGGTCTGGCGTGGACATCCTCGTCTTCGATTCCTATCTTTGGTGGAGGCAAGGACCCAAGATCAAAGTTTCGTAAGTGTGTACATGTTGAGCTTACCCACTATAGTAATTTTTTCCTCAATATTTGCATTTCATGCATCTTGGAATTTCTAAAGTTGCCCATTAAACCACCAAATTTTCTAGTAGCTACTTTGCGGAGGGGGAGAGAGGGAACTCTTTAGTTCATTCTCTAAGTTAGCTTACTAGTTAAATTGGGTAAAATGACAGCCTAATTGTTAAACTTTTTGCTTAACATTTAATACCGTCGTCACAAGTTAACAACACAGTGTGCAAGTCAGATGATGCCCTTCATTTTTATTTTTTTTAGTGGAAACACTGATTTGGACAATTTTAAAGCTTTGGGTTGATGTCATTCGATGTTTAATAAAAGTTCAAGGACTGTTGATGCAATTATCCTCTTGTTAAATTCATATGCTTGTTGTTGCAATGCTCATTAGCATAAGAGAATTGATTCTTTAGTCTGTCGTCCTGTATGCTATAGCTCAAGAAGATCATCTATACATATTATTTGATAAAATTTGGAAAAATATCTTCCCAAATGTTTTGGGATATCTATTAACATACCTTTTCCTTAAATGTTGTCAACCAGATGGGGATCATTTGAAAGTCCTGACAGAAAATATGAGCTGATGAAGATGCCTCGAGCATACAAGATGGCTTTAAACACTTGGTCAGATTGGATGCAGGTTCATATGGACAGATCGAAGACGCAGGTGTTCTTCATTGGCATGTCTTCTACTCATGAGAGGTAGACTTCACTCAGAGAAACTTGAGACGCACGTCAATATTGACTTGAAAATCTAGGTTTACTGAACTGTCGATAGTCACAACAAAGGAAACATACTACAGGTCTCCCATGTTGAATTATCCGTCTAATACCAATTACTTAACTCAGTCATTGTGATCACACTTGTTGCGCAAATTTTATGATTTTCATTTAGCATGGCTCAAAGGTTATTATCCGAATTTCCCAGCTCATTATTTTTCATCATTTTGCTGCAGAGCCGAGGATTGGGGTGGGATTGCGGGTCACAATTGCTTCGGAGAAACAGAACCGATCACCAAAGAAGGGTATTGGGGAAGCGGGTCGAATCGCGAGATGATGCGCGTGCTCCAGAAGGCGCTCAACAAGCTATCGAAAAGAGGCCTCAATGTTCAAATGCTTAACATTACGCAGCTCTCGGAATATCGCAAGGACGCACATGTGTCCATATACAAAGGGCAAGCCAAAAACCTCACTCAACATCAAATCGCAAACCCTGCCACCTATGCAGATTGCTTCCATTGGTGCCTTCCCGGACTGCCGGATGTGTGGAACGAACTCTTGTATGCCTACATTTTACAGAATTAGACTCCTAAACACAAGAAATAGATAAATTAATTAACAGATCATGAATTTTTTGCTCCCAGCTGACGTTACTCGATTGAATTGGCTTCAGTAGTCTGTATCCATATGACTCTTATCCTTGTCACACACTGTAATCGTGCTATGTTGTCCTATATCAGAAGAATTCATGTGCATCCGGTTTGTGAGCACTGTAGATTATATTTTTTTATTATTTATTCGCCTACATGTTGTCAAGTCCTACATGAATGAATCAATGGGGTTTACATTCTAGCGTGGACTTTCTTTTGAAAAAAAATTGGCAAAATAGCAGAAGAAGCGGTTATATGCCTATATCTAAACCTATCTCTCTCTTTTTTTGGTAAAGGTAAGTATAAACCTATCTTCTACTCTAGCTAATGTATTAATTAGTAACGACATAGTGAACATTATATTTCAGTCAAGGACGAGTTTAGGTCCGGTCAACAAAAAACTCTGGAAAATCTTTGATAGTTGGTACATTTCTGAAAATGCTGGTAAATTTCTAATCCCCTACTAGATAAACACCCTAAGGCAACCGAAATTTTTGCCACAGGCCTTAGGTTACCCGACGACAAATTGCTAGGTTTATCACGCTAGAATCAACCAAGGATGACAAATTCTTTAGTTTGTTGCCTTAGCCCATACAATAAGGGCGACCAATTCAGAGTTTCGTTGCCCTTAGTTAAACTTGAGCAACAAAATTTGTTTCTTTGTATTTGGGACAATTTTGAACCTACAGCAATAAATGTGAAAATTTATCACCTTATGCAAGACCTAAAGCGACAAAATTATGATTTTATCGCCTTGAATCTGATTAAAGTGTCAAATGGTGCATTCAAGAGTATTTTGGCTTTATGTATGACTTTTTCATTCGGACAGGATATTCACTCAATGCATATATCGTTTGGGAACCTTGAAATTTGACTCTTAAGGACTTTGGGCCACCAACGCCACCTCACATTTTTTGTCACCTCACCTGTTGATTAGTGACGAGACCGAAGTACCAAACTAGAGAAACGAGGGAGGATATGAAGATCAAACACTTGGATTAATCATGGGAAACGAGACAAGATCAATGAGACACTAGCAAGTGAAGAAAGTACACCTCTCCGCTTTAGCTTTTCTCTTGAGTTCCTCTATTCACCGCGAGGTTTTGACTTGTTCAAAACAGATCCAAAGTCAAACTTATACATTGCGTGTATCCCTCCCTCTGTCCACATTGACAGTCGACTCCAGGTTGGAAGGTTGAATCTAGCGTCAGCGAGCTCATACCCAGCCTCACCAGCCTCCAGCGAGGCTCAGCGGTGACGCCAAGCCTTCCTTTGTCCTCAGCTCACTTGAGCCCTTGCCGTCAATCCTCTTGTGCTGCCGTCTTGGTGGTGCAGCTTCCTTGTCGAGGTCCCGTAGCCTCAGGCAAGGCCCCACCGCCGCTCAACCTCGAATTAGGGCTGACCCAAGCCACCAACCTCATATTGATGAAGGTGTGAGGCTGAACGAAGCCTTAAATCTAAGGTTGGTCAAGCCCTACGAGTCGAAACTCGCACCTCAACTAGTCACTTTGTCCCCTCTCGTCCGGTCATCCTCATCAACGGCAACGGTGGTGGCCAAGGAATTTGGTTGAAGAGTGAGCAGAGAAAGAGATGAGATCGAGATGGAAGAGATTGGTAGAGAAGGGAGTGAGCAGGGAAAGAGAAGGCGCAAAATAAGGGTAAAACATGAATACTTATAAGTGAGGGCAAGATTGGGAAAATAATTTTATTAAACGCCTGAACTTAGCATTCGAAAAACACTGAATCCTGATATTGCTAGTATAAGTACCTAGAGGGGGTGAATAGGTATATAAAAGATTTTTCTTCGATATTTGCACAATACTAGACAGTTGATGGATTTGAGACAAACGATAATCAAAGTAAGGCGAGAGAAGAGAAAATTGAACACGCGGTTTATAGTGGTTCGGCTTATATCAAGCCTACGTCCACTCTTCTTCACCGACAGCCTATTGGCTGGATTCCACTATGAACAAAAAGAAGTTACAGCACAGCTTTGCCTTGATTCTACGGTGTAGATGTTCTACCACACCTCCTCAAGATTTCTCACAAATATAGACTCTTTTTTTTGTATACAAGTATTCGCTCGAGTAATTGTCTAAACAAAAAGGAGCTTCGGACTTTGGAATTCTTCTATCGCGCACACCTTGAACAACTAAGACCGTCTTCCTTATATACTCCTTTATGCCATCATACCCGTTGGCATTTACCAAAGGAATTCCTCCAATCTACCCGTTGGACGGAATCAATTAGGAAGATTGTTCAAGCTATTAAAGGAACGTGTCGATAGCCCATCAATCATGTTCACCCATACAATCAGGATCTCGGTTTCCATAAGTAGAACCTTCCAATAATATTTAAGCAATCACCGGATCTTCAATTATTGAGTCAATCTTCGATCAATCAAAGGACTCCGTTATGTCTTTTCCAGCCACGAGATCTTCTCCGAGTTGATAAGGTTAAATCCTTAACGAAACATCCGATTTGGATAACCTTTCTTCAACGGATTAGAGACTATCAATGAGGATAGACTTTGAGTCTTGAGTCTGGTTGTCGAGGTCTTCGGACTTTAAATAGCGAGTCCTGCAAGCCTTCAGACTAGACTGATGGAAACGTTTTGTCAGCTTCAAAACACTTCAAGAAGATTTCTCCAACAAATCCAAAATGCTTTGGGAGGAAGGGGGGACTTTACTTGACCTTTGAACACTTTCATGGCTCAAGCTTGTCCGAAGGCCCCTAAAATTATGTCACCAAACGTTGATCTTAAGCTCGGGGTCTTTGAAGGCCCAAAACTGCTTGGAAATACCTGCCAAACGCATTCAAAATTATAATTATGTTGCCCGAGGCTCTAGCTCAAGTGAAAAAAGTTCAACTCTCTTGCCGTTAAGTATGTAAAATTTCGAACCTATACCAATAAAATAAAGTTTTTTTTTTCTCAGGGTATACCTAAAGCGACCATATAACTTTTTTTTTAACGCTTGAGTATGAGCTTTGGGTATGATCTCGTCCATCGTCTTCGTTCCTCTGTGCTTGATCGCCCACTTGCCCTCCATAAATCACAGTTCATTCATAATGAGATAACGATCAAGACATTGACCTAAGTATAAATCACATAAGGCACAAATCTTCTGCTCCCCCAAGCCAATAGGTCCATACACGTGATGTCGGAACCCTTTGATTGTTGAACTCACAACTTCATTTGTAATATATGGGCTCTTTAATATAAAAAAAGAAAAGAAAAGAAAGAAAGAAAGAAAGAAAGAAAAAGAAAAAGAAAGAGTTTGAAAAGTCAAAAAGGGAGGCTAAAGAGAATTGTGGAACCTTCGGCTAGGTTATGAAAAGAGAGAAAGAGGGAGAGAAAGAGAAGAATACCGGCAGAAGCAGGGGAAAACGCGAAACAAGGGAGAAAAGAGAAAGAAGAGAAAGGAAAAAAGGGAAAAAGGGAAAAAAATTGGCACGCATGTGGTCTGGATGCCTCATCAAGCCGACTCAAGTGTGTTTTGCAACGTCGGTAAGGAATCGAAGCTTTTAATCACCTAGTTCAAGTAATCGCCGTGATTAGGGCTCAAAATTCGGCTTTCTTTGATATTTGTGTGGCGAAGCTTGATTTTTGAGTCGTTAAGCTGTATATTTTTTAGAAATGGTACTTTGGGATGTTGTGAAACTATAGCATCTTTCGGATTGTGATTTGAGCTTGCGGTTTGTTCGGAACGGAATTTTGAAGTTGGGGCGCAATCTGGTACTGTAGCGAACAGTGGCTTCGAGTCTCTTTTTTGTTGTTTTCGGTACTGTTTTGGGGCGGCTGAGTTGGGGTTGTTGTTGTACATTAAGAGAGCTTTCTAAAGATTATAAGACGGCTTGAAATGGAATTTTGTAGAGGAAGTTATGGCGTGATGAAGTTGGCGCATGGGCCGTGCCTAGCTGAAAATGATGGGTTTCTACTAAATTGTGAGCTTTTGAGGCGCGTAGGTGTCATTTTATCGACTAATAGGCCTAGTATAGGCGAGTCGTTATAAGAATATCCTTTTTACTTGGCCTTTTAATATTGTTTTTCCGTTAATTGTTAGGGATCCGAATGTGTTGGTTCGTATGAGCGTCGTAGTTGATTTTTGGATTTTCCAAGGTTAATGACACTATTTCTTCTTTGTATTTTAAATTCATGTTTTGAGAAACATGGTGGATTATATATTCCATGAGTTGATTAAAAAAAAAAAAACATATTTTGTTGCATAAAACAGGATCGAGTTATTACTGCCATTTTTGTTGTTCGAATGGAGTTATATTCTAACTTCGATTTGAATGGTTGTTTGAAAAATGATTTATGAAATTCTTTGTGAAAAAATCTTGAAATGTTTTGGAGAATGCTTTGATATTTATATATCGAATTTTGAGTTGTGATATGACTTCCTTTTTCCTTTCGATGTTGGATTACTGGATATTGTGATTGGTGGTTGGTGCTCAACGTCGTTGTGGACTCCGAGGGATGTGTAGGTATACGCATACTATTCCAGGATATCCTTGTGGGCCGAGTCACCGGCTAATAATAAGTGGAGACCTTGCCACTTGGTCATCTTGTCACGGGCGTTACGCGTGACCATGGTTAGATATTTGAACATGAATTGATCAATGGAGTGGACCATTGACGTGTGATTTGAGTTTGGTCAATGTAGTGGACCATCGATATGATTTGATGAGATTAATCAATCGAATAGACCATTGATGCATGTTTTACGAGATTAACTAATGGACTCGACCATTGGTATTTTCGGTATTTGAGTTATGATTTGATATTATGATAAAGTGAGTTATGTTTGTGTTTTAAAATGTGCATAGTGATTTCTCGATCCGCTTAGAAGAAGTGTATTACTCATTGAGCTGTGATAGCTCACTCCTCTCATCTACTTGTTTTTCAGGTTCTTCAGCGAGTCGCGAATAGGCATGAGTGTTCGTTCGGGGAGGACTTTTGTTGTGGAAATTTTGGGTATGACTTGTGCATAGTTAATAGGTTTATAAGTTAGTCTTTGTAGAAGGTTTATGTTTTGATTTTTTTTTTTTTTTTTTTTTGTGGATTATAGATATACTCTAATATTGTAACCAATTGCCCTTTTTTGTCTATATATATATGTGGTTGTATTATATGTTGATATCGGGTTGAATTTTGGTTACGTTGATGCTGCGTCCTTTGGTAAAAGGACGGCCGTGTCATGCCCCTTCTTCTTATGAATCAGGGTGTGACATCATCAATCACGTAGAGACTAAAGGGAGGCCTTGAAACAAATGAATTGTGGTTTAAAATCTCTCTAAGATCAAATTAGAATAGTTTTATTAACCGCATAATACTAGAGCTTTAGCTAAACAGAACCGCATAGAGGAGTTCATTCTAGGCGTCGGGCAACCCTGGGAGGCACCGGTGGGTGCAATCCAAGCTCTTGTGTGCTCCACTATACATCGACGGGTGCCGTTCTTCCGATACTAGGAGAGGGCCGTGATGTCGAGCAGATAGACTAGCTTCTTGATCCCACTCAAGACTTTGTTCACACTGGGCCATGACATACGAAGCCCCGCAGGGCACTTGGCACTAAAGTACGGTTGCGTTTGGATGGAGCAAGTCCGTGACGAACTCGGAGATATGACACTAATTCGGACATTGCAAAGAAGATGGTACTATGCTTACTCAGAGTGGTCTAGGGAAATTCCTTGGAAGAATACCTTTGTTCTTGAAGGATTGACATTAAGGTCCACCCATTGAGCCCACATGGTCATTCCTTTATAATACTCCTTCAGTTAGTTCATGTCCTTGTACAACTTATCGCCTTCTTGAATATAATCCCAATTGCATTGTCATATACCAAGATTTTGGGGAAAATTACCAAAAAGTCCTAAACTTATCATAGTTTTTCTAATTTAGTCATTAACTTCTTCTTTTTTTTTTGGTCAATTCAATTATAAACATTTTGTAATTGTGTCATTTTAGTTCATTCGGTGTTAATGTGGGCGCGGCCAATACCAGCCCGACACCGGCCGACACCAACGGACAATTTTTTAGTAATACTCTCTCTCTCTCTCTCTCTCTCTCTCTCTCTCTCTCTCTCTCTCTCTCTGTGTGCACGCACGTGCACGCGTGTCTTGCTATTGGCTAGCGACCAGCCCTCCCCTCTAGCAGATGCCAAAAGCAAGGGGAAAAAGGAGAGAGAAGGAAAAGAAAAGAGAGAAAAAAAAACTAAAAAATAAAAAAGTTAAATATTATTAATAATTGTTCGTCTATGCCGGCCAATGTTCATGTCAACGCTGACCGGCCAAATTTGGCCAAATTGACTAAATTAACATAATTACAAAAGGTTTATGACTGGATTGGATAAATTATAATAGATTTAGGACTTTTCTAGTAATTTTTCCCAAGATTTTGTCATATGCACGATGTAAATATATAATATTTTACTGACTATGTGCTTCAAAATCATATTGACTTAAAATTTGTGTAATAATGCATAAGATTAGGAACCGTTCATTCATATCATCGGAAAATGGAAATTTCAGCTCAATATGTCACAATTTACTCGGATCATACAGGCATTGCTAAGTATCCCCTTTCATGTTGCAGAAACAGTGAATCTGAATACGGAAGAACTCAGAAATGGTGCGATTTACAAACGGGGTCTTTTGCCAAAGAAATTGAATCAAAACAAGATGGAACTTGCGGCTGACTGCTTCCGGTGTAGGTGGAAAACCAACATGTCCATCCTTCGCCGCTCATTGCCACTATTGATCGAGTCAAGCTTCAGGACCCGTCCCGCCTGCTCTCGCCCGAGATCCACAAGAAATTGCGACCAGTACAGAGATATTTCCACATCATAATCCTGCTCGCAAGATGCAGTTTTGAATATATTTTCATACATGATATGATATGCTAATTTAATAAGGTAAGGTAAATTATATGTGTCCTCTTCAGTGGAAATGCTGGGTGTGTATGTGGGGACAAACCTCATATGTGATTGAAGAAAGGTTTCCTCTCGTGATGGATGAAGTCTTGGCATCGGGCAACTGGGCATGAATCATGGCAAGACAGAGACTTCCAAATGTGCACGCTCAGCGAGTCACCCAGAAACATAGTCTTTTTTCCCCTCCATCCTTTCAATAGATTCACCGCACTGAACCTGCACAACAATCGGCGCGTTTACATTTACAATCACACCCACAATCCCTTTTCACTAGTAATATAGAAGAAGGCTTGAAGTACACATTTTTATTGACTATAAGGAACGAAGGACACACTTCCATACAGAGAGAGAAGGGGGTGGGGGGTGGGGGTTTAAAATTAAAAGCTTGGACCTTGGCAAGTTACAAGAGAAGGGCTGCCATCTGTACTTGAGAGTACTCTTTATCAGGCCTTCCCGCACTTGATGCAGTTATTTTGTGGATTTATGTGGGGACAGCTTGAGGAGTCATAGAGAGGGTATGAAGTATCATACACCCATTCTCCTTGGAAGAAATTGCAGCCTCCAGCAAGTAGTTTTCATGCACTGATGTTGGCGACGAGACTGTGGCCTGTAAGAATCGGGAAATGTTCTGCTTTTGCATGGTAAAGGAAAAGAAAACAGAGGAAAATGGCTCTGAACAGGAGAAAGCCATCTAAGGTATATTTGAAAAACAACCCTTGATCTGTTTAAGAAAATGGTCTAGGAATAGTTTGGTCTCTAACAAGTGCTTATACATGGCATGTGTGCGACAAGAGGATCAGTATTCGTAGTAATGTCTGATGAAATGAACTATTTTTTTCCTTTTATTTCTGAAATCTTTGAATGGACTCCTTTCAATATTAGCCATGTGGGTTTGGATCCAATCCCTTGTTTTTCGAAAACAATATCGGTAATCATGACGGTCCTGATTCTAAAATAATGAAGACATTTCGCCACCAAGGCGAGATAGCTAGTAATCAGGGGATGCTGCACTTGAAGTTCCTTTACCAGTTGATGATTGCAAGAGTATCTTTCTTTCTTCTTTTTCCCTCTTTTTTTTTTTTTCTTTTTTCTCTTTCTTATATTCTAAATAACTCTTTTTTAAATGACATAGATGATGCTCGTAAAGTCACTAAGGCCCTATTTGTTAACGTTCTTTATTTCTGTTTATGAACAAAATTTCTGTTTTTTTATTCCGATGAACAAAAAAAGAACAGAAATGCGTTTGTTTACATTTTTATTCAAAATCTATTTTTTGTTCTAAGAACACGTTTGGAACAGAAACAAGAAACAAGAAAAACGTATTTCTTGTTTCTGGAACAATTTTTAAGAACAAATTTTCTCTCTCCTCTCTTTTTCTTCTCTTTTTTTTCTTCCTTTCTTTTTCTTTTTTCTTTGGCGGGTCGCCGACCATGATTTTCTCTCTCCTCTCTTTTTTTTCTTCTTTTATTTTTCTTTTTTCTTTGGCCGGTCGCTGGCCTCAGCCATGGCTGGCGACCGGCGACCAACTGTCGAGGGCTAGCGACCTCGCCGAAGCATCGCCAACCCCTAGCGAGGCTCAGCCTCACCCAGATCCAACGAGCCCGAGCTCACCCAGCCAAGGCAAGGCTCAGCCTCGTCGGGGGCCTACGAGCCTCGCCGTGGCTGGGCGAGGTCGCGACCCTCATCGGCCATAGCCGAGGCCGGCGACCGCCAAAAGAAGAAAAAAAGAAAAAATAATAAGAAAATAATATAAAATATTAAAAAATTAAAATAAACAAAAAAAAAAAGAACACAAATTTACTAAACGTGTTTCTATTCATTTTTTATTCTGAAACAATTTACCAAACGCTTGCCTGTTCAAAATTGTTCGCAGGGCAGAAATTGTTTTTTCTATTTCTATTTCCTAACAATTTTTGAACAAAAATGTTACCAAATGCGCCCTAATACAAATTCTCAATAGTGTCAGAGCGCCTTCCCTTTTCCCAATTGAGACAGCATCTGGTCTCCTCTTGCTTACAGCTCTCTTAGGAATTGGATTACTAATAAAAATTTTCGTACCCCAAGATTTTGCATCAACAACAGGAACGACAGAAAGTTCATAGGAGTCCTGACTACTGAGTGAAGAATTTTGCATCAAAAACAAAAAGTACAAAAGTTTCAGTCTAGTCCTGAGTGAAGAAACTTGGGTGATGGTCCAAGGAAGCCGAAGTGCAACTGCTCCATAAAATTGGTACATGTCGATACCTTTGTCAGCTTCTGTGTGATTTTTTCATCCAAAATATGATCATTTTAGATTGGACCTGAAGATATACGAGTGGACTTACCTCCCAATTCATATCAAGGAAATCTGAGAAACGAACAAATCAATGTCCCAATGCAAAGCAACCATAAAAGGGAGAAAAAAAACATATCAGAAAAGGTTGGCTTTCTTCAGAATTTTCACTTACAGACGCATGGAATTTTGTGAAGTACAATGTAACATTGTAAGTTTCTCAATTCAAGGGCGCATTCTTTTTGCATCTTGGGGCAATCTTCAGCCCCCCCGAACCAATACAGATAAATACGTGATGTCAGAACCCTTTTATTGTTGCACTTACAATTTCATCAATCATGTAAAGACTAAAGAGAATGCCCTAGACCTTGAAACAATGAGTTTCAAACTAAGAATTTCAGTGAGAATAAATTACTAACAGTTTCCTTGCACGCGATATTGGAGCTTCAGCTGAACAGAGCTGCATACAGGAGCTCGTTCCATGTGTCAGGCAACCCGGGAGGCACCAGTGGCTGCAATCCATGATGCCGCCGTGGTCGCCACTGTAATACGTCGGGTGCCCATCCTTCCGGTACTCTGAGAGGGTTGTGATGTCGAGCAGATAGACGGGCTTCTTGACCCTGCTTAGGACTTTGTTCACAACGGCCCAAGACAATGGAAGCCCGCCGGGGTACCTGTAGCCAAAGTATGGCTGTGTCTGGCCGGAGCAAGATTGTGACGGTGCATTCCAGTCCTTCCCTCTAATAGCCCGGGAAAAACATGCCATGAAAATGAGAAAATTAGCATCGAATTTGTCTCGACGTGCAAAAAGTTGTTCTAGGCAAGACCCAACTCAGAAACAACTATTCGGACACAGCAAAGATGGTACTGTGCTTACTCATAGTGGGTTGGGGAAATTCCTTGGAAGAAGACCTTGGTTCTTGAAGGATCGACATTACGGTTCACCCATCGAGCCCACGTGGTCATTCCTTTATAATAGGCCACCAGTCGGTTCATGTCCTTATACAGCTTGTTGCCTTCTTGCATATAATCCCACCTGCATTTCCACGTCCCCCAAGTCTAGTCACATACATGATGTTCATACATGATATCCTGCTGTGTAATTCGGCGAATCTCAACATTATACGGACATGAAAACTATCTCATAACGCATGGAACTAGGGACCACGACCATGTCGGTCACTCGAATCATCGGAAAATGGAAAAGTCAGCTCGACATATATCACAATTTATCAGGGCTGTAACAGGCATTGCCAAATCTGGCCTTTTTACGTTGCAGAAATAGTGAATCTGAATATAACAGAAGCTCAGAAACAGTGTGATTTAGGGGGTCTTTGGTCAAAGAATTTGAATCAAAACGAAAGATGAATCTTACGGCTGAGTTCTCCCGGTGTGGGTCCACCAGTGCCAGGAGTTAAAGACCAGCACGTCCATGCCTCGCCACGCATTGCCGCCCCTGATCGAGTCGAGCTTCAGCACCAGTCCCGCCGGCTCTCGCACCACATCTACCAGGTACTGCGTCCGGTACAGCATTATTTTCACATCGTAGTCCTGCTCACAACATGGAATTTCAATCAATTACATTAACGTATGAGATATGATCCTGCTGATTCAATAAGGTTCGGTGCACTAGACATTATTCCCGACAGCATGCACTTACAGCTAGTCAAAATGACGTAAGCAATGAGATGATTAATTCAGCAAAAAGGGCGCCAAACAGAAATGGAAAAAGAAAGGTAAAGTTTGACTCTTAAGTTTGAACGGGAAATTTCCCAAAAAGAATTTCACTTATTCAAAAGCAGATCTAACTGTGGGGGCCCATTTAACTTTGATTAGTTAGGACTAATTTTCCTTTTCTAATTAAGTGCGGATCCATGTAATTGGGATAATGTAAAGTGGAATTATCCTTATTTTTAGACCCCCTTTTATACCTGCTTTAATTGCTTTCCCGCCGTAAATTCCCGAACATGGGAATCACTGGCGCACGAGGAGCAAAAGGCGATTGAAAAAGAGAACGAAAAGTGGGTGTATAAAGAGAGATCAATCATCCATTATCCATGTCGGAGACAGCATTTCAATTAAACATAATTAGACAAAGCCACTCCCTAAATTTTCCTAAATAAAAAGATAATAAAATCGCCGAAAATGTGCTTGAATACAAACACGAGCAATCTTGACAAAAAATAAAAATAAAAACAGAGAGAGAATTCCCCAGGCTTTTTCATCTACTAATTTAGCTTTGGTATGTTTTATTTGTTTAATTTTGCTATGGTCACCCATCCCAATTTTTTCCGCAACAAAATCAACGTGTGGTCACCAGTGAATCCTCACCCACGCCGTCAAAATCCCCACCGTACAAAACAAAATATCTGATGGACGCCCCGTATAAGTCCAATGCCCCGAGAAAAGTCCAATGCGTGAATTAATTATTTAGCTACAGGACATTAAAATAAAAAATAAAAAAGAAGAAGGTAATATAGCAAAAGAATTATTTGAAAGTTGTCTAAAATTAAATTCTTCCATGTGAGGATCTGACATCCTAGTCCTAACTTGATGTTGGCGTTCACTACTAAAGCAAGTGAAGGCAGCTTACTGGGGTGGGTTTAACTGAGGAAGTTTAAACAATTTTTCACTTTACATTATGTATTTTATTGGAACCGCATAAACACGATTCTACATGGGCAAATCATATTTATGGAAACGACAAAAATGGGCTGCTTCCACAGCGGGAGGAACGGAAATTTCCTAAAGTTCAGGAAATCGAGAGCAGGAACCTTTGCCAGGAGGGGGAAAAACACGACATGGGTCAATGGAGGTAATGACATCTGGTGTTTTTCAAATGGTTTTCAAATTGATGTTGGAAGAATGCGTAAAAAAATCATTCCCCGCCTGGATCGGGACTGGAGGTTGATGAAAGAACCGAGGTGATTTTGTTTTGACGTGCTTCGGGGACTTCACCTTTTACAAAACACTAATGATGATTTGACAGAGAGCTGGAGATATAAGAAGACCCTGGCAGAAGGGCAAAAGGGCGAAAGGAGAACCGGCGGAATAGGGAAACGAATAAAAGTGGGAGCACCACCACCAATCACGCTCCTCTTTTAATGCTCGTGCTCCAAAAAATCATCCGCAGTTGATTGAGGGCTTCATGTCTCTACTGAGTTCAGTGCTTGAAACAGTACAAGACTTATGAATGATTTTTCAAACCAAGAAAACAGCACATAGAAAGAGAGAGAGAGAGAGAGAGAGAGAGAGGAGAAACAGGGACAACAGCCCACCCAAGAACTGGACTTGAAGAAACAGAAGCTAGTTTCACTTGAATTTTGAAATGAGGAATTTGCCTCCTCGAAAGACATGTCGAAAAAAACGACAAGACATGCATGCACTGCGGGGAGCAATGATTCTTGCTGGATTCCACAAAGGGGTTAAGAGAAAGAGGAAAGGAGGGAAAGCCAGAGCCAAGCCAGTGACGATTCGAATTGATGTAGAGTGTGAACGGTGGGTTTGTATCTGGGGACTTACCACAAATGTGAGCGAAGCGAGGCCTTCCCTCTTGAAGAGTACGGTCCTGGCATTGGGCATTTGGGCATGGATCATACAAGACAGAGACTGCCAAATGTTCAAGCTCAGCGAGTCGCCCACGAACATTATCTTCTTCCCCCTCCATTTGTTCAAGAAATTCCACGCGCTGAACCTGCACGACAATCATCCCATTCATATTTGCATTTACACCCACATTTCCCTTCATCAATAATAAAGAAAAGGCACGACGGACACATTTTTGTGCACTATAAGGAACAAATGACACAACTTTGGGCAGGACAGAGAGAGAGAAGTTAAAATTAAAAGCTTGGACCTTGGCAAGTTACAAGAGAAGGGCTGCCATCTGTACTTGAGATACTGCCTATCACGCCTCCCGTACTTGATGCAGTTGAATTGTGGATCTATGAAGGGACAGCTCGAGGAGTCATAGAGAGGGTATGAAGCATCATATACCCATTTTCCATGGAAGAAATTGCAGCGTCCAGCAAGTAATTTTCTTGCACTGAAGTTGGTGGTGATGAGACTCTGGTCAGAGAGACTGGGGAAACTTTCTGCTTTAGTATGATATAGGAAAAAACAGAGGAAGATGGCTCTGGACAGGAAAGCCATCTTGGGGTTTTGAAAAAACCCCTTGATCTGTGCGAAGAGAAATGACTAGGTGTGAGGGGAAAAGTTGGTCTGAAACAAAGTGCTTATATAAGGCATGTGTATGAGTGTGTGTGTGGGGTGCTTTCACATGGTATGCGTCACAGGAGGGCTGGTACTAGCAGTAATATCTTGTAAAGTGAAGGGGGTTTTCCTTTTCTTCTTGAAATCTTTAGAAGGATTCCTTTCAAAATTAGGCATGTGGGGTTGGATCCAATCCTTTGGTTTTTGAGAAAAAGAATTCGCGAATCATGATGGTCTTGATTCTAAAATAATGCAGACATATGCCCACTAGACAGCAATATAGTATTCAAAAATGCTACAGTTAAAGCTCCTTTACCCGGTTGATGGTCCAAGTGTTATCTTTCATTTTCTGTTTTTTTTTTTTTCCTCACCCTTTTCTTGTGTGCTGGAGAACCTTGTGAGGTGACATCAGATGTTGTTACTAAATAATGCATTTGCCCTAGTGCTCTGAATTTGGCAAATTCACTGTAATGTCGGAGACAACTTCCGATTGTCCCAATTGGGACGCCATTCGATGTCCTCTTGCTTCCAGCTCTCTCTCAATTTTTAGCTGCCTCTGGTGGAACAAGAGACTTACATTATGATTGCCTCCGCCTTTCTTGTTGCAGCTTTGTGAAATTTCCAAGCTAAATGTATATATTTTTAAAGTATGTCCTTTTCTGTAAGCTGAAGCTAACCCTTTTGGCTTTTTATACAGCACTGATTGGGGAATTTTGCTTCAGAGAATGGAAAAATGATTGGGCCTTGAGTGCTAGCAACTCTTGAATTAATTAATAGGAACTCTCAACGTGCCTAAAATCGATTTATTAGTTTTGCATTTGAGCTTAGATGGTTGGATAAGTCCAAGGCGTACGTACGTGGCACAGCTCTTCTTTTTCAACCAAGTGTGGCACCGTCTGGAAAGGAGAATTTTCGACAGCCGATTAGGACGATTAAACATCCCTGTAACTTTCAAAAAGCTAACAAATTGAAAAATAAAAGAGCCGCAAGTAGAGACCGCCAGAAGATAAGATAAGGTAATGCTGTCAATTCGTATTAATGTTGATATAATTAAGTATCCTCCCATCTCTTTCGATCTGCATGAGAAGTATTCTCCATCTCTTTCAATCTACATGAGAATTCCACAGCATATCAATATCAGATTAGTTATGTGTGCTCCCATCAGGAGGAGGAACGAGAGGCGGCTAAAGCCACCCGGGGCCTTGAATGCCTGGTGGCGTCACTGCCACTGATCACGACGCTGCTAAATTCCATTAGCCATCCATGTCAAAAAGTACCCCCCACATGTAATCATCCTTGATCATAGTCCCATTAATGAATGCTCACCCCAATAAATGTTCCTAGTCCTTGCGTTCAAATGAAGTCAAATACCACTGCTCAATCCGTTCCACCGGGTCTTTCATTCCCTTCATCAGTTCTGTTTGCTGGAGTAGTTGGGAACTGGTTCTCTTGTTCTGTTTTGTGATACAGAGAGGATGTATCAGCATAAAACTCGATCCCCCCTGAAGTCAATAACAGCTGCAACTTTTAGTTTATTTGATTTCCGGTCAACACGTCCACTCATTCAATCGCAAATCCTGGAACAATCAACACGCCCCTCTCGTTACGTTTGTCCCGTATTTGTGTGGGCATGACGGCAACTTGTTTTCTATGTCCAACTTCAAGCCCGTCACGGTGGCAGCGTCAATGCATCAATGCTCGACCAGCGGCCCCTCCTTAACGTCGTTCTCTTGTTTGAGAGCTTGCGGGGACGACTAGTCGAAGCAGACTCGATTCAAGGACCATCCAACGCGTCGGAAAAGTCTTCGCCCACGAGGACTTGGAAAAGGAAACCCGTATGAGCCAAGCGCTCTTTGTAGGGTCATCGCAGTAGCTAGCTGTCGGCCACTTTAGTCCGCAGCCTAACTGCTGTCTTTTGCTTTTTTCGTGCTTTAGGGAGCGAAAGTCACTTTCCACATGAATAATCTCGACGATTTCGACAGAGTTTCTTGTTGAATGATTAAAATAATGTGAAACCTTTGAAATATTTAGTTCGTCAAATGGTTTCCTCCGGCCCAGATATCTAAATAGATATAGGCAATGATATTTACCAATTACAAAATGCGTTTCAAACGACACCACCGACAAAAAAAAGAAAGTAAACGACACCATTCTAACTTTCTTTTCTTGTTTGGCTTCTTCTTCTTTTTTTTCCTTTTGAATTTCTTAATTAACCTTTCCAAGTGGTCTTTTTTCCTCACGAAATTGCTACATAAATGAATGTCAATGGTTTTGTCTTATTCTAATCTAAATATACAAAATTCAGCTACAACAATTTTACAGAAGGTCGTTGATCACAAATAAAATTTCAGCACCTAGAGGCTTTGCATCAAAGTAAAAAATTACAATTACTGCGTCAAAAATAGAAAGAAGTACAGAATTGTCAGTCTAGTTCTGAGTAAAAGGAACTGGGGGGTGGCTGAAGGAAGCCCCTACCATGAAATTGAAAAGTCAATGCAATTTGTCAGCTTCTCTATGATTTTTTAAATCCAAATAATCTGTACTGTAGATTGGACCTGAATGAGGGCCTAAAAAAGGAATTATGTTCTAAAATAACGGCACAACGATATGTGTTGTACACCGATTCTGGCTTGCATGTGGGTTTATGGTAGGCCCAAATAAGACAAGAGGAGTTAGGTGCCTCTTTTGATTCCGTATGCCCAATCCTATATTCTTCTATAGAATGCATCAATGCAATTTCGTCCTTCATTTTCCTCTAATTCACAGATAAAAACAAAGAAATGCGAATCATAATCAATATTAACACATCCCTAACATCTCATTTGCGAGAAAAAGTTAACAGTCAAACATCGATAGATTGATCATATGATATTAGAGACTATTTCCACATATAAAGTGTGTAGTGTAAAGGCAACTTCTTTCTTCTTCTTCTTCTTCTTTTTCTTCTTTTTTCTGTTGATAGTGTTAAAGCAATATAATCATATGATAGTGTTTCGTGTTATCCTTTTGGAACTACTTGCTGAGTATAATATAGTGACCCAAAAAACTAGGATAGTTTGTGCTAAATAATTATAAAGCGCGACGAGTTATTCGAAAGGATTAACTTTTAGAATGACAAATTATAGTTAATAATGCTATCCTCACAAAAAATTTGGACACGAGACTCCTTTGCATTCACATGCTCTATTGCTTAAGACTTAACAAAATTAGTTTTCCATAGATCAAGATATTATCTATTTAGCGAAATCATACTTGACATCTTCAATTTTTGCGCTTTAAATAGATGATAAATTAGTCACTTCAAAATGAATAGTTGAGATGTGACTTTATCTTTCTTTAGTTTTCCTTTTCTTTTGCTTCTTTGTTTTCCCCTTTCTCCATTTTGTTCTTCTCCTTCTCCTCTAAGCGTCATTCTATTGTCTTTTTCCATCTCTCTCTCTCTCTCTCTCTCTCAATGGACTCACTAACATCGACGACCCTTACTAACCTCGAATTGAAGTCATCGAAGGTTGTCTTCGCCCTCGACGACCTTTTACAGTCAAGTAAAATAGCATTTTCAGTGAGACAAATCATCGATGACTTGATGGAGGACTTTTAGAATGGCATTTCCACCGTTGAGGCAAATTATGTGATTCTAATTGCTCTATCCACAAATTATCAACGCAATTTAAGTTTTATCAAAACCTTTTATAATTTTTTTTTTTTTTTTTACTGAAGCTAGATGTACAAAGTCATAAATTTATTAATCCTAGATCCCATCTCCGGTTCCTAACAAGGGGACAAGCATAGTGGGCACAAAATGAAAGCATCGCGCACTCACCAGTAATTTGTTGGTAAGCAGGATTATTAGCTTGTAATCAGGACAAAACCAGGAAGTCAGATCAAGCGGCTAGCATTGAGGCGGGCCGCCGACAGGATGTGGTTGATGTTTGCTCGTCTGGGAGGTCCTCCATGTGCGGTCAGCTCCACCATATTCTCCCTCTCCTTCCTTTCAAGATCACCCTGCATTCTAAAAGTTTAAGTAGAATTGATTGTTGATCTTTCTGAGTAAAGATCCGTCAATGTTTCGTCAACGAGGTCATTGGTTGAGTAAGTTCTGTTAATTTTGTCATTGATTGAATCTACCATTTCCAATGACACCCAAAATCATATAATTTCTCGAATTATTTTAATAAAAGATGAACTTCAAGACATTATATGTTAAGCTATAATCACATGATGATAAGTTGTCACGGAATTAACCAAAACTCTACAAATTAAGTCATCGCATAAGACAAGATTAAGCAAAATTGTCGCATAGAGAAAGCAGAAGCCAAACTACATATCACTAAGACTAATATATTCAGACTATTAACTACAAGACATTTTCCAAACGTTATCGTGAAGGCTACGTTCAAGAATATGTCCGAAGCCGAACGGCCAAAAGTATTGGCTGTTTTCCTCACCAATAATGCTGTGAAACGAGTTAAGAAAGATCGAGTTCAACAAGGAGAGATACCATGAATAATTCAGAGGATTGTCACTCTCCATTAAGATTTTCAAACCATGGGTCTCAGCATCCATGTGGACGTGCAATGCCTTCACTGGTCTCAATTGTGGATTCTATCCTTTATAAATTATAATTAAATCTCTCGAAAAAGAAACATGATAAAAATAAATAAATAAATAAACAAAATTTTGTTTTATTTAGCAGCTGTCCATGAACAATGCCCCATGAAAATAATGTATAAAACAATCTATCGCCTCGTTACAGCAATGGAGATATTCCATTTTTGGTATTGCCAACGCTGGAATTCAACAATTTCGTTCGTAATAAATATGTTTACGAAGAATATCCATTATATTGCAATAAGGGTCGATTTCTTTAATGACTTCACGGATTTCTATCTTTGCTAATGGGATCAGAATGCAAAGTAATGTCTCCATCTCCACGAGAGCTGACGGAAAGGAGGTACTTCCATTGCATGGCTGTTGTTAAAAGCTAATTTCCTTTTTCTTCTTCTCTTTTTGTGAAAACCCTTCATTTTCTTTCCCTTTAAAGAGTTACTATCAATGTCGCCTTACATCACATGATTCCTTGCATCAAGATTGGTAGGGCGACCCCAGATTTTGACCCTTCATGTTTAGCGCGCGCATATGAGGCGAGTGCTCACGTGAAGATATTTTATAGCCTAGGTACATGGTACTTATTTATAATAAGAAATGAATATTTATTTTCGTCATTTCATGTTGGTTTGTGCGCACTCCTGCTATGTCATTTTTTTCATTAGAATCAACCACATGTTTGTTTAGCATCCAAACAGATGGTCTCTTTCCAGAGGTCCTTTGATTGATATCAGAAACTTCTCATTTTGGAGAGATTATTTGTTTGATTTATCTCGTGAAGGTCAAATATATGTGGGTAGGTTTTTCCACACATCCACGAGTAAAAAGAGGTAGTCACTTCCAATCTTGACATTACCCCATTCGCACATGTGACGCGACCCGTTGCCACTTTCGTGGGCTCAACGTGATAGTACAATAATTTGCATCAATTTGGGAGCAAAAACTTAGATACCTATTTTTGGCCGAAACCTAGTTATACACAACCTAATTGATCCAGATAGATTTTCGTCTCATGATGACTATATACTTGATGCGAAATTTCACAAAAAACTAACTACATGCAAGCTAATTTGATAGTCATGAGGCCATGTCGAGGTTAATGTGGCATCTCGCAACTACTATTCAGAAAATTAGAAATAACAAAGACAAAGGTTAATAGCAAATCCCCATTAAGGAGCCTCCTAACCACCAAATATATCTACACGAATCTCCTCTATGATTACTCAACATCTTATTCAAGACATGCTTTTTGAATGCAGTTGTTAACGTGATGATAAACGTTGTGCAATGCATAATTAATTGGCACTGAGTGGATGAGTGCACTTTCTCTCTATTTAATACGACAATTTGGCCACCATGTGGCTTTGCTTAGTAACGAAACAAGACCAACTTTATAACGAGTCACTGTCGGCCGTCTCCAAGTTGAGGCTATGTGGACATCCGTGCATCATGTGTATGGACCAGAAAAATGGAAGTTCTTGCCCTAGAAACTCGAAAGTTGCTTGTCAAATAAGGAACTCCCTCTCCTATATCGTATCGTCTTAGCGTAATCTCCTTCGAATTAATCAATACATGTAGCTTTGTCCCCATTCCTAAAGTCTCAATCATACGCATAGTGTGGCGGCCACTCGTGATGTGCATAATTGGCTGAATTTACCTAACTCCGTCGTTATGAAAGGCAAAAAGCCATTCATGGGTTCGGTGATCAGATTTGATTATGGATCAGTTGGGGGATTTTATACATGCGAAGCTACACTGAACTCGGGACGATGAGGCTAGAACTATTGAAATTGAGCGGCTGTTAATCTGCAAAGTCCGGCGATTGCACATTTTCCGCACCTGATAGTGTTTTCAGAATAGTGTGAGTGCCGATTTGCTCTTGAACTTTGGAGGACGATATAATCTATATTTAGTGTAATGACACGGCGCAAACATGGTGCGCCTGAAATTCATTAAGTGAAGCATATGGTCATGGAGGCAACGCCTGCAGGTATTTATTCTTAGCGGTCAGTTGGTCATCTCATAGCTAGATAGTGCATTTAGATTCTATGCAGCTTACATAGTGCATTTAGATTCTATGCAGCTTACACTATATAGACCATGGCAATCACAGTATATGTGCAGAAGTCAATTCGCTCGCGTTTACTAATTTTAAGGGCGAGTCACATTAATGATGTCAATTTTGTAGTTTTTCTCGTCGCTCTGAATTTAAGAATGAATCCTTTAGCTCATAGCCTATGCTTTATGGGGCTTTGACTTCTGAGGCTCAATTTAACCTGATCACGTATCAAACTTGTAAAACCTTTACTTTTAATTTGTACCAATCATGAATAACTTCTACCCCACGAAAACCCAGAAAGAAAGTAATGAGCTTTTTAAAGCTTTATGGGAGAGCAAATTTTAGTAAAGAAGAAAGAAATACTAACTAGAGTATTATAGACCTAATAAATCATTGCAAAGTTTGATTTGCTAATTAAATAATGGGTTAGGTTAGACAATGCATTGTGTTATATAGTGTCATGATGCAGATGATGACGACTTGATCAACAATCATGTAAGTCGCTTCAATTGTCTTGTAAATAATACTTAATTGAAGTGGCCGCTACAAGTATACATATCATTTAGTATAGCAACGTACTTTCAAGGTATTTGATTCAAGACGTAGTAAAAAGTTTAGCACACGTTTCACACAAAACTTGTAGCTTTACGAAGAACGTAATTAGATTCATAATTTGATTGATTCTAGCTCCAAACTACATGAGAATTAGACTGTGAAAATGACTACCCTCGCGTATTTTTTCTGTGCAAGGGTCTTTATTCGAAGCACAAATTCATTCCCACCATGTATTTCAAATTTTCTCAAGATGGCTTCTACCGAACATCTTGGGTTCATCATCGCCTTGGAACACAATGGAGTATGGGCCTCGGCCCATATGGTACAACACCGGCTTGAGCCTTACAATCTTAGGGAGCAAGCGTATTTACACGTAGGGAAAATCCGGAAAGCGAAAACACGCGAACCTCGAATAGATGCACAAGCACAATTCATCCAACTTCACCAATCACTAATCCAAACAAGTCGGCTAGGATGAATCCATTGCGATTCCACATAAGCCTTCTTTGGAATCAATGTCTCTCTGCATTCTTATGTACCATCCCTCCCCCCAACTCATTCCCCAAGAGTTCTTCACGAGCCAATACTTAAGTGCCATCCGCGGTGTTAACATAGCTGGCCGCTGTAACACCGTGACCTAAATAGGTCCCGCAGTCTCCCGTCAAGATGCCGGTGGAATGGAACTGGAAATTACGCCCTCCGGCATCAATGGACATGACCCGGTCGATTTGCCACGGCCTTCAAAAGCGTGGCCTCATCGTTGGCAGGCACGACTTCGTAGTCCGTGATTTTAGCCGCGTGGGAGGCTTCTTTTGTGGTCTTACAAGTTCCGTCGGTCCCGTCGTAGGGATAATTAGCCTCGGTAGCGAGGCCTCCGTTGTTTATAATGAATTGGAAACCATCCTCCATGAGACCACCTTCGCAACCTTGATCCTCGCCATTGACGTCGCAACCTACGAGTTAGATTAGGGGCCTGCATGTTTGTGTTTATTTTTTTGTTCATGAACAGATTTTTATTTTTATTTACAAAACAAAAAAAAGAATAGAAACGTGTTTGTTTGCGTTTTTGTTCAAAAAACCTATTTTTTTGTTCGGGAGAAATTAGAATAGAAATAAGAAACAAATTTTTTTTTTTTTTTGTTCTAGAAACATTTTTGGAAAAGATAAAAGTTGTTTCTCTCATCTCTTTTCTTCTCTTTTTTTCTTCTTTTTTTCTTCCTTTTCTTTGTGATGTTTGGCCTCGGCCATGCCGACGACCAACCGACGAGGGTCGGCAACCTCGCCGGGTCGCCGGCCCCGGCGGCCAAGTGTCGCCAGCCTGGCGGCTCTCACCTTGCCGGGTGAGGCCCGGCTCTCGTCGGCCGAGTCGCCGGCCATGGCCGAGGCCGGCGACCGGCCAAAAGAAGAAAAAAAAAGAGAAAAAAAAAAAAAATTAAAAAATTAAAAGAAAAAAAAAAGAATATAAATTTACCAAACGTGTTTCCCCATTTATTTTTATTCCCGCAACAGTTTACCAAATGCGTCTTTCTAGTGTGATTCAGGAACGAGAAATAGCTTTTTCATTTATGTTAAAGACAAATAATGGTGAACATAAACAAACGTGTCCTAACTCGCCCGTTTAGTTGGTTGATGCCCTCATTGGCCGCCACGATTGAGAAAAAGCCCAGCAACTTCCTATTTAATTAAGCATGCACAATTAAACATGTCAGAAGAGTTGGATCATTCCAAGGCTCATTTTGTTTTGCAGAAAAATAGTTTCTTTGTCCAGGACTGGCCCTCTAATACCCAGTCCTAGAGGTCTTAAACTCGCTGTTGGTCATGTCGGCGAATGCGTTGGCACTTAGCTTGTAGGGCTTATCACCGCCTGCATTGAAGGCGTCTACGAACTCCACATCGTCCGTAAAGATCTGCAGCCGCATCTCCTTCTCGGGCGTTTCTATAAACCTTCCCGTACTTAGCCATCCACTGCTCGTGCCTTTCCTCCATGGACAGCTCTTGTAGCTTGCGCGAGTAAACTCCGCAAGCAAAAAAGAGCGAGGGTGAAGAAGAAGAGACTGAATCATGGCCAAAAGAAGCCATAAAAAATGCGGAGTTGATTATATGATGTTTCGATGATGAACCCAAGATGTTCGGTAGGGGGTTTTGCATGGCAGAGCCGAGGGAAGTCGCGTCCGCGGCAGTCGAAGTGCCGGGAGTCTCCGGAATGACATCGACGCGTGGAAAACATTAAGTTAAGGGGTTGTGCTCTGCTCCGTGCAAGGTGGTGCGCTTGCTACGACGATATGGACTGATAGAAGAAGAGGATGGAATCTTTGGGATCTACACGCGGGAAGTGAGAATGAGACTCGTGTTTTGAAGTTTGGTGTGTGTTGGCTTGTGCTTTGGATGGTCTCTGTTGTTTCGATCGTTGCCGTCGCCAGAAGCACAGAAAAGACGACAATTGCTGCTGGCAGGCGATTTTGATGGTTTACGTTATGCCGCACAAGTACACACGAAGATCGATTCTTGGCATTTATGTGGAGAAAATTATCCAAAGTCATAAACTTATCCCACTTATACTAATTCGGGTTATACATTTTTCAAAATTTTCAATTAAATCCTAAAACTTTTTACTTTTGCCAATTAGTCCATCCAGCCCACTTTTGATCGTGATAATGTAAATTCGGCCATCCTACATAGTGCGATTGGCATTACCATGAAAAGCTTTTAATAATATCTTGATATTTTTCGATTTTTATTGGATTTTTTCATTTTCCCCCTTTTTTTGGGAAAATTATACAAATGGTCCTTAAACCTTAGTAAATTGGTCCATAAATTTTTGAATTGGTCAATGCAATCCCTAAATTTTAGCTCAATGTACAATATCATCTATGAACTTTTAATTTGTTTAATGTGGTTCTTGAACATTTAGTACATGTTCAATTTATTCTCTAGATTATATGAAAATGTTCAATATTATCTCTAAACTTGAATTAATGAAAAATAACAAAAATGCAACACCATATAAGTGCGTGCATCAATATCGACAACCGACGACATTGACCTCAAATCAATAACAAGTTTGCACGACTAATGCTTGTTGCTCATCTACTTGCATTGATTTCCTTCACCTTTGTTCACAAAAGGGACAATGACATGCCAAAATCTTGGCTAGTTCTTGCCGGGGTGAGATCTAAATCCGGGGCTTTCTTAGCAAGGATTACGCGATTGAGAAATTGATGCGATCACATAGTTCTATTTTGCCTAGCTTGCTCGTGTGAATGTGATCATTGGGATTGAATATGTAGTACCACTAACTGATTGACCCCCATAGATATTTGGGGAGATAGTAAGGAATTGTGAGAAGCAGTGTCGACACTTGAATTATCCCGATTGTTATCTTGATAAGTTTTTGTTATTTATGAAAGATAGCAAAGACTCAGTCAATCCAATCGGACTGGATTAACTGACCCATTAGGCCCGGCCAGATGAGCTCAGTCCAGTTCAACCCTAAGCTGCGCCTCTAGAGCTGAGTCTGTCAACATGTTCTCCCATCTCGAGCCAAAACGCACCTAAGCTGTTTGAAGAAATGCAGCATCGACGTGATTGCTGAATAGCTCATGATTCTGCGCGAGCCGAGAATGCTGTAATATAGACTACCCACTTTCTTATGCATTTGCTATTACCATCAAATCTGCCCACCTCTTCCTCGGCAGTGTCTTGCTTTGCGTTTTGGCATGTCTCCGTGACAATTAAAGGTAATTGCTGATGAGAGATGTCCGAGGTGATGGTGATAAATCTTTTGCCAGGATGTTAAACTCCACATTTGCCCACGATGGTTTGTTTATCATATCTTGTATGGTCATTGTCGCCTCGGTTTCTGTATGGCTGCGAACGTGAACTTTGAATGGATGTTGCCTGTTGGTTCCGCGGTGGTCGTAGGTGGTGGTCGGATATGAAGTCCGAAGATGGAGTTCGGCCGGGTTTCGTTCCGTCCATGAAGGGATACTGGGCTTAGGTGGGTTTAGCTTAGTTTACTGGACCTTGGGCTAAGACCCGGGTCGCATTAGAAGCTGGGTTAGCCAAGATTCATTTTATAGAAATTTTGGTTCTATTGGTATAGATAGACTTTTTTTTTTTTTTTTTTTTTGATCTAATGGTATAGATATATTTGGACCGGGCTTGCTTGTTAGTGAGTTAATTTTTTTTTTTCTAACTAGTAGGGCTTGATGTAATAAAGCCCATTTTTGGTCATTTTCCCTCGAATGGGGCATTTCTTGATTATTAGATCTCTCTCCTAGGTGGCGAAGTATCTTCGATATTTTAGAATCAAAACCATCATGATTACCGACATAGTTTCCCATAAACAAGAGATTGGATCAAACCGACGTGCCTAATATTGAAAAAGAGGTCCATCCAAAGATTTCAAGAAAAAAGGGAAAAAATCATTTACATAACTACTAATATTAAACCTCCCGTCACACATGCCATTAAAAACACATACCTAATATTGAAAGGATCCCATCCAAAAGATTTCAATAAGAAAAAGGAAAAAAAACCATTCATTTCATCAGACGTTACGACTAATATTAATCCTCTGTTACACAAACCATGTATAAACACCCCCACAGACACACAAGACACACACCGGAAAGGCCTTATATAAGCACTTGTTTGAGGCCAGACTTTTCTTGACATTCCTTGATCTTTTTTTTTTAAAAGATCAAGGGTTGTTTCAAATAAACCTTAGATGGCTTTTCCTGTTCAGAGCCATTTTCCTCATTTTCCTTTACCATGCAAAAGCAGAACATTTCCCGAGTCTTACTGGCCACAGTCTCATCGCCAACTTCAGTGGGAGAAAACTACTTGCTGGAGGCTGCAATTTCTTCAAGGTAAATGGGTGTATGATGCTTCATACCCTCTCTATGACTCCTCAAGCTGTCCCTACATAAATCCACAAAATGACTGCATCAAGTACGGGAGGCCTGATAGAGAGTATCTCAAGTACAGATGGCAGCCCTCCTCTTGCAACTTGCCAAGGTCCAAGCTTTTAATTTTAACCTCTCTCTCTCTCTCTCTCTCTCTATAAAAGTGTCGTTCCTTGTAGTGCACAAAAATGTGTCCTTCGAGCCTTTTCTATATTACTGATGAAAAGGATTGCGGGTGTGACTGTAAATGTAAATGCCACGATTCTTGTGCAGGTTCAATGCAGTGAATCTCTTGAACGGATGGAGGGGAAGAAGATTTTGTTTGTGGGTGACTCGCTGAGCGTGAACATTTGGGAGTCTCTGTCTTGTTTGATTCATGCCCAGTTGCCCAATGCCAAGACTTCATCCACCACGAGAGGAAACCTTTCTACGATCACATATGTGGTTGTCCCCCAATACACACCCACCATTTCCATTGAAGAGGACAGAGATATAATTTGCCTCACCTTATTAAATCAGTAGATCATATCATGTATGAAAATATATTCAAAACTGCATCTTGCGAGCAGGATTATGGTGTGGAAATATCTCTGTACTGGTCGCGATTCCTTGTGGATGTCGTGCAAGAGCAAGCGGGACGGGTCCTGAAGCTTGACTCGATCAAAGGTGGCAATGCGTGGCGAGGGATGGACATATTGATCTTCAACTCCTGGCACTGGTGGCCCTACAATGGAAGCGCTCAGATGTGAGATCCATCTTGTTTTGATTTAAATTCTTTGACAGAAGACCCCTTTTCTCAATCACATTATTTCTGATCTCTTCCATATTCAGATTCACTATTTCTGCAGCGTAAAAGAACAAATTTAGCAATTTAGCATTGCTTATATGATCCGAATAAATTGTGACATATCGAGCTTATATTTTCCTTTTTGGTGATGATAGGATTGATTAACGCGGTCACGGTTCATATTCCTATGTAGGATATCATCGTATATTTACATTGGCGTAAAACAAAATTTTAATACATGACCATGCAGTTGGGATTACATTCAACAAGGCGACAAATTGTACAAGAACATGAATCGACTGGGCATATCATAAAGGATTGACCACTTGGGCTCGATGGGTGGACGCTAATG